>NW_028279379.1:0-340352 GCF_059751315.1 Micrasema longulum | reverse complement strand
TATTTGACATATTGGTCAGTTTGCACGTGTGCTATTTGCTGTTTGGTCGCTTTTTTCCTTCCATAACAAAAAATCCGGATTCCGTACTTTAAATTTTACATGCATTCCCCCGCCCCGCGCAACTTCCCGTTGTACCACCTCGTAAATGTGTGGCGAAAAAAAAGGATCGGTGCTGTGTTCAAAGTGTCATAGAGAGAGCATCGCGATTTCATACAGCATCATCTTTTTGCAACAGTATTTTATTATAAAATGTATGAGTTTCGCAGAAAACTCAAAATATTATGAAACAGTTTTATAAACTATACCATGGCAACCGTAAAGTCGTATTTATTATTCAAATATTTAAACCAATCGAAAGGTTATTGAATAAACCCAATATATATTGTAACATTATTGTAAACCACCAAATATTTTTTTTAAATGTATGAAGAAATATTTATTATCTCAGAGAGACGAGACAAAACATTAATCCTTTGTCGTTTAGTTTCACCATTCAAAAAGTGAGCTAATTATTTATCTCTTGAATAACTCTCTTTGCTGTAGGAATACATCGACCGAACTGTCCTTGGACACTTTATTGTAAAGCCTAACCATTCTAGGCATTAGTGAAACGAAACCAGTGTTTGTTCTGTAATTTACCACAGCAAAAAAAGTGTTAGTACGATTTAAAACATTTATTTATTTACTTAAAAACCGTTAATTACACATTTTTTGAGAAATAAACCCCAGTTTGATGTTGATTTAAAATAAAATATCTTGATCATCCGTCTTAAAGGACAAAATTTTATGTGAAGCTATTGATGAAGCTGAAGTTTTTCTGAATTCCAGGGTAAAAATATGAAAATACTCCATATCTAAGTACTCGTATACTCGTATATCTAAAGTATTGCGTATTGATTAAATTGTTTTGGTAGGTAATTGTTCTAAGAAATTTGCGTTCCACGGATTCAATTCTTTTTATGGATATCGTAGATGGGACCATAGTATAGAATTAAACTCTGATATTTAAAGCATTTTAGCTAAAGTATTTCTCTTTCGGAACTCGCGATTCACGTTCAGACTCTGAAGGGACAGCTTGCCCACCACTTACCACATACCGCACACCGCATCTGAGGACATAAGTCTCCTTAGCGGTGCCCACATACACGGAAAAGTTGCTCGTTGCCAAATTAGAAAAGCTGCCTCTCTGTAATCTGGTAGCCTAAGCATCTTTGTGCTGAAAGAAGGTAATCCAGAAGTACATATTATGCACTTCATTGGATTGAGAAAAGAAGGAAGTGAATTCTTCACTGACTGGGATCAAATTGATTGGACATGATCAATTCGCCAAAATGATGTCAAATTTTTTGAAAAGCCTTGGAAATATTTTTGAAAGGTCGATTTCGGACTTGCGCCATTATTATCGTTCAGGTGCGAAATGTTTGTATTACCTGCCTACATTACATGGCTTTCCGTGGATTATTAATTATTTTTATTTGTATCAATGCTTTGGTACTTTAAAATAACAATTTTTTTGTTTTAAAATATGACACACATGTAAAATAAGAAACATTAATTCGAACAAAAATTAGATCTTCAACACTTATTATTTAACATATTACAACAGCGATGAAGAACATTTATGAGAAAGTAATATAGAAGTCTATGCATCTACAGGACTAATGACCTGTCAATGGCTGGTTTAAGTGGCCACTTTACACACTGCGTAACATTCACCATTCTGCCCATATTTAAACATCTATATTCCTTCAATTCTTTCATCTGTTGATGTTTGTGAAGTTAAAGAGCTGTAGATGCCTAAATTTATACATTAACTTCTCTTAAATGTTATTTATCTCTATTGTAATATGTTAATATAAACAGCTCCCCAGGGAGTTGAATCCAGTCCTTGTCTACAAAAATTTGGACAAACTCAAAATATTGTTGATTTATTATTTAATCGAAAAATAATATACTTTATTCATCAAGAAACACGTTTCCCTTTAAACCGCGTGTCAAAGGCTTTCTGATTTAGGAAACGAAGCTGAAGATATCGTAAAAGCTGAAATAATCCTTTCAGGCCTTTCCCGTGGTTTTCTCATTAATGTTATAAAAGCACGGTAAGTAAATGCCAAAAGCTGATGTTTTGACTAGTAAATGCAAACTTAATATTCAAGTTTATTGCAACACGAAAGGTTAACTTTTTAAAGAGAGGAATTTGGAAGTTTAGGCATTTAAAAGGCTTATGAACTGTTATTGGCTGGTTCAAGGGGCCACTTTACATTCCGGATAAATTCACCATTCTGTCTACTTTTAAATATCCAATTTTCCTCAATTCTACGATCCGTTGACTTTATTTATTTATTGAACACTTTATAAACATCACAATTTATGTACGTAAAAGGGCGGATATATGCCCTTAAGGTAATTTCTTCCTGCCTACCCAAACCGTTCAGTTTGAGAAAATTACAAGTACATGGACATATTCTAGGTGCATACATAATCTTAAAATTTTACAAAAAAAAACTAAAAATCTACACTATGCTATGAGAAGAGGGGATGGTAAGGAAAGAAGAAGGAAAAAGGAACAACTCAAACATTTAGATAGTGACATTTCAGTTGATTTATATCATGATATGTAAAAAGCAAATAAAAGTTATGGTAGGGAAGGAAGCAAATTTGTCAATTTATGCTAATTGCACATCTCGAACTTGAAAAAAATTTACAACCTCGTCCCTAAAATATACATATATATATTTTTTAATATTAAAAAAATACAATCATAAAAATTGTATGGGTTATTCCAGTGAGATACAAATCTTAAATCAATTCTGTGTACAATTTTTTAACATAGCGTAAAATATATGTTTAAAAATGTACGATTAAGAAGATAAAAAGGGGTGCGTAAATGTTCTATTTTCTGTTTAGATAGTTTATGCTTAAATTTTTCAAATGAATACTGTAGAACCTCGATTATCCGGTTTGGAGTCAATTGTTTTTTTTTTTTTTTTTACAAATTTGAGTAATTTGCACAGCGCCAGCGTTACCAATTGAAATTAATTGTCTCAATATTCTCAAACGTGCAAGTATCTACATACTTATGACACCGAAGGGTGTCACTCCGAGTGGTTCACTCAAAAGCAATCATCTGGTCAGCCAATATCTGGTCCAATATTATTAAGTCAAAAATTGATATTTTTCAACACAAGTTTGAAAAGAGATCCAAATTTCAAGGCAAGTTCGGGTTGGGTCAAAAATTTAAAGGGGCGACATGGTATTAGATGCCTAGAAATAAATGGGGAAAAGCTTTTTCGCTTTCACTTTTCAGTATTGAGATGTCGTCATGAAGTGGTATGAGAGCCTGGAAGAATGTAACTCAAGACAACTTATACCCATGTCTCAAAATATACACGATTTGGCAACTTCCAAAAAGAAAGCTTTGTAAGCAAGACATAGGCATCGATTTTTTAAAATTGACAATAGTTTTAAATTAAAATCTTATATCTACGTACGTACGCATACATATTTCAATTAAAACGTTTACAATAATATTTAGAAACGTATTTTTTTCTTTTTTCACTTGTTTTTTTTCGAACATCCAGACTAACCCCAATTTTTTGAAATTTTTATTCATGCAAATACATATATTATTTTATTTATTTATTTTAAACTTAATAAACATATTAAATTTATAAACATATAAGGGCAGGTATATTACCTTAAGGCAATTTCTTCCTACCTACCCAAACCGTTCAGTTTTAGAAAATTACAAGTATGTACATAGACATATTGAATCTTACAATTTTAAACAAAATTAAAAACAAAGATTAACAGAATAAAAATATTTTAACACTTAACTAAGAAGAAAGGAAAGGGGATGGGAAGGAAAGAAGAAGGATAAAGGAACAACCTAAATATTTAGAAAGTGACATTTCAATCATTTCATTAGAGGGTAGATTATTCCACAATCGAGCAGCTACTACTGTGAAAGAAGAAGCAATAAAATAAGAACGGTGAAGGGATATTAAAAGGGTTCTCTCGTTACTAGAGCGAATAAATAGTCCATGTTGTGATAGAGTTTGGAAAAGCTCTCTCAGATAAAGGAGACGTGGGATTATTCAAAATATTGTGAAGATGTGATATGAATGTTTCTTTTATGCCTGATACTGAGCCAGTGTAGTTGCGTGCGGTATTCGGTTATATATTTGGTCAAATTTGCAAAAGTGAAGATATAAACTTTGAGACAGTCGTAGAAAATCAAATCAACAACCGAAAAAGACTCCTTATCTCACCTTTATTTGATTTTACTTTTATTTTTTTTTATTTTTCTTCCTGTTCCTTTCCAAACCCATTACATGATCCAATATTCCCTATTACGTAAAGTATGTGTGTAGCAACAATATATTTTTATTTAAGTTTATATCGGGTTGTGGTCCCGTGGCTAGTGTATCAGACTAAAAATCAGGTCTGAAGAAACATCTCCTTTCTCTTCATTAATCTCTCCTCCGTTCCTTTTTCCTTTTTTTCCTTTTTCCTATCGAGTTATAGTTTTGATTTAAGGTATTTTATAAACAAATAAGTTAATTTATATTTTTATATATCTTTAGCTTTTTAATCTTTATTTACTATTGAATATGTTGGTTCGAAGAAATTGCCATTTGGTAATAAGCCCGCCAATGTACAAATAACATTATGTACAAAAAGTTAAATAAATATTTTAAATATTATAAATTATTATAAATATTATAAATATTATAAACTTTTTTGCTCACACAAATTTAAAGTACACATTTGGTCATGATATTCACAACTACAGTACGCGTCACTCAGGGAATCTTCATGTATCCTAAGTTTCGCTCAACGGAGTTGGGCAAAAGGTCTCCAGAAAATATTGGCCATTCCGAAACGAATAAATCGCCCGATGAGCGAAAACACGAAAGTCGAATAACAAATCCAAAAGTGTCGCAATTATTTTTTTTCCTTAAATCTTTTTGATAGTGATAGTTGTGAATGTAATTTATAAAGATGGTGTAAAGTACTGTGTTTCATGTTTTTTATATGATGTTTTCTTACTATTTCGGATGTATTAACTATGTATGATATTATGTATTGTCACAAAAATGTTTTCTTTTTATGTACGGTCCCAGTGCACAACGGAGTTTTAGTCCCAACACTTATGTATGGAAGTGAAACATGGAACTGGCAGAGGAAGGATGAAAGCCGAGTGAACGCGGTTGAAATGCGATCTCTTAGACGAATGTGCGGAAAATCAATGTATGACAGGGTTACGAATGATGAAATCAGGCGAGAGTGTAAATCTGAGACAAGTATAATTGATAAGATTAAGAAAGGGTCTCTGAGATGGTTTGATCACGTAGAACGAATGGACGACGAGAGAATAGTAAAACAAGTATATATGGCAAAAATGAACGGCAACGTTAGACGAGGACGACCAAGGAAGACGTGGCATGATCAGATAAACCAAAATCTTAAGTCTGGTCATGTCAAAAGCAGACAGAACCGAAGGGCATGTATGACAAGATGTATGAATGTGGAAGAGGCTAGGATTGTATGCCAGGATAGACGTGTGTGGCGGTCCATTCTCTCTGCCTACCCCTACGGGGAAATGGCGTGATGGTAGTGGTAGTAGTAGTAGTACGGTCCCAAATGAGTTGTTTTTAATAACTCTTGGGTGCATATCTACTGAATGTATTATGTATAGTAAAAATAAATTGTTAAAAATTAGTCCGGATCGAGGTTCTATTGTACAGATTTATTGACAGGCATTTTTTTGTCGACTCAAAGACAAAGGAAAGGTTTTTTTTTATTGTCGGGTAGCCCCGGATTTTTTGGATAACCCCGGATAAGCGCCATTCAGACAACTATTTAAATTTGCATAATGTCCGAGTTACGGTTTAGCCACTCACGCAGAAAACCACGACGCCAGAATAAGCGAGATAATTCGCGATAAAACTTGATTGACTCTACAATCGACGTGTTTGTAACACGGGGCCCGCAGTTTGTTTCCAGGAAGTCGTTGAATTTCCACAACGCTCGGAATAAAACATTTCCAAGTCTCGAGAGAGTCCTACACGAGTTCTTAAATAAGTAAGAAGACGGGAGTTTCGGAGAGTGAATTCTAGGAATAAGGATGGCTGAGGTGGTGAATTATGGTGTGCATACACAATCGACGACACGTAATAGAATTTGTTTACAGGATAAGCCAGTTTATGTCACCGGAAGAAGAGAATCACAATGACAATGCAGAAAATTTTGCTCAGCTAAAAATGCATTTTTTCAATGAGTAAGTATTTTTTAGGTTTTAAAATTGACTTATTTTAATAAGTTAAGCAAAAATATATTCTCGATTATTACCAAGTTATAACCTTACATAACATTGCATAACACCTATTCTCCCCTACGGATGCGAATCGTGGTACCCTGAACATTCTGAGTTTCGAGAATGGACGTCTCAGAAGAATCTCGGGTGTGCGGTGGTTTGACTTTTAAAGGAATGAAGTAATAAGAAAACGGCCGCAATAAACTCCGGTGACAACTGTCATCAAGCAGAGGTGATACGGTCGGCTTGTTCATGTACTGCGAATGCCCCCTGAGACCCTTAACCACCCTTGCAAAGCATCAGGTTCTCGACGTCCTGGACGTCCACTGCTGACTGTTCGTCGGCAGTTTATGTCAAAACTACGGGACGCGACCCTGGCTTGCGCATGCGCATGGGAAGATGCGCATGATGATATCAAGTTATTGTTAACTTCTTTTAAAACGATAAAATTCCCTCCAAGCAAAAACCGATAAAAATTACGGTATATATTTATTAATGTTAATTTATTTAGTTCGTAATATCTTATCACGCCTCAAGTGTAAAACCGTAGTATGTGCAAATACTGTAGTTTGTGATATGGCGGTTTGAAGATTTCACTTAGCTTGTAAAAATGTTTTTTTTTTCATGTTTTTTAATATTTTTTATATCGACGGTGAAAAGGCATAATTTACTAAGCGACATGTAGCAATTTTACAGAAGAACCAATTGAAATAATAATAAAAAAAAATAGTTTATTATTAAAAAAAAAAAAAACTTAAATAGCTCTTCTGTAAAGTTGGCTACACGTCGCTTAGTAAATTTTGCCTTTCCACCGTCAATATATATTACGATTTTTTTTCTTATGTACAATGTGATGTGATTTTTAAAATATTTTTTTTCTTAGAGGGTGGAGGGCAAACTCTGTTGGATTATGTATACGTCACGGCACAACTCTGCTCCGGAATATATGAAGGTATGCATTCCAGGTGAACTAGCTTACAGACAGGCCTAACGCTTAGATCAGCTCCATCTACGGTAAAAGGACAAGTACCAAGTAATTATACGCAACAATACGCATACAACCAGCGGACTAAATTCGATGTACGCGCATGTGTCGCAGGCATTTTAGTATGCAATGCTCTCCCAGCAGAAGTGCGAAACTGTGAGAGTGAAAGTTCGGATAAAAAAAACTTTAAAACCACCTGAACTTAGACATTACAATAGGAATTCAGTTTTTTTCTAAACATGTTTAATTTCAGATAACCGACAAAGATATTTTAAATTTTCATACAAATACACACCTTTTTTTTACATAAATACCAATTTTATTGTATACCTTCTCGATTTGAATCAATAAAGAAAGCGTTCGTTATCGCGGCCCTGTTCTTTAAATAATTTTAATCAATTTGTAACAGGTGATGACAAAAAAACTGTGTTTCTTATATTTTAGGTCAAGTTGAAATCAGTATACGAGTACATTGAATCACTTCACAGAGCCCTTAAGATGTCATAATACTTGTTGATATTATGTCTGGTAACATTTGCGCTGTTACCAGACATAATATAAAGATTTTTCTTAAAATAAATATTTTCGTTATTATGATTTATCTTGCTATTTCAATTTTTTGAGATATTTTCAAAGAGTTGAAAATAACTCGCTAATAAAAATGGGAATCAAGTTGTGGTAGAGCAGGGTTCGAACCTCGGACCTCTGATCCGCGAGTCCGCGACGCTAGCCACGAAACTAAAACCCGTTTAAAAAATGATACATATTTTATAATGTAAATTATACAACGTTGGTATTACGTAAATCGTAATACAAATTGTTATCGCCGAAATTTGATGAAGCTTCAACATTGCTATGTTTCAAAACGCTGGTAATTTGAGTTCTCAAGAAGAGGTAACGTGTAACGCTGAACCTACTTTGTATGAGAGATATGTGTAAACTTGTTCACGTCTTTCAAGACATCATTTCAGAGGAGTAAAGAGCAACGTTGTATGGAGACCACTTGACTTTGATGTGTGACGTCATTCAGTATAGGTGATGTGGGTAGTGGGTAGTGGGTAGTGGGTAGTGTTACATACTCCGTACGAGAAAAACGCCCCAAAGTGATTCCGTCAAAGAAAACGACGCTAGTCTTCACAAACGTCTTCATATAACCCTTTTCCTCTCTTGCCATCTTGAATCGCAGCACTTTCTAAAATACGTGGCTGTTCTTTGAGGATGTTTAGTTGTTAGGTCGCGTGCACACTTGCGACTCAGTGGCGAGATTTATTTACTGACCCGGAACGCAATTTTTTTACTGTCCTTATTTGCACATAAGTTTACTTTTAATTTATTTACTTCTTGTGTATAAACGGCGGCGCTCAAATAAGTGTAAGTGTAAAATTCTAAATATTAAATTAATAATTTACTATTTGGCGTTGATGATATCTACTACTTCATTGAATATTCAGTTTATTCTAAAAATATTTATAAACTTTTGTTTAAGACATTCCGAGCAAACAAATTGATCGGAGTTATGCAGAAAGCAGCCAGCCATAGAAAAGTGAAACTGAGATAATAGCACTTTTGTAAAAAGAGTGAATATACAAATTTACACCACTTAGAATGTTTTTGACTTTAAAAAATGATACACAATGAAAACATTGTTTTTTATATGACAAACAAGAATTTAATTATGTACGTGACCAGTTTTAATGCTTTTTAAAGAACCGTAAGATTTTTCTAGTGCTGTTGGTGTTTTCTGTAATTAACACCATTTTCAAAAGAAGATTAATACAATTTTTTGTATAAAAGCGATCTGGCTGTTTTTAGCAAAACATAGAATTGACTTTACTGCACCCGATAAAATGAAAATATAATTTTTTCAAAATTGTGGACTGGCTGCTTTCTGCATAACTACGTTCAATTTGGCTTTCTTGTTAAATCCTGTACACTCTCTTTACTGCAACTAGCCCAATATTTTTCATGTGTATATTATTCTAAGCACACCATACACTCGGCATCTTAAGGATCTTTGAAATCGTATTTCGATTCATCAGACAGAAAAGGCTTTTCATCTGAAAAACTTGAAGAGTTTACCTGTAGTTACTTTTTATTTCATCGTTTTCCTGCTGGCGACTGATTTCGGGAATCCGAAATAAGGAACGGTTGTGTATCCGGACACTCCGAAATATATTTCACAGCTTGCATGTCAAGATAACATAATTAACCTTTACGTATAATCAACTTGACATTGCAAATAGACTTGACACCTTCATATTAAACTATAGAATAAAATATTTATGCTTATTACTTGCTGTCTAACTTGGCTCGAACTCAATATCGTCAAAAACTAGATTTTCACAAAAAAACTTATCCTTAATAATTTTTATTCTTAATACGCAGCTTCAATGCTCCGGCGACAACAAAAATGAAATATGGCGGTCACAGCTCTAACCGACAGTGGCTATCACAAATAGCTATCGACTTGCTTAAAAACATGCTAAGCATTTGAGCAATCACAATGAACAATAATGAACATGCTTAAGTTTATTTATTTATTTGACACTTTATATACAAATACAATATATATACATATAAGGGCGGGCATATTGCCTTAAGGCAATTTCTTCCTACCCACTCAAACCGTTCAGTTTGGGAAAATTATAAATACACGGACATATTGAATCTTACAATTTTATACAAAAATTAAAAGCAAAGATTAACAAACATAAATATACATTAAAAAAAAATTGACACAATACTACGAAGAGAGGACCTCTCCCCTCGGATGGGAAGGAAAGAAGAAGGATAAAGGAACCATTTAAATATTTAGATACTGATATTTCAATCTTGACTTAAATGTAAATAAAGAAGGGGCGTCTCTTACATTAGTAGGTAGATTATTCCACAATCGAGCGGCTTCTACTGTGAAAGAGGAGGCAAGAAAATTAGAGCGATGACAGGGTATTAAAAGGGTTATCTCGTTACTAGAACGAAGAGATAGTCCGTGTTATGAAAAAGGTTGCATGAGCTTAAGATAACAAGTTATCGCGGTCATAAGTCAACGCGTGTGTAATCTCTAAGTCAACGCTCGAGTCGGTTTGTTTTTTGTTTTCCTCGTAAATAAAAACAGTTCGCTGACGAAAAATCGGCGTTTACTATAAATAATAATACAATATATTGGCATTTGTAAAATAGTAAGGAGTACCTAGTACAAAAAAGTATAAATTAAATTACAACAATTATGGCGACTGCTTTTCTTGTCATTTGGCCTGCCATCCATCGGCTAAATGCTATAAATAACACGATCAATAATAAATAAATAAATGAAAATAGCAGTTTTAGAATATTTTCCATAGTTACACCGATGAAATTCAAATATGTAATTGCGCTGCAAGATTATACGTCGCGAAACGTAATTATTTTAACATTTAATATTAGGTGTTCACGGATGTTGGTGGTGTTTATTTTGTAGAACTCCATTTTATATTTTTAAAGTTAAAATCAAACACTGATTTGAGTCTATTAATTTCAAAAGTATAAAATATAAAAAAAATCGGACAATTGTCAACGAATGACATTCAACATATAATATTTTGAATAAAAAGATACCTTAATCACATTTTCTAAATTGATTTAAAACATGCCTACTCGTGTCAATTTATTTAAAACTGGTGGTTTAGATTTGATTATTCTTGTGATATGTATTAGCGACTAAGTGGTGCCACCGAAGCGTTTTTTTATATTCACCAATGTGTAAACTGCCTTAGAATGATTCTCAAAGGAAAAGGCTTCGTTTGCAAAAACATCTTGTTCATTTTTGAAGATTTCACCAAAATGATCCATTTGTTATTTTTGTTTGGTTTATAAGCGAAACTATGAAATACAAAACAACCGTATAAAATATTCAAATACTTCCACAGCAACAAAAAGAGGAATCGATTTATGTTAACAGTTTCTAAAAAGGCCTACAAAGTCATTCACTTGGGAATAAACAAATTTATATTGACATACTTATTTGTTTACAAAATTAGTATTAAACCACTTAAATGGTTTTGACAAATTGATTAACAAAAAGGTGTAAAATGTCGTACAACAAAATAAAAAAAGGCTTCTTATGTTAAAAACATAAAATATTTTATAGATATATATTATATAAGTTCATAACAACTTAATTGATTATAAATGCAAATCGATGTTTGTTAGTAAAGACTTTTATTAAAAATCGTAATTTTTAAGCTCGTTTTACCGGGGTTATTAAATCCTAGAAGATATTGTGCGATTTTAAATATATTAAAAAAAATAAGTAATAACCGGTTAAGCCCTTATTTAGAGGCTTGTCAGCAGATGGGATAGAGGGAATATGGAAGGGGGTAATGATAAATACACTACAACACCCAGACCGACTGAGGAAATAATCTTTCTTGGATTTTTTGCTTGCAACTGGCGCCAGTTTCACGTCTAACTAACTGCGCCACGGTGCCTGTCTAAATAATATTATCAAATATTTGCAAAATTAATATTGTGTCGTGTAATATACAAATTGGGTAAAAGTTATGGTTAAATTGAGGAAACTCAAAACACGGCTTATTTTTCAGCAAATATTTGAACCAAGATCCGCGACCGCATCCCACGCCTGTAATAACCACCGACTTCAACCGTCAATGTGTATTTGTTGCAGAGGCGAATCGTCAAAATAAGCGATTATGGACAGCTTACCATTTCATTTATAGTAAATATGTTTTCGCAAAAATAAATTCATAATTGTTATTTATTAAAAGTCACCACTACCGTTTATATCGTCCTACAAAAAAATATCTATGAAGTGCGCCCAGCGCCCAGCTCGTTCTCGGCGAACGATGAAACTAGCCGATTCCCTGAGCTTATTTCTCCATATAAAAAAGTACATTATATTTTTCATCTTCGGCTCAATTCAGCTTTTTCAGTTCTAAAACAAGCTTGCAGATTACAAATATTATTTGAAGATTCTTTATTTGCAAATTAGTATTTCGAACATTTTTTCCGAAGGACTATTTTTCTTCGAAATGATACCGTTGACATCATATGTTATTATGTATCACATAGGACATGTGGCGTTCGCAGTGTCTGTTTTTGGGATTATTAATTTAAAAAACAATCGGCCAGTTCTCAGTGTTGACAGTTTGTGAATGTCATTGTGGTATTATTTGATAATAAACTTTTGAACAAAAAATGTATTAAAATATTGTAGAATAAATCAACGTATATCGCGTGGTTAGTAATAATTGTTGTTTGAGTTAATTATCACAGAACCACAGAAAAATAGGCATTTATAATTATATGACTTAGATATTATGTACTTATATATTATATAAAATAAATCACGGCTCGTCACTGATTTGTTGTTGCTTGTGTCACTTTATTTATCCTGGGTCTAATTTTTTTTTCATTGCAGTTTTTTCCTTCACCATTGTCAATTTTTTCTTAAACCATAGATTTTTAATAAGTTTGAGGATCCATGTTTTTTTAGCAAACCTTAGCTGGTATCATGAAAGCAATTTTGATGCGTTGAAGCTCGTATCTAGTACGTAAATACGCGGTGTAATGGGTTAAAATTGCGTCCATAATACCAGCTCTGATGTAGATAGTTTGTTACCATATTGTTTTTTCAAAGCAGTCACGTTTTAATAAGATGACTCGTTTTATCAACTCTAAAACGGTTCGTTATCTACAATGGCGTCGAAAACATCTACCTACTACGCGTCCTTAAGCGTAATTTTCAATCCCAAAAACTGCCTCGTGTAAAACAGCAAATAAAATAGACCGATTATTGCGCATCCATTTGTATCATTTTCTGCTGTACTAATACGAGCTTTATTTAATTCTTTATTTATGTTTCAATTTTGTTTTGAAAGTAACTTCATGTAAACAGTAATATTTAATACTATTCACTATTAAAATCTATAATAGACTTCAATACTGATGTATTTTCTTTTAAAAATGTATGAATTTGTAATTATTTTTTAAATTACGTACCCAAAAAAAAAACAAGGGAACATAATATTTATTTTTACAATTCGTGTGTTTATCTCGGCACTTAAATGAGACGCCATTTTTTCATTTATTATTTATTCCGCTCCTAGCAAGTTTTCACAAAAATGGTAATTTAAGACAGGGGTTTTGAGTGAAAAAAGTTAAGCTTCACATTTAAAAAAATATTTCTTAAAATTATGAGAGAAAAATAGTTATGCGTCTAATCAACTATTTAAATTAAAAATGTCAAGTAAGTCAATTTTTTAATGTTATTGTAATATTTTGTTTTCAAAGCTCTTTGATGAGAATGATAAACTTTTAGGTATTTAGTATTTTAAAATGTTCAATTTAAAAATTACTCACAAAAGTTTCTTAAATAAAAATAAAAACACTCTTTATTAAGTTCTTAAAAACATAAGTTTTTGTATTTTATTTTAAATTATATGAGAATGAATAACCACAAAATTAGTGACTCAAATAAAACAATCAAAATCCAGAGTCGCAGTGGTTAACGGGTTTGTCTCCTTTAGGTGAGGTCTTAGGTTTGATTCCGGACGAGGTGATATGTGAAATATTTATTTTAAGACGTTTTCTACTTCTTCAAAAAAAATATTTGCTGAGTGAAATGTTTTTGTTTAAATTTGTATTTATTTCTTAATTCACGATGTATTAGAGGAGCTTTTTAGACGTTTATATGTGAAAATAAAAATTAAACAATAAATTGGACAAAGTTGCCCTTTAAATTAATATTTATTTACAAGAATATTTTTAGTTTTTATTTATTTATTTAAATCTTAAAGTAGGGCACACATATCATACATATTGTTATGTGTGTTCTAATAATAACATTGCAAATATATTTTTTTCAAATTAAAACAGCAAATACAGGTCATAAGCCCTCTGAATGCCTGGACTTCCATATTTCCTTCTCTAAAATGTTCTCAATCTTTGTTGTATTATCACAATTATGGACAATTTATATGGCGCCATAACTAACACGTAAATAGAAATTAAATGTTAAAAATTAATTATAAATATTTATGTATGAATTATTACGTCTTTTCGCTTAAAATTGACAATATTGCAAAGTCCACAGTTGCCTAACTGAAATGTCTAAGCAATTTACCTCTTAAAAGGGTTTCTATCTAAAAAGTGGTTACCTAAAAAGGTCTTCCACGCAAATGGGTTCAGCTCCACTGACCTACGAAATAGCAACTGGAAAAGCAGAAAATATAAAGTGAACGTTCGACTTTTTTACGAATCTTCCGAAGCAATGTATAATAAAGCAATTTTCATAAACAAGATCGGGAAATAGTAGTTTTATTTTTCTCTCCGAAAAACAAAGGTTTCATTTTTGGCAAAAATATTCCACTTCAAATCGTTTTCGCGAAAAAATAATGCGTTCACTTACAACTTCAAGCGGTGTTTATTTATTTTGGTTTATTGTCCATAACTCAACTTTCTGGTACTATTTTGGAATCTGGTTTATGTTTCGATAACAATTTTTATTCTAGCGAGTCGCATGAACATTTTGTAAACTCGTAAAACCCTAATAATTTTTACTTTATTGCGAGGTAGATTTATAATCTCCATTTAAGAACGGTCTGAGCCATGTTAGAGACGAACCTTACCAAAGACCACTATGTATTAATGTTAAAATGGTCTAGTATTATGTAGATTTGCATTAATTTGACCTTAATAATATATTACCGTCAATAAATTATCAATATTGTTTTTAATAAATAAGAATACTTGAAGCATTTTCATCTAGGTTTTTTTAGTCGTTTTTAAATAATTTTACCTATTCGAGCTCTGATTTGTATTTTTAACAACAACATAAATTTCCAGTAGTCAAACATTGCAAATAAATAAAAAATGTTTAAAATAAGTCTTGCCGTTTTAATATGATGATTAAATTTAATTACAAATTTTATGGTGCTGCCAAACGCTTTACATACTTAATAAAACCGTTTAAGACTTGCGAACAATGAATTTATTAAACATCTTTCTAAAAGGGTCAGAATCCATTTGAAAATATACTTTAATATGAACTGTGTACCCGAGGTAAAAGCTTAGCAATCATAAATGAGCTAGACCATGATTAATGTTCTCAAAGCATACGGAGAGTTTCGTATTTTCCCACAAGCTACATATTTATATATACGTTTTCGTGTTAAAATCTTGAGATTGTCCGAATGACTTAGTGCACGAAAGTGAGTTTCTGAGCGGTTTCATATTTTTCATAAACAAAAGTGCTTCTTTGTTTCCAAAATACGAGCTGATGCTTTTTATATTACCCTTGTCTACGTTTGAGATATTTTAATTGTTTTTTTAATACACTTATCAAAGACGTATTTCAAGAGAACCGTAAAAGCCAAAGACATAAGTGTATTTAAGTACTAAAACAAAACATGTTTTAATAAACGAAGTATGTATATGTTTTTCACGTTGAATTGAAAAAAATAGTTAAAGTTGTTATTTATAAATGATTAACATTTATTAACATATTTATACTTTTATATTGTTTGTATTCTTTTTTTTTAACAGAATAATGTTCACTCACTGGGGTGTCCCGTGCCGAGGGAAACATTTTACAAAATGTGAAACATGCCTAAGATTAGATTATATTTATTTAAATGCCCAATGCAGCACTACTTCCAATTACAATATACATAAATGATATGATTCTTCTTTAAATTTAATTCAACAGAGAGGGAAAACATTTTTGAGAAGGGAATATGGAAATCTAGGCATTTGCAGGGCTTATGACCTGTCATTGGCGGGTTTAAGTGGCCACTTTACACACTGTGTAACATTCACCATTCTGGCCATGTTTGAACACCCACATTTCCTCAACTCTTTCATCTGTTGACTTTTGTGAACTAAAAGAGCTGAAACCTTTATCACGTGGGTGAGATTTATCCGGCTGAACCAAATCACCTACTAGGCAACGCCTGAATTTTCTAATTTTTATACTTCTTTTTTAACCAGGTAGTTATTTAACAATGTTTGAGTATGTCCATATATATATCCATGTTGATATAATTCTTCTTTATTCCCTTTCCACACCTACTGGTGCAAAGGGCACTGCTTTGGTTCACCAATCAAAGCGTACCTCTATAATTTTTCTTACATGGAGGTGAGATGATCAGTCTTACGCTTCAAAAGAAAGTCTAGGGATTATGAAATATCAAAAAGTAAAGACCTTTTATTAAATAAATATTTCATATCAGCCATTTCGGGAATCGAACCCGAGACAAATCGACACCTACATTATTAGGTAACTACAAATACACGATTAAAAAAAACACAATAGATTATTTACTTAATGTTTGTAAAATATGCATTATTCTTAATTGGTGTAAAAATCATATAAAATAATATTGTTTGTTCAAACATACACTTGGTGTAGAGAAGTTGTGAAGAATGTCGTTGATAGGTAATTCTAAGTAAAACATATTTTTTTTCCAGGTGATTTAAAAGTTTAAACATACATTTTTTATGATTATTTTTCCGAAATCGACACACTTACGAGATCCAGAATACGGCAAAAAATATTATTTATATTTCTGATTAAAGATACAATACCATCATCATCATCATCATTTCTCTTTCCGCGCCCGGTTGTGTACAAGGCACTGCATTGGTACACCTATTGTATTTTTTAACACCTGTTACATAAGATAAGTTGATTAGTTTTTACGTTATTATTGCTTTGGTCTCTAGCTTTTTTTTACGTCGACCCTACCAGTAACCGAACCTGAGACCTCAAACACGGTTGGCTAACGCATCAACTACTACACCAAGAGACGAACTTATCTCCACTCGATTTCTTGTATTCTCAAACCGCCTGGAGATGAAAAATATAATTTACAACAACAACAACAACAAACCATCACGCCGTTTCCCCGTAGGGGTAAGCAGAGATGATAGAACGCCATAACACTCTATCTTGGCATACAGACCTCGCTTCCTCTACATTCATACATCTTCTCATGCACGCACGCCGATTATTCCTACTTTTGACATGTCCACCTACAAGTATTTGATGGACTCGATCGTGCCATGTCTTTCTCGGTCTTCTTCGTTTTCTGCATCCATCAAAATTTGAATCGTAGATCCTTTTAGCCGTTTTTTCGCTGTCCATTCGCTCTACATGTCCAAACCAACGCAGCACCCCTTTCTTGATTCTGTCAATAATGCATGTCTCAGCCTTACACACTTCACGGATCTTGACATTTGTGCACCTATCATACATCGTTTTACCACACATTCGTTTTACTCACAACATAATTTGATCAAGAAAATAATAGTGAGAAAAAGGACAAGGCATTGAATAAAATTTTAGCATAATAAATAGTACACAAGAAATATAGGAACACATTTTGTATTAAAAAGAGTATAAAATGAACCAATAGTTTTTATTCAAATGTAAATTGTAATACATTTTCAAGCTAGATTGAAGCTGCTCCCGAGATATTTTATTTTACCGAGCTCTCTCAAAATTGCCGTTCTAGGAGGTATAATTTATCTTCTTTTAACAAATAAAACACCAATTCGTGTACAAACACCTTAACCCACATTCTGTAACGTCAGAATAAAAACATACCCAGGAAAAATAAAGTTCTCGGCAGAAATAAAGAATCGAGTTAGATTACATTTATTTATGATCTGAAATTCTCGTGTCGTTTATTTTAGAATCTGAAAATAAAATAAAGATACAAAGAGCTTTGTTTTCAAAATAACTTCATATGTTAAGATCTAAGATTTCATTGGAAGTGTATAAATAAGTCTTTTCTTCAATTTCAATTCAGTGTCATTAATTTGTTATCGAAATTGACAGCAAATTGATAGCTATTTCAGCAGCTGTGGATAACATTTTGACATAATTATTGAAGTCTTGGAACTGACAAACCTTATTACCAGCCATTGGTTGGTTATGCTAGAAGCATCGAGAAAATGTAAAAACATTTATACATATAAAAACAAAACAGATACGTAATACATTAGACAGGCATTGTGGAATCCATGTTGATTCTACACATATACAATAAATTTATTAAGAATGTTTTTTCTGTTTATTTGTAAAAAAACTCAATTTACAATCAAAATAATTAAAATCTTGATTTTCATTTACAAATCTAATCATTCTGGGTAGAGGCGCATGAAAACCATAATTAGTCTTATGATGACCGAGGAACGGAATTTCATTTTTTCAAGTCTATGTGAAGGAACATAAGGATATATTTGTTGGAGAATAGTCGGGACATCAAATAAACTATTGAGTATTTTAAACACGCAAATTAAATCTGTATTAAATCGACGTTGTGAGAGACTTAAAAAAAAAAACTATTTGTATAATGAATACCCACAAAGTAAGTGTTTCAAATGTCAATGTAATTTTATTACAATATTTCTTTTTCTTCAATTCTTTACATACTTAAAAAATATTTTGCACAGAAAAATAACACTGAGATTGTTTTTGTTTTAAACGTTGGAAGGACCTTTTTACCTTTCCTCCAACGATTTTGAAAAGAATGTTAGAAATATGAATCGTATCTGATTAACCTTCTGAGTAACCTTCTATCAATAAAATAAAACAAACGAAATATTTTCAGTTCTTCCCAACATTCAAACTGCAAAGTATCTGGAAATATTTACATTAATTTTTTTGGTTTTCCCGATTCCCGGCATGTAAAGAATACAGTTTTGTACACTCCAGTAGAACCAGAACTCTGGACAAGTGTTTTCAACGATACCCTAAGGTAAATTCTAAATAAAATTAATCAAGTGGGGAAAAGTGATAACTACGTTCCTAACATGATTGAGGTTCCCCGTTCGATTCCTTGCAGGGTCGACGAGAAATATTTTCACTAAAGGTGATACTTTACCTGCGTGTAACAGATTATCGATATACGGACTTACTCGTATGTACCCTTGATTTCCCCTTTTAGGATTTTAACCTAAGAGTTGCCATCGACTGGATTTTTCATCTGCCCGGACACATGAAAATAATATTGTTACTCTATAAACTGTCCCTCAAATACGCACAAAAACACATAAAACCTGATGTTGGACGCTACAATGCGATTTGAAGCGTCGGCTAAGAAAATTAACTGCACACGGCAAAATGGATAACCTAGAAAAACTCATCATCATCATCTGGCGGTCAAGACGCTTGACTCACACATGGAAGGTTTTGGGTTCGATTCCCGGTGAGAACACAAAAAAAATGTGATTTTTCTCAAACCTGGGTGTTCTGAAAGAAAGAGCATCCGAAAAAAAGTTCTGTGTGTGCAAGATTTGTTTTTTTCAAAAATAGTTACCATATTTGTGTACCGTACGTCTGAAAATGGTAGATCAAACTAGGCGCTTTAAATTGTATCCGATAATTCTAGCTAATATAAATGAGAATTCAAAACAAAAAAACAAACGGTAGAGACACGCCAATGGCCAATCTTTGTGAAAAAAAAACATCGCGTTAGTGCCATATTCCGGGAAGAAAGTACGGGAATATGTGTATACGGAGAATTTATTTATTTTATTTATTCATTTAAAATTACACTAGTTTAAATATTAATGAACTTATTAAGGCTTTTTAGCCTATGCCCGTGTCAAGCCACAATAAATAACAATAAAAATACATGGTAAAATTAATTAGATCAAATTATAATGACATAATAATCTAGAAAAAACAAAAATGTTAAAAATAATAAAATTCCAAAGAATACAATGTAAAAAAGATAATCAGAAATAATTTTTAAAATATAAATAATACAAATTAAGAATCACACATAATCAAATATACAAAATAATGGTATCATTAAAATCAAAAAAATAATAGTAAAATATAGTAGTATTAAAAAAACAAAAACAAGAGTATCATTGAAATCAACTGAAAAAGAATATATATATATATAAAAACATAATTGAAATGATAATTGAGATATGTTTTCAAGAAACTCACTCAATATTATAGTAAGAAATATAAGAAATAGGAGCAATAAATCATACGCCAAATAATAGTACGTACTAAATTAAATTATACAAAAATACATAATGAAAAAAACATAAAATTATCAAGATATATAAAAAGCAAATAAAAGTAAAAATATGGAAGGAAAGCAGATTTGTAAATTTTAATAAAACTTTTATTTTATTGGTTGGTCGGAAGAAATTACCATTTGGCAATAAGCCCGCCAATGTACAAATAAACTTATGTACAAAAAGTTAAATAAATTTAAAAAAAAATTAAAAAATCTAATCTCGAACTTTAAAAAAATTGACAACCTCGTCCCTACATAGAATAGTCTGACCACGCGTTGTCTTCGCAAGTTGGAGAACCTCTGATCCCGAATAACGGCCGGTTGGCTGGTTGAAGGTTTCCTTATCTCCCACACCCCACCTCGCTCCTGGTACTCCGAGTCACGTTATGTTGAGAACCGTCACGAACCTTCGCCCATATTGATAATATAAAAATATTATTTATTCGTTCCCTTGCTCGCACGTCAGACTGGCGTCAAATTCGGGGAACACTTTCTTTTGGGGCTGCAAAAATTACGCACAATTTAACGGCAATTGAACGTAATCAAATAGTCATAATCGAATTTAATAATAATAAAAAAAATCATTAAAATAAAGTCTTCAATTGATAAAGATGATTTCATGAAAATAAAAACGCAGTTTTTTGTGAGATAAAGTGAGTAGAGGTCAGAGGACAAAATGAAATATTATGGCTTTGTAATTTCTTTCTTATTACGTACCCGCAAAAATTAATTATATTATCTTCCAAAGTGTTTTAAACGGTATATAAGCTACTGCGTTAGTAATAAAAAATATGAAATAAGAAAAAAATAAGTTTCAGATTCAGCAATAATTTTTGAGAGCCTATTAGGCTTTTGTCCGTGTTCTGTAGGATAACGAATGCAGTTATGTGTTTAAAATATAACCACAACTTTTTACGAGCGTTTTCGACCTGATGCCTACTCTCTGTTAAATAATCCTGAAAAACGGTTGGCTCGTTCTCCCATCACGATTGAAGTCCTAGGTTTGATTCCTGGGCTGGTATACTGAACGCTATCGCGGGAGTGGAGAACGCTTTGCTAGCACGTGATTAGTTGCGCGCTAGCAAAGCGTTCTTAATTCCCTCGATAGCGTTCAGAATCCTAGCTCTGGCAGGGTAAACGTGAAATATTTGTTTTAATGGTAGTATAAAACTGCAATATTTGACTGCTCCTGGACTGGTACCTGAAGCGTAAGATGACGTAATAATGACCTTACCTCACATGTAATAAATGTGATCTAGATGCGCTGCGATTGGAGCGCCAATCCAGTGCCATATGCACTACTAAGTGTGAATAGGGATATGACGAAGATTTAGTACTTTTCTTGAAATCTTTTAATTCCACCATTTTTATTTTCATGAAAACCTAGATTTACAGAAATTTTAAATTTAATTCGTATTAATTTATGAAAACATCTGATGAAAACAAGTAAAATAATTAAATATAAGTCGAGCTTGTGAAAATATGAAATATTAAGGCCCGCGCTCTTATCTTCCTCAAAGGGGTTTATCGCTTTTATTTGGAACAATTTCAGCACGGAAGGACTAAACGTTTTTGATAGAGCTATAAAAAGAGTTAATTAAATAAAAATACAACCTTCTGCTACCGACAAACCCTTCTATGAAATATTTCTGTTATTTTTTTGCTATTTAGGATGAGAGCTTTTAAGCACGCAAAAAAGTTGAAATAATGCGTATTTATTTCTAGAACGTAATGGTACTTAGAAAACACATGCACATGTAGTTTGATGACTTTTTCTGTGATAAAAATAATCCCTACAAAATTATCACGATTTTTGTATGGTTACTTTCAATAAACCGGTAGACTGATTGGATTAAAAGATTGATACATTATTACCTGTGATTGTCTGGTTTGATCATAATAATATTGCATTTTAACTCAATTCAGCATTTGGTGCAACGTTAGGTTAAATATATAAACTTTTGTTAACTTATATCTGTATTCTTAATTATTATTTTTCTACATTCTTCTAATTTTAAGATTCTTTTAATAAAACCGATAGGAAAAAATGAACTTCTGTTCTCTCTACTGGAATATATGTGTGTATGTACTATATGTAAGATTAGTTTTACGGATTTTTATTTTCTTTTTCTTATTCGTTCATTTTCAATTTTTTCCTACTTCTGTGTAAAAAATGTCTGTTTTTTATATAAAAATATATGCAAAACATGTAAAAGGCGTTTAAATAAATAAATGAAAAATAAAAATAAATTAATAAAAATTCACCATTCCGAACATGACTGAACGTCCGTTTTTACTTAATTAATATATCTATTGATGAGAGTGTTACGTTTGTAAATATGTTACCTTAAAAAAAACGTGTAAATATTAAAATAATCCAAAATTGTATACTTCTCTATATTTATTGCAACAGAGAGGGAAAACATTATTGAGAAGAGAATATGTAAGTGACCATTTTATACACTGTAACATTCACCATTCTGCCCATATTTGAATATCTATATTCCTTCAATTCTTTCATCTGTTGATGTTTGTGAAGTTAAAGAGCTGAAACCTTTATTTATGTAGTGAGATTCATCTAATTGAATTATTTCACCTACATACTAGGCCTGAAAATGTTGAATGTGATTGGAAGAATAGTGAATGTTACACAGTGTGTAAAGTGGCCACTTAAACCAGCCATTGACAGGTCATGAGCCTTGTAGATGCCTGGACTTCTATATTACCCTCTCTTAAATGTTCTTCATCTCTGTTGTACTATGTCAATATAAACAGTTCCCCAGGGATTTCAATCCAGTCCTAGTCTACAAAAATTTGGACAAACTCAAAATATTGTTGATAAATCTACCTGGCCCATGAAAAAGTATAGAAATTGAAAAAAATAACATTTTCAGGCGTAGCCTAGTATGTAGGTGAAATGATTCAATTAGCTGAATCTCACCCGCATAAATAAAGGTTTCAGCTCTTTGACTTCACAAACATCTACAGGTGAAAGAATTGAAGGAATATAGATGTTCAAATATGGGCAGAATGGTGAATATTACACAGTGTGTAAAGTGCTTACTTAAACCAGCCATTGACAGGTCAAAAGCCCTGTAGATGCCTGGACTTCTATATTACCTTTTCTTAAATGTTTTTTATCTCTGTTGTAATATGTTAATTGTTGAGATATTGAAAAAAAAACCAATTCTGTCTCGTAATTGCATTGAAATACTATTGCAGACTATCAGGTAAATAATGTACATGATATAAACAGGTAAAGAGTCGTGTTTCTTAGGAACTAATGTGTGTTTATAATTCAGCTTGTTACAGTCTTCATTCTTCTTCGCATTCCTTGAAATATGCACACGGTCTGTAGCGAATGCAATAACATTGCTATCCAAACATTTCCTATGCCGATGAATCTTCCTTCACGCCTTGTTATGTATGCAAAATTTAACCCCACTGTCTTGTGTCATTGCTTTTCAGTTAAATTAAATTAAAACAAAAAAATGTGTGTCCAAATGTTTAAACCAGCCAATGACAGGCCGTAAGTCCTGCAGATGCCCAGACTTCTATATTCCCTTCTCAAACATGTTTTTTCACTCTGTTGCAGCAAATTTAGATCTAAATAACTCCCCAAAAATCTCTCCGGAAAACTAGCCTATCTACAAACATTTGGACACACTCGAAACATTGTTGATTAAGCTAACCGGTGTAAGAAGTCTAGTTAGTTGGCGAATTGGTCCAACCGAATGAATCTCACCCACATGATAAAGGTTTTAGGTCTTTTACATCACAAAAGTCAACAGATAGAAAAGTTGAGAAATACGGATTGTGAATGTTACACAGTGTGTTATGTGGTTACTTAAATCAGCCAATGATAAGTCATTAGTTCTGCAAATGCCCAGACTTCTATATTCCCTTCTCGAAAATGTTTTTCCACTCTGTTGCAGCAAATTAAGATCTAAATAACTCTCCAAAAATCGCTCCAGAAATTTAGCTTATCTACAAACATTTAGACTCACTCGAAACATTTTTGATTTAGCTAACCGGTGTAAGAAGTATAGTTAGCTTGTGAATTGGTCCGACCGAATGAATCTCACCCACAAGATAAAGGTTTCAGGTTTTTTACATCACAAAGGTCAACAGTTGTAAAGGTTGAGAAATATGGATGGTGAATGTTACACAGTGTGTTATGTGGTTACTTAAATCAGCCAATGATAGGTCATTAGTCTTGTAAAGGCCTAGACTTCCATATTCCCTTCTCAAACATGTTTTTTCTCTCTGTTGCAACAAATTTAGAAAAAAAAGTTATCTACTTATAAAAATTGATATAATTTGATTCGCACTATAAAAGTCGCTAATGTAATTTTAAAAAATAAACTAGATAAGCAAATTTTAATTAACTCTAAGTTATAATATTAAGCCTCCACAAATGCGTCCACAAAAGAGCTTCGGACACCGGCATCCCTCATATCCGACTCGGCAACACAAAAATGGAGCCGGCTGCCGACAGAGATGACAGGGGGATCTTTGTGGATGCCACACGCTCCAACAAGGGAGCAGACATGGAATAAAAATGATAATGTCTTAACGTTTTTTATTTCGGTGTCTGAACTTCAGAATATTCTGTGTTTTGCTTGAGGTAACACGATATTGCATCACCGCATGTAAGGGAATTCTGTAGCACAACCTTATATATAGATATTTATATATATTTGGATATTTTATAGAGCGCCATTTTTGTGAAAATCACCTCAAAGGCGCTCTACAATAAATAAATATCCCAGCACGTTTTGCAGCTACAGAGCGCCTAGAAAATATGGAATCTAGCCCCCATTTACATTTTATTTAATTTTCATTTGACAATGAAGTTTAGAGTTTTAGTGATATTTAAAAAAATTAAATAAAAAACAAATTTATAAAAATCGATGTGAGATAACAACAAGTCTTGCAGCTACTGAGCGCATGGATGGTTGAAATTCTACACCCCATTAACAAAATTTAGATATTTAATAGTTTATAACATTTACCTATTGAAGCTGGATTACTATTTGTCTTTCAGCTACAAAGTTTATGGACGAGTAAAATTTTAGCAACTTAAAATTATCAATAAATTTACAAAACAAACGTTGAGCATGTTAGTAATTTTTTTAAGTGTTCATGGTAAAAAGTGATTATGATATATAAAAGCTAGATCACAGCACGTCTCGCAGCTACAGAGCGCACAAACAGTAAGATATTTAGCCCCTATTTACATTTTTTATTTGACAGCGAAGTTTAGAGTTTTTTGAATAAAGAAAAAATATATATATAAATATGAGTCACGTCATGCAGCTGCAAAGATTACAACACGTCATGCAGCTACTAAGCGCATAGACGGTTGGAATTCTATACCCCATTTACTAAATTTAGATATTTGATTGTTGATAACGTTAACCTATTGAAGCTAGATTACTAATCGTCTTGCAGGTACAAAGTGCTAAAAAAAAGTTAAAAAACAAATTTCCATCTAAAAAAAACTTGAGATTGGGATTTTAAGGGTTAACTAGAAATCCATGTATGGTGTACAGCCAGTAAGAGTTATGAGAGCGGATTTACATGAACTAGCATTTGAGAAACACTTGTTAAGTTGGTACTCGGTTTCTGGCAGTTTTAGTGAATTCATTATAGTTCTCTAGTGTGTGGAATGCCCTCAATGCATGTTAACGTGTTTCAATAATTTAGAACGTTAATACATCCTGCTGCTGAAAGACGGCGAAAATTCACACATTGTATAATTAAATTCTTGATGACGTAGTGAAGAAAAGCAATCGTAGTTTTAATTAAAAAATAACGTCAATGTTTTGAGTATGTCCAAATGCTTGCAGACTGGTTGGATTTTCTCCCTAGGGAGTTGTTCATATTTAAATTTGTTGCAACAGAGAGGAAACAAATATTTTTGAGAAGGGAATATGAGAGCCTAGGCATTTACAGGGCTTAGGACCTGTCATTGGCTGGTTTAAGTAGCCTCTTTACACACTTCTTCTCTTAGTGCTATGTCAGGTATCCCCAACGTTGGCAATCACTCTGGCAAAAGTGTCTCCCTGTCCTGTGCTGCCCAGAAAATCTGCTCCACAGTCCTGAAGCCAGTCCAGTCTCGCATATTTCGCAGCCAGGACATCTGTCTTCTTCCAGCCCCTCTGTGACCCTTAATCTTGCCTTTCAAAATTAAATGAAGCAAGTGGTACTTTTCTTTACACATTATATGCCCCAGATTTGAAATTTTACGAACTTTTATGGTGGTTAAGAGTTTTCTGTTCGTTCTAGCTCGATTTAAGACTTCTGAGTTTGTTATCAGGTCTGTCCAAGATATCTTAAGCATTCTGCGATGCAACCACATCTCAGCAGCCTCCAGCCTATTGATTGTGTTCACTTTCAGAGTCCAAGTCTCACAGCTATACAAAAATACAGACCACACATAACATTTTACCAATCTTTGCCTTATTTTCACTTCATACACTGTGTAACATTAATAACTACCTGGTAAAAGAAGAGGTATACAAAATTGGAAAATGTTTTCAGGCGTTTCCTAGTAGGTGAATTGGTTCAGCCGGATGAATCTCACCCACATGATAAAGGTTTCAGCTGTTTTACTTCACAAAAGTCAACAGATGGAGGGTTGAGGAAATGCGGATGTTCAAATATGCAGAATGGTAAATGTTACACAGAGTGTAAAGTGGCCACTTAAACCAGCCAATTCCATGCCATAAGCCCTGTAAATGCCTAGACTACCATATTCCCTTCTCAAAAATATTTTTTTCCTTTCTGTTGCAACAAATTTAATCACATTTTCAATGTAATCGAATTAAGTAACGATTACTAATACCGTGCACAAAAGGTAAGAAGAAAAACAGAAACAAATAAACAAATAATATTTACTGTGTTTAGGATAAAGGTTTTTAAACCACTATAATTATTTAAAAGGTGGTTTTATAAATTTATATAGGTTAAATCTTGATTTCAACCAATAGCGTAGGTCTTATATACATGTTCATATTCTAGCAAAAGTATTTAAACACCTATTGCCAGAATGTGTACAAGACGCACGTATTAAAGAACTTTAGCCCTTAGTGAAATTGGATACAAAAATGTTTTCTTACGCGCAGAAAAAAATACAGCATTTAATTGTAACGAAAAGTATCATGAAAACCTACGATTTAAAAAAAAAAAAAAAACGAACCACTTTGAACGACGTTACTAGTTCAAATGAATCAACCAATGATATCAATGATTTAATCAGCAGAACTGACCGAGAAGAACCGAAGAGAATTTGAGACGTCACACGACGAGTAATTTCAGAAACAGAATGCCTAAAAAAATCATGGCGCTGATAATACGATACAAAAAATAAAAAGAAAAAAAAAATAGCATACTTTCGTAGTCTATTGACAAATAATCATAATTATAAAGCACCGAACTTCCCCATTAGTTAGAAAAAAACATCAAAACTAATAAAACACCTTTGGCCAAATTGTGATTTATAACCTTTGTCCTAATGTCAGTTGATATTGATAAAATTATGGCGGCCTCTGTGGTGTTGTCGTTAAGACACTTGACTCGCGCATGGAAGGTTCTAGGTTCGATTCCCGGTGAGAACACAAAAATTTAATTATTGATTGATTTGACGTTTATTTTGAAGAATTCCATATTTAAATTTTTAATATTAGAAATCAAACACTGATTTGAGTCTACTGAACACTTAATTTTATTTTTACAAATATAAAAAATACAAAAACAAAAAAAATGTGACAATTGTTTCGCCTTGTTAGGGCATTTTCAAACGAATGTCTTCGTTTGAAATGAATGACATTCCTTTGAAAATGCCCTAACAAGGCGAATCAATTGTCACGAAATTTTTGTTTTTATATTTGTAAAATTAAAACTAAGTGTTCAGTAGACTCAAATCAGTGTTTGATTTCTCATATTATAAGTACAAAAATTAAACGTGATTTAAAAAAAAAAACAAATACATAAATGGCGTTCTTTGCATTATAAGTGACGCTAATGACATCTTGATAAAGCCACTTAATAACCCTTTGGGGACTTTAATATGATGGTAGTTGTTCATACAATTGGATCATTAAAATTTACTTCATTTTTCCATCTTAAAAGTTGAAACGAATGACAAATGTTTAAGTTGCGTCGCGTCGTCGTCTTGATCTGTATTATTAATCAGTTGAAATTAACGAGACAGGGGTTATTTATTAGATTGTTCTAGAATTTCGAGTCCCAATTGGTGAAGACACGAGGAATACCGAAGAGTGCCGACATTAGCCGAACGTCACTCCGTCAAGTTGATTGATGACTTGTTATTATGAGAAACAGTACTACCAATTGGTGACGCGTTCACCAAATTTATTTGTTTTAATAGACTTATTCCGCATTCAGCGACAGAACTTAAGGTGAGGAAAAAAAAGTACTTTCTTCACCTTTAGTTTTGTCTCTAAATAGAGGCATTAGAACTAATTTTATTATTGCAAAAAAGGGACACATCTTTTGTGAAAGAAAACAAGTCTAGGTATTTACAGGTCATAAGCCCTTACTAGACTGTCATATGCACTTCTTCAAAGTTTTTTTTCTTGTGTTGCAATAAATTCAAATATTAATAACTCTCTAGGTAGTAAAATGCAATACGTCTACAAATATTGGTACATACTAAAAACATTGATAATTAAGATGCGCTACGGTTGGTGTACCAACTCAGTGCTCTATGCACCATTAGGTACCGGAAGGAATGTTCTTTTTATTGTTTTGTTTGCACCGCAACAGGTCAGAAGCCGCAATAACAGTGTTCAATGGTAGCACAGTGTGCACCCAGGCTAACAAAAACCATATTTTAATTTTCGTGTTCTCACAGGAAATCAAACCCTGAACCTTCCATGTGTGATCCAAGCGTCTTAACGACTACTACCAAGGCCGCCTTGTCATCATGATGATGATAATATTATTTCCATCTTTCAAATTGTTGACACAAAAACATGATGAACTTATGAATGATCGTAACCCAAGTATAAAAGAGAACTTTTGAAGTTGAATTTTAGAATTACGTGATAAAAATGACACATTTAGCTCATCGTTTTAAAATCTGTTTATGAAATGGAGAGTCACTGCACTCGACATGCGAAAATATTTTTTTAAATAACTTCAAACATGATAATATTAAAAACGTTTTAACTTGAAAACTGGTGTAATACAAAAATAATTACAAAAATTGACATGGCGCATGGCAGTTGGAATTTTCCTGAGAAAATTTGCTTGTAAATAAAACACATAGCTCGAGTAAAGTGACATTAAATTATCAAGAAATAACGATTTGAAGGATTTCTATCTCCTATAACAGTAAACATTAAAAATGCGCTATTTTATTAAAGAATGTATTTTTCCTCTATTTTTTTATTTTTTTACTGTTTACTAAGGAAATATCGTAAAAACAGTGTAATTGTCTGTAGGAGGAAAGTAAATAAGGACTTGAACGTTTGATTTTACGACAAAACCAGCGACAGTTATTTTAGATTCCCGATTTATTTAATTAAGAATACCAAGTTCGTCTGTTTCCACATCCGCTCTTAAGTGGACCGTGTGGACATCACCAGACGTCTTCAGAAGACTCTTACGCCAGCCGGGACATTCCCTTTCTCCCACGTCAATCCTGCCTCCCTTAGTTACGCCGAATAAAGCCGAAAGATTACCATCGTCATGTCAACCAATGTGTGTTTAGTGTTTTTAACAAATGAATAAAATTCATTATTAACTTCAGTAGTACATACTCGTATATTTAAAAAAAATAAAAATATTTACTTTTAACCATGTTATACTTTAATGTCGCCATTTTCTACTCGTATTTAAGTTCTCCCTTCGTTCCTTTCAGAAACAGAAGATATGAATAATTGTTAGTTGTAACACGTAGATTTACATAATTATTGTATCCGGGGATGATAAATCACCAGGAGTGACATCTTCTCTCTGCTCACCCTCCTTTCTACCGTCACACTTCTTGTTACAAACAAACTACCCTCGCCAGAACTATCAACGTTTTAATATTATTATATGGCCAGAGGGATGCTTGACACTATCCAAAATATTACAACAACATCGAGGAATGATGTGTTTTTATTTTGAAAAATTTCTTATTGAAACGTAAGTCATATTATGATATGATTCAATAAATTGCCTAATACAAACGTTGTTTTGCGTGAGTTTCTGCAAAGTTTGGAATAAGCTCTAATATGTACAATAAATTATATTAATTCAACGCGTTATGTGGAAGATAATAAGATAACAAAAAAATAATCTTTAATAAAATAGCAGTTATGTAGATATATCGTTTGCATATTTATTGGGCATTTTTAGCTTAATAAATATTACTTACCAATTTTCTAAATTGATATAGTTTTTTGAGTCAGGGCAGTATGATAGAAAAATAAATAATTGTATGTTTGTCTTTGGGCACTGTTCAAGTAATAATAAACATAGTTTGTAAAGTTAAAATAATAATTATTATATATGTACTATTTCTGTAAAGTTGCGTCAATTTTTCTGTACCATATGTATATATTTGTATGAAAATTGGAAAGGTTTTCGTCGATAGCCTGTAATTAAACACGTTTTAACGAACATAAAACTAATTAAATGCATACGAAATATTCAATTTTGCTTTTTGACAATTGAATATAATGTCACATTGGACAAGCACAGTATATTTATTCATTTAAACACATAAACAGTTAAGGGCAGATTGCTTTTTATATTGCCTTAAGGCAATTTCTTCTTACATTCCCAAACTGTTATTAGAGTTAGTATGGTATTTTATTTTTATTTATTCATTTATTAAAATAAAACAATAGCCATTATAACAAAAAAATACATATTTCCTCATAAACGAAAATTATAGGCCAATTATAGTTTTCTATGTATTTAACTGTATACAATTAATTTATTATTAAGTAATTACTATTTATTTTAAATAATTCCTTGAGTAAAATATATTGTTGACAGTTAAAATAAATAGGTCCGATTTCCAATTTCCGTTTCTATATTTATTTGTATCTTTGAAATGAAAATATTCCTAAATACGTAAAAAATTACCAAATACAATTTTGCTTTAAAGAAACGTGTGTTTCGGATAACATTATTTAAAAATGTAAGAAACGTTGAGTTTATCTACACATTTTTGGTAAATTTCAATTTGAACACACACATAAATTCTAATCTAAAAGTTATTAAAAAGCGCTTTAAGTTTTTACTAATTATGTTTTTTTTGACGATCGTCGTTAGAAGCCCGCGTTCATAGTTGATTAAATTAACAATATTGATTGCCTTATGTAATATTTTGACGTTATGTCACAAATTCTTAGATCAGACTACTTCAATTAGATAAATCGTTCGTTTTAATAGATCAATTCAATTATGAAATATTGATCGTCGTATTACGAAGATTGATAAAACCTATTCTCCGCAAATAGAAGCAATATATCGTTCAGACTAGAATCAATAGCAATAAATATATCGAAACTGACCGGTTCAGTACACTGTACACATAAAGGGGCTCGGCAATATCTATGCTTGTCATTTGTGATACAATGGATGAAGATTGATTATGGCCGAGCGACGCGACGGTTAGCCCTTATACATATTAGGATAGAGGAATTACCACTTTTAAGTTTCAATTCTAGATTTTATTAGTCGGTACATGTTTAAAATATTTTGAGAAAAATAATTAATCACTTTGCTTATTTGCGCGTTGTGCATGAAATAGAACGAAAACTACAATACGCGTTACTCAGGGAATCTTGCATCATGTATCTAAGTTTCGCATAACGAAGTTTGGCAGAACGTCTCTGGAAAATATTGGCCATTCCAAATTAAATAAACTGCCCGATGAGCTAAAACAAGAAAAGTCGAATAGCAAATCTAAAAGTTTCGCAATTCAAAAATATGACAAATCTTTTTGATAGTGATAGTTATTAATGTAATTTAAATTGATGATGTAAAGTACTGTGTTTTATGTTTTTTACATTTTTTCTTACTACTTCAGATGTATAAACTATCTTTGATATTATGTCGTGGGTATACTGGCAAAAAACTCTCAAATCCCTGTTTGTAGAATTCAAGCATTTAAGTTTTGTTCCGATTTTACTCTTTTACATCTTATTTAAATAAAGTATGATGTGAAGTGCTCATTTAAGAACATGTTTTTAAAATTTCGTTTTTAAGTTTTATATTAAGTAAATATTAAGTTATTTAAAGCTTTTAGCCTGAATAAAATACCCGGTTTACGACTTAGCCTTAAATTAATTAAAAAAAACTAACGATACATGAAATTTAATATGACTTATTTTGCCAGTTTGTAGAGCGTTAAAAACTTCACAAAACTGCATTATTAAGTCAAATCCGCATATTTTCGAGTTAACGTTTTTTGCTAGTATACCTGCGATGTATTGTCACAAAAATGTTTTTTTTTTTATGTACGGTCTCAAATGAGTTTTTTTTAATAACTCCTGGGAGTATTATATGTAGTAAATGTATAATATGTTTTATTAATAAAAGCGTATTTAAAAAGACAGCTTCTTTCAGGTAATAAATTTTGAAAACGGAAATCTAGTAATTAAGTCCGCACCGTCGTGCAGTGGTTGGCGCATTCGTCTTAGGTCCTAGGTTTGATTCCTGGCAGGATAAACGTGAATTCTTGGTTTTCAAAGCAGTTCTACATTGCAATATTGTATAATGAATTGGGTTGTGGTCCTGTGGCTAGTGTCTCGGACTCACAGACCAAAGGTCTGTAAATCGAATTCCACTCTACCCCAACTTGATCCAATTTTCTAATAGTGAGTTATTTACAACTCGTTGAAAATGGCTATTTAAAATTAAATATTTGTGTAAATCGTAAGAACGCCAATATTTCTTAAAAAAAATAAAAAATAATAATAGGTAGGCACATGTACGTGTACATTTTTTTACCGAAAATACAGCATTGGGGAAATTTCTTCCTACCTACTCAAACCATTCAAATTGAAAAATACATTGTAAATATGAACATATTTTTCGATAAAATCATTTTAATTACATATTTAACAAAATATATAAAGTGTATATTATTTTCAAAGGTAAGGTAATTGACTTTATCGTATTTTTTATTCATTCGTTTACATTATTCCTTTTTAAACTAAATATTTTATTTGCAGTGTATTTTGAGCACTAAGATAATCAGTATTACGCTTCAGGCGCTAGTCCGGGGACTGTTAAAAATGTATTAAAAAAACATATTTTAAAAATAAATATTTCATGTCGACCAAATTGGGAATCGAACTCAAGACCTCTTGCATGGTAGGCAAACGCGCCGACCATTTGAACATGAGGCAAACGTGTTTTTTTATTAAGTATTCAATACTGCAAAATCTAGATTGTGTAGGTGTTAAGCCTTTATCAAGCGCAAAGTATTACTCCATTGCAAAAAAGTTAGTTTTATAATTAAAAGTTTCAATGAAATTAACGAGATGAATTTCCTAATCGGAACAAAGAAACTTTTAATTTCAGAATAACACCTGTTGCCTTAAGCGTGAGCACGTAAATCAAGTTCAGGAAACTTTAAGATTTTTCGCTTATTAAATAATTACGTTTCAGTTTAGTATTCTTAAGGCCAAGTCTTAGTACACAGGATGTATGATACATAATAAACGAGATTCTGAAGAAGCTTTTTGCATAACAGCTTCACAAAAAATAATAGTAATCTAGATAACGTAGCTAGACGATGCAGATAGTCATTAATTTAAAGTATTTTTTGTTAATTATAGATATAGCTAATATAATAACGACTGACTTCAAAAATATTAATACCATCTAAACTTTTTATTGCTCACTAGTTCGACACCATCTAGAATACGCTTCTCCAATTGGGTCTCGATTATAAAGGATTCATATTGACCATATCGAGTCTGTCCAATACCCTTTTCAAAGAAAAGTGGCATGATTGCTTGGATTGCAAAGGGGTAATTATTCCTATTTTGAAATAGAGCATTCTTTTAATCTGTTTTCATTGGAGAAACCTAGAACTGAGATGGACCTTATATGTTTTTTCAAAATATTTAATACTATTAGTGATGTCCCATCTCTGTAGCAATCATTTTCTTTTCATGTTCCCAACCGTATCACCAGAAGTCAAAATCTGCTATTTATTAAATCTTCTAAGAGCAACTTTTGTTTTTATGCCCCAATGTCTAGGATGACTAGATAAGTAAATTCGTCAGACGACTTGGAATTCTTTGGAATAGATCTTCCGGCTTTTCGTACAGCTCTTTGCCACTAAAACAGTGTGGGATGAAGATGGATTGGCATGCTTTAGCTCGAAGTCTTATACGTTTATCGTGTTTATGAATATATTGTATTTTATGATTGTATTACTCGTGTTTATCTTTGCTACATAGTTTTATGTTCTTTTTGTTCAAATTCTAATCTATATGTTTCTTCATATAACTGTTGTAATAAGCTTTGGCCGTATATATAATAAATATGAAAAAAAAAACATATATCTTTATATTTATCGTCATCACATCAGGTCCAGAAAGGACTAAGAGACACAGAAGACCCAATGACAATAGTGAACTACTTTAAAGTTTGAGAAAAATCACATTTAATTATTGTGATCTATAAATATGCATGCATGCGCCTATGTATGCGTATGTGCGTGCATATAAACATAATCACACATAAACCTACACACACACATATATACACAAAAACAAGGTTATGAGAACTATAAATAAAGTTTTGTAGTTGCTAAACAAAAGGAGGTATGTGTAATGAAATATTATAATAAAAATACATTATGTAAAAAAAATATGTATGTTCGTTGTTTGCATTTAGCCAAAACAACTTAAAACGGTTTATAAACAACGACGGATAGTTAAATAGACAGTAAAAAAAAGATAAGTACCTACCTATCTAAAAACATGCAATATTGTTTTTAAACCTTAAACAGTGAAGGCAATTTTTAAATTATACATATCTAAATTAATCTAATCAAATGCCGATATTGAATAATAATTATTAAAGTATAAAATACAGCGTTTATACTAAGATAATATTATTTCTTTTCTTAGAATCTTGGATCATAATTTATGTAGGTACCTGATGAATAATAATTTGATAATTCCCCTGAATAACATGCAAAGAAGGAGCGGAAAATGTTTTAAATTATTCCAAATTTATCTCGATACTTAAAATAATACATTGACTTCAAAAGTCAATATTCCCCAGAGGGTTCTTCATACAAACGATACTTTTAAATACTTAAAAATTCACATTACAGATTAAATAAACATTAATAAATCTCTGATATCCGAAACAAAAACTTGGATATGATATTCTTTAACAAGGGCCATATTTCGTAGAGGGAGGCAATTTTTCTTATTAAAAATTCAGGATTATTTGAGAAGAATCTTCATCGAAAAGTTTGCGTTTAAGTTTCAGTTTCGGTTTTGTTTCCAGAAAGGTCTCGAAGATTCCAGAATGGTCTAGTATGGCGCACATATAAATTTATATTCCCACTTTTCACATTAATCAAAGCTAATTTGACATTGTTGAAAGTTTTATTAAGTCTAGGCTGGTAGTCTGTAGAATTGGTCGGGAGGCAGAGAGGTAGGGAAGGGGGGAGTATTGAGTTATTCCGGTAAACAGTCTTTTTAAAAGTTTACACACTCATCTTTTGTGAAACGGTAATAAATTTTACGGCATTATGTCTAAAATAAAATATTTTATACCATAACGTACTTCGAACTCGGTATTTGCTTTTGAATGGCATTGTATTCAAATAATATTTTTATTCAATTCTGATCGTAACCACGACGAAAATTTTTAGGCAAAAAACAAAACATTTGTTAGATTTTGTATTGACAACTTTGTTGTATGATTTTTATTTTCAAACTTGATGGTTAATTAGTTTTGAATTTATGTTAAATAACCGATTGACCCTTTGTTTTCTGACGCAATTTTTTTTTTCTGGTGATGAATTACAAAAAATGACTCTTGGGAATCAGTTTTAAGTAGAGCTATCTTCATTTGTTGTGTAAAATAACAACTCCTTTTTTTTTAAAATTAAATTTGCTAGTTTAATTTAAATGTGCATTTTATTCGTGTTTACATGTATGCAAGATGTATTTTATATTAATTGAAATTAATTTTAACATTAATTTTATTTGCATTTTAATATAGTTTAAATTGTAAATTAATATCATAACTCAGATTAAAATATGTATTTTTTTGTACACAAGATGTGTTTTTAATTAACGAATTAATTTTTGTCATTTTATTAGTAATTACATGTAATTGATGAAAAATAAGCGTCTTTTTATCAGAATATTTTGGTATATTTAATATTGTTTTTAGTTGTTTGAAGACAAAATAAATGAATGAATGAATGAATAAACATGGAAATGTAAGATTTAGTTTTTTTTTTATAAAACATTGAATTGAAAAAATTAATCGTTTTTTAAAAAATAAGGAAATTAGTTAAAAAATAAGATTCAAAATTGTTTAACTATTTTTTTTACACACGAGAATATTGCTCAATAGAAAAGTAGAAACGTTACAAAAATAAAATGTCTTCTTACTTGAAAGCACTATCCCCATATGTTCAAATACCGTTTTAAAGCCTGGGGGTCTTCTTATCTGTTTTGCTCATACTTTAAACAACTTTTTTGCACAAAAAAAACAAGTTGCCCCGATTTTAATTAAATTTAACTCTTTTGCTTTTATTGCCCATTTCACTGTAAGAGTGGAAAATCGTATGGAAGGCTTAAGCAGGATATTGTGATTCTTTCTCCTGACCGAATTGCAATTACACGAACGGTGACAAAATTTTTGTTTATTCGGTTGGATAATTTAGTTACAGAAATTCTTTTCTATTATAGAACTTAATAACTATTTACAAAATCAGTTTGAATTATTTAAAAGGGTTTTTAACTCCACTGACTTCGACGCTCTTTATTAATACAAGTCAATTGGGATTTTCACAAAAGGAAATCAAGTGATTATTAGGTGTTTGAGTATTAAATCAACAATGAATTTATAAATTATTTATGTTTAGAGCGTTAAATTCGTGGTCAAACATTTAAATAATATAGTTAATATAAGTATACAACTATTTACCTACTTTGCATGTCCACCGGTTTTGAGGCACGCACGTCTCTTCGTCAGGACATTCACTACACCAACATGCAAATATCCAAAAATTACACAATTGTGTAATTTTTGATCTTCTAGCCCCCCCTCCTTCCCAAACCGCAACCACCAGCATTCACCAACATTTAACTAAATATTATTTACCTAATTTTTAGTGCATGTTTACACACGGTAGTGTTTGCATCCCCTTTAACTCTGCATGTAGTTTGAATATTTTTTCGTAAATACTATGTTTACTACGGTGATGATATAGGCAAAAGTGTATTTTAGTATTTGCATGTTGGTGTAGTGAGAGTCCTGACGAAGAAACGAGTACGTCTCGAAACCGTTATATATAAAAATCGGTAAGTGGTTGAATTTACTAACATAAGTTAGAATTCATTTTATCAAATATTTGAATTCTTGGTTAAACAAATAGATTTAAAGAAAAAGTGCCCTTGCTTCAAAAATCCATTTAGTTGATTAACTTTCGTTAAATAATTACATTACAATTTTCAATTACAACACTTTGTGGCAAAATAAAGAATGAAATATATAACCGAACTTATTTCAAACCATTTTATTTCGACATTGAGTGCAAAGTGCGGTCATCGGATTCCACTTAAAAGTTTCGTTTCAAATCGAACATTTATATATCCACACACTTAGGAGAGGGGATATGTGGGTTGGGAGGGGGAGATACGTCGAGGGGGGATAACTTCCCGCCAAAGTTTCAGTTTCGCTGAACTAAAATTGAATCTACACCGGAGACTTATTGGATGAATAGAAAGATGACTTGCATTTTTAGATGTTTTCCGTACTTAGGGATGTTTTCAGGAAAATTTATTGAATTTTCTTAGTGAAAAGCAGATTGAAGAGAGCTTTTGCAATATAAAATAAGAAAGAAAAATACATTATCACCGCTGATATAAATTAAATCCCAATAAATGCATTAGTTTTTATTAATATTTTCTTATAAAAAGTAAGAAAGTTCTATTGATTGTCAATTTATTACAGCATTCTGATTGAAAAATGTATGCCTTTTAATTTCTATATATGGCCATTCAGTCTTTTTAAGGTGAACTTACTAAACGATGTAACGAGGGAGCTTTATCCAAAATGTGAATTGTCAAGTTTAACATTATCCTAATAGATTTCTTAGTATAATTAATTCATTACTTGTCTCCAAAGATTTAAAACAAACTAAAACTGTTTTTTAAAATGAATAAAATTGCATTAATATTAAATGGTACATTTATGCTAGTTGCTTTTAAAATACGATCTATCTTGTAATTGCGTAATATAACGATGTAGGATACGCGTGCTGTAGGCAAAGCTGCGACAAGCATAATCGACAAAATTAAAAGGGGTGATGCGTTTGTTTGGATATGCTGAGTGACGGATAGCAAAAAAATGTTAAAAAAGTCAAAAGGCCAGAAACGATAACGATAAGAAAATGTTGATGGAAAAACGAAAAACGATAATGGATGTAGAAAACGAGAAATTACGAAAAATACATGGTTTTGTAGAGGATTTATTATTATACTCTACTTGAGAGTAGTTATTTGTTAGTTCATGTAAAACTTATTATGATTGAATGGATTTAATGGATTTAACTTCAAGGAATAAATAAATAAAATTATTTAAGTTACTTATAATTTTTAGTTCATTACACACGAAAATACAAAGATTACACAAATAATATTTTAGAGTTAATTTGAATACTGGTGAAGACAGAGAAGGGCGAGTGACGTGTTACGCGCCCTTATATAGGTCCATTGGGCACTGTGGCCATAGACAACAACTCTCTGGTCCCCACAGTTTTATCAAAAATGCAACTAATACCCGTATGCAGAGACAAAGTACATTCTATTGTCTTCACCTTCGGGTTATTCTCTGCATTTGAAATTAGAATGTACTTTCCTCACCTGAAGTTTTGTCTCTGCATACGGGTATAGTACTTAAAGATGGCTGTGTCAAAAACCGGAATATTTGGCGAGTTGCATGTGAAGATGTATGGAACTTAACAGATAACTATTTTCCAATGTCAATTGACCCTTTTCTAAGAAAAAGTCTGTCTTAAGAAAGTGCAGAAGGTGAATTTTAAATTTATATTTATTAAATAAATTTACAAATATTTTAGAAATAGAAGATGACCTTAATTTACCACCCGGAAGAGGGGAAAACAACAAGGACAGCTACTATAAAAGCCGTGAAGCCTTTACTACAGCCAGTCAGTAAAAAGTCAGCAATATTCAGTAGTACAGAGTGGTTCAGTCGTTTAGATCAGCGCAATTTAATTATCACCATTACTCTCGCGCTTCATAACCAAATTTCTATTTTTTTATTCAACATAAATACACATGGAAGCATCTTCTATCATCTCCAACTGGGGTAAGAGCTCCGTGCATTTTCACAGATCTTTAAATCAAGAGAAAGCGAGGTCTAAACGCAAGCAAGAGTGATGTCGCCTACTTACGGGAAAACTACGTGAGAGAATGTTTGTTTTTTTTTTAAGAATTTAAGGGGGATCATTGGTTTGACGGCCGGAATTTTAAGCATTTTTTGGGATTTTTTAGTGAGAAACACAGAAAAGATTGAACTTTGGAGTTTTAATCATTTATTTCATAGTCATGTCGTACCATATATATATGTTATAAACTTTTTAATAATTGAAAAAGGAATGGCCCACGCTCAGACGCTGAAGTCTTTGTGAGCATTTTTTCCAATTTATGTTATAGCGTAATTTTAAGATGTATTTTTCTAAAGTGTATTTTTGTAATTATATTTCTATGTAAATAATATATGTATGGAAAAATAAAAAAAATATAGAATAAGTGTTTCAAGAGTATACATATAATTTTTAGCTAAAAATATTCATTGGAAGCAAAGTTATAGCGCTCTGAAGACACCTCCCTCAAAAAAATGGACGCTCACTCCCTCCACAAATTCAGCTGATTGGAATATCTGAAACTGATAAACACGGCGGTGTTTTAATTTGTAAGCTTATGTCCACGAAATGGACTATTATGAAAAGAAACTTTTGAAAATTAGATTTTTGACAGACTTCGGAACGAAAAAAATCGAATTTCATGTATTTTTTGTACACTTTTTGTAATTTTTTAAAAATATTTTAAATTTTAGGGTAATAATAAATTATTCCGTTTGTCTTTGTATGTTGAGTCGACCCTATAAATTTGAAGTGAATTGGCTAAGCCGTTTTCAAGATATAATGGAGGAAAGTTTGAAAAACAAAGTATTGAGAAAAACACGTTTGAAGTTTCAAGTACAGTTACAACTCATACCAGCGCTCCAAATACCTGTCTCTTCTAACTGCTGCTTTCTTTATTATAGCTTCGAATTTCATAAATTCACTTTACCGACATATTCTAGATATATTAAGGAAACAATTTATGCAAAAAAAATCGACTTTTTGAACCCATCAAACCAGAGAACTTTTTACCCCATAAGCTTTTAACATGTCTTACTAGGGTGGTATGAATATAAATTAAATACTCTTCATATCTAGCAATCTTTTTTGCAAGTATTTTGACGCCTATATTAAGTATTTCACAAGTAAGCAGCGTTAAAAGGCTTACATGAATCAATATCGATTTATCGTATTTGGCCGCTTAAGGTATCGTATAGTGATCAACTTCGGTCAGCACTCGACATCCGGCGGAAGTAAGATGGTAGATAACACTCGAGATACACTGTTTTACGGCATTTCCGTTTTCGGTGACTCTACAACTTCTGAACATGTGTGAAGTCAGATTAAAGATAAACTGTCAGAAGTTTAGAAATGGTGTTCATTTTCGATAAAAATAAAGCGGGTGGTTATCGACATTTTTGCCGGGATATAAAATATACCCCGGTTTTTTGTAATGGTAAATGGTACAAGGCAATATGTTACGGTTTTGGAAAATGATAACAAATAAAAAAAAATAGCTTTAAAAAATAATTTCTAAATTATGCCTAGACGGAGATTGTGCTGCTTCAAAACTGGTCGGTAAACAAACAAATCATAAAATAGTGTTTTTATTTTAATTTTAATTATAATATGAATAACCACAAAGTCAAATCTTCAAATCTGAATTTTATAAAAACCTATAGTAATCAAATCAAGTAAACAGTCCATATAAATTCTGATAGCTTGCGAAATTTCGAATTCGGTTCTATCGCGATCGTTCTTTCCTCGAGACGTAACCAGCCAGTAGCAAGTACGCGCCGACCAGTACGCGCATGATAACGCTGACGTATGGATGCGTTTGGGGGTTACGTTGTTATCGTTTTTTTTTACTAGGCGATAGTAAAACTCCTCCGCAATTTATTGCGATTATTAATAAAATAATAATTACATTATTTGTTTATAGTACATTTAATGTTATGTTTTAAGACTGATAATTAATTAAATTAAAATACTATTTTATAATCATTATTTTACTTAATTTTGGGGAACCAATGGTTCCATGCGTTATATGAACGAACCGCGCATAGGAATGACATTGTCTCAGAGTAACTAATTTCAAAATTGTTAGTTGAAGTGTAATGATGAAGCCGTGAAGTTGTAATTAATGAATAAAACTAAGTAAATTGAGTGCAAGTTGGCAGAGAAAGCTTAAGTTAATTGTATACTTAAGTAAGAATACTCTCAACATGATAACCGCGATAAGTTAGGCATATAGTTGTTGTATATCTACGTAAAGTTAGACAAATTATGTCTGAGAAGTTTTAATAGTCAACATTAACAAGTCTGTTACGAATTTATCAGTGACCTTTTTACGAAGAACTACATAATATTATGTGTTTGCATAAAATGAAATACATCTTTGTATTTTCAAGAAACTCTTATATTGAAATAAAAAACGATTGATAAAAAGGGCAATTATTTTGTACATCAGTTAGAGCAGGATTTAACGGATACCTTTGACACAATACAAACACAAGCAACTTAACGAGTATCTTATAATTTTAAATATGAAGTTTTAGTACAATATTTTGATTTTGTCCTAATATTTGTAGACAATAGACTGGATTTCACCCCCGAGAGAGTCATTTAGATAAACAAATTAAAACAGGGATGAAGAACACTTTAGAGTAATAAATATGGAAGTCTCGGCATTTACAGGACATAATAAAGGTTAAACTTCTCTTTAATCAACTGCAGGAATTATTAAAAAAACATAAAGTTCAAACATGGTGAATGTGTTCTATATTGGTAATATGAAAACTAATCATCGGAAACATTCTACTATCCCTCGTATATGTGAGCATTTAACAAGAATTTTAAAAGTCTTGATATATTTAACAATCCATATAATAGGTGCAGAAAATAACTAATAGGCTTGATTCAGAGTAGCAGAGAGGGAACGATTTGTCTCTTTTTTTGCTCTTAATCATTAAATCAAATGCAATTTTTCACTCCTACTTTTTTTTTAATAATCCTTCACCACTCCTTATCAATTTCCTTCTTTTCCTTCCCACTATCTCCTTGTTTTGTACATATTTTTTTTATTTTAATATTTAGTATATTCATTATTTATATAGTTTAAACCATCGCGCATCGTCGCTTTATTGTAGTATAATTGAGTGAATACATATTATTGGATAGCAGGCCCTACTATATATACGTTTTTTATAGTTTTTATTTATATTCATTTAACTTGTACATCTGTTTGTATTCAAAATAAATAAAATAAAATAAAATGCCACACAGTGTGTAAAGTGGCCGCTTTAACCAGCCAATAATAAGTGATTAGTCATGTAAAAATGCCTAGACTTCCATATCCCGTTCTCTAAAAATGCTTTTTCCTTGTGTTGAGATAGATTTCAATCTTAATAACTCTTTGGAAAGTGAAACCCAGCCTTGTCTTCAGACATTTGGACATACTCAAAATAACGTAGATTTTACTTGCGTACTTCAGTTTTCAAAAAATATCTTCACATACAAAACAGGATAAGATTTAATACGCCGAATAAAGTTTGAGTTGATATACATATAACTTTGGTATTCGCCAAATACTTGTTAACAGGTTCGCAAACTTTTACACAGAAAATGGTTTTCATACGTTCACGTATGATTTATTAAAATTTTATCATGGAATCTATAGCAAGTATTGGCAATTACTCATCCAGATATCTGCTATGGAAGTTGCTTCATTGTTAAGCGATCCTCCTCTTTCGGGTTGGAATATAGTCATAGATACTCGTACACATTCTTGATAGAATAGATATATATAATGTATAATAAAATTGGTTTTACAACATACAAAGGATTTTATTAAACACTAAAATTTTCATAGTATTCTTTGCTGAGTTATTGATAAGATACTATAAAAAATATTGTTTGAAAATTGTCAAAAAAAAAATCGTAATCCTAATATATTTTAAACGTTAATTGCATTTAAAACATTTAAGTTTGTTAGATAAAATAATTCATGCAAGTTCATTTTAATTGATCACGAAAAAAAAGACACACTCAAAGTCGAATTTGGGATACCCGATGACAGGTTTCATCGATAAAACCGGTCATTAATTAATTGATTATTTAAATTTGTGGAATAAAGAGGATACACGCTCTGATTTTTCTACATACAAACATATTTTCTCGGTGGATTGTGACATTAACTCTTTGAAAAAATAAAAACATACTCTTGAATAATTCGTTTTCCGTAATTCATAAAATTTATATAATTTAGGCCTGTTATAGCAAAATAAATTTAAAAATCATAAATGCGCCACTCATGTAACAAAAGCGCATTCCCGCTCACTGCCAATAACCGATTGATTCAACGAATTTCTTATTTTGTTTCTGTCTCTTTCACACAAACACCGGTGACAGAATAACTACATTCAAACACATATTCATAAAATCACTCTCCGATCGCATATCCTCGTATCACTTGTCTTTGATTTCTGTAATAATAAATAAACCGCATTTGTTTGTGACTTAATTACCAAAGGTTCTTGATTTATATTGTCCTCGTTTATTGTGTCTGAGCTGAATAAGGACGTGGTTCTGTATGTACGAGTAAATTTGGACAAATTTTGTGGCTAAGGAATGCATTAGATCTGAAATCAGATGAGCATTTATTCACAGTCGTTTTCAAATTAATGCTATATTATACAATATTTTGATTTGGCTCCAGATGTTGAGGTTTAATTTTTAGATTATGCTGATTGGATTATGTTAGGGATTAATAAAAATAATCAATAGAAGCACATATCAAAAATAATCGTCCAGAGTTCTGGTGCTACTTTACGGACATAACTGTATTCTTCATCAGCCTGGACATAGAAAACTTTGTAGCAATAAAAGTTAATAATAATATCGTACTTGAAATATCACAGGACAAATTTGCGGATTTACAAAACCAAATTGAAATAATAACACCATCTTTTTATTTACAAAATGTGGCAGAAGTTGGTGTTAACTTTGACAGGCGCAGTAGGTTCGATTCCCGCCAGTTGCCAGAAATAAAATAGTTTTTGAATGAGGACGTTCAGTGGCTTATTCAAAAATATTTTTATCTGTCTAAAAGACTATTCAACTAAACCAATAAAAAAAAATATGTATCGTATTATCAGCGCTATGATTTTTAAAGTTTTGTATTTCTAAAATTACTCCGCGAGTGACGTTTTAAGTTCTCATCCGCTTCTTCTTGATCAGTTCTGCCGATTGGTCCTTTAACTTACCGTAAACCAAAAATATTTTTCGACTCTGTAATCATTGTTTGATTCATATGAACCAGTGACGTTCGAAGTAGTTCGGTTTTATTAAAATATTTTATATTTTTTTTATACGTTTTCAAGAAATTTTGCCATGCAATAATTCTTCTGGACAATAATGCTCTAATTTCCGCGTGCAAGTAAACATTTTTTGTATCCAATTTTCCGTAGGGCTAAAAATTCTCATTGGTTCGGTTGTTGTGGTGTATTTGTCTAACTTTCCTTTCATATCCCCACTTCACCACTCTCTGACAAGCCTCTTTAACATATCTAGATAATAATTGTTAATCAAAATTGTGAATCTGAATAACAAAACTGATTGTTATAAAAACTTTAGTAACTGTCGTAATTTTTAAAAACTAACAATAGAAATTCTCTCTTCCGCCAAAAACTGTGGCTAAATCGTTTAAAAAAGTCAATTTTTCATGCGAGGGCAAACTCCTATTCATCGCCAAACATTTTTCAAACACTTCAGATGCAATTTATCACACGGGATGTATGCAAAGCATGAAAGGATCACATAAGGTCACGTTTATCAAACAGCGTCATTAATAAAATGACATTGTGTGAAAATAAAATTCATTTACGGGCTTAAATACCTACTGGAAAATAAAGACGTTGCGTTTGAAAACACATTATTGACACTGAGGTATAGTTTAATAGAGATGACGCTTCAATTCACGCAATATTAAAACAATGTTCCGAAAATTTTCAAACAACATTGTCGTGCATAATACATAGTAGAATTAAAAGGTGTAACTGCTTACGCCGCTCACTCTGAATTCAAAGCTGTACGTCCCACTCCTTCGCACTACTTCACATTTGCTAAGAGTATACTAGGAAAAACTATATTTCCTACCAAATACAAGATAAACTCCGGAACCTATTTTGAATAGAAAATAAGTCAGGTGCTTAGCACCGTATTCAGTGTATACATATTTATCAATGTATGTTGAAGATTTATTGACACGTTTAGAAACATGTCATACAAAATGTTATATAAATCATAAAAAAAAAAAAAAAAATGGGTGCGAAAGTTTTCACGGTCACTGTTTACAATATGTTTTTTTTTTGGGTGATACCGTGTGTGCTGGATTTGTTCAAAAAATTTGGCCACCATTGCTGGAGCCATCTTCAGGGTAAACTGTGTGTTTTGTAGAAGAAAGTATGTGTTTATATACTAGTAATTTGTACCGTGTCGCAGTCGGCACATTTCTATTGGTTTTGGTAATATTTTGTACTGGGAACCATGTTGAGTTTTATTCAAGCCCGTCGTCTCTGTTTATGTTATTTGGGTGTCTGTGTATTGCACATACCTGAAGGTGGCTCCTGCCATAGTATCCAAAACGTTGGAACAAATCCAACACACACGATATCACCCAAAAAAGTAAATCCAAATAAAAAATATAAATGTTTTCGGGTTCTTACCTAATATTGTGAGATTATTTTGTTTTTAATCCTGTTATTCTGAATTTCAGATTTTTGTATACTTGATAAAACGAAAACAAATGGAATTAAAAATATTCAAGAAAATATAATCAGCACTATAATTTTTAATAAATACGTAAAAAAAAAACTAAATTTTCATGCAAAAATTCTAGTGAAAAAAGTGTTTTTGGCGTTATTTAAATTTTACGTCACTTCATTTATTTTATTTTGATCTTAGAAAATGTTTTCCGTTCATTTATAGAATTATTTTAAGTTAAATAAATTGATGCAACCCCTTTAAACCTTCTTAAATAAATGTTTTATGGAGTGAATGTTTTTTATGTATTTAAATTTATTTCAACAGAGAGGGAAAACATTTTTGAGAAGGGAATATGGAAGTCTAGGCTTAAGACCTGTCATTGGCTGGTTTAAGTGGCCACATTACACACGGTGTAACATTCACCATTCTGCCCATGTTTATACATCCACATTTTCTCAACTCTTCCATCTGGTGACAACTCCCTACGGAGGAAATCCAGCCAGTCTGCAAGCATTTGGACATAGTCAAAAATTGTTTTTTTATGTATGTTATAAATGAAATAAGCTAACAATTGCAAAACGATCCCCGTTCATAGTGTTGAATCATTATTATTATTGTCGGTGTATGGGCAGTATAAAAAGTTTGCGTAATTCCTACCCGAAGGGATATTTATGGGGGAAATTTCTGCACGGGAATTATTTATATCTGCGGGAGAGGAAAAACGAAGCCTTCTATATTCCTTGGAGGGAATTCCTAAACAGAACTGTTTCAAACGCAGGAAAATTTATCAGCAAATCTGGTAAATAAAATATGAAGTGAGAACGTGAAGCTATTAGATATAGAAAAACGAGAAAATCAACTATTTGTTTAGAGTATGAAATTGAACGAAGCGCTGATATAATTTTTCGTTATTGAAAGTGTAAAAATGTAAAATCTAAATTGAAATTCAACAATTGCAACAAGTACACACTATTTAAAAAGACAAAAACCGTAGCGTAGTTGGTAAGACGGCTAACTGTGAAATTGGCGTCGCGGGTTGGATCCCGCTAGTTCAAAAACAAATTCCAAGAAATATTTTTTTCTCAAATAGTCTTGATATTGTGGTATATTTTTCATAACTTTCTTTTATATACCATCTTTCCCACTTCTTGACAAGGCTCTAAAATAAAAGCGGGTTATTTCTTTTGAAAATTGTATACGATTTCTCCATCATCTTTTCATATTTCACTTTGATTGAAAAAAAACCACTTGATTTATTGGGCCCACGTGTGGTATTTAGTGAACATGATAGAAATAAAATAAAAAGGAATCAATTCATAAGTTACGTAAACCTTGACAAAGAAGCTTGTTTGCTTTGAAACCGGTCGGTTAAAAATAAAAATTAGTGGTTAAAAACAAAGTTGTTTTATTTATTTTATTAAAATTATTTCCGTTTTGATTTTCTCTGACCAACAGAAAAAAAAACTGAAAACATAGATTAATCATAAGAACGCTAACACCTTTTTTTCGATTTTTTTTTTTACAACACAACAGGCGAGGAGGCCTAATTACAGTGATAAATTAAACAACATAATACTCGGGCTTGATTATATCACATTACACCGGGTGTCAAACACAGAGCCTTCTATGTATGAGCCAAGCGTCTTTACCATTATACCACGGAACCCCCCTCCTTATAAATATTGTATTTTTGCTATAAAGTCTCAGTCTTTACTTAAATTGTTTTTCGCTAGGTTAGTCTCTCACAAAAACGTGTAGGTATTTCATATCAAGTGTCTGAGTTCAATTAAGTATCTGATAAACATATTTCATATGTACCTTGTTTTGATTCAAATCGCCACACCAATCAAAAAAATATAATTTGCAATTATAGTAGTTTGGATTAGAATATAAGTTCATTAAATACAAATACGCGTGTTTTCAGTTATAATTGTGATATTTTCAATATAAATTGTTGTGTTATGACCGCTAGCAAAAAAAGTGAAATTATAAAAATAAATTGAAATATGGTGTACTTAGAAATATTGACAAACACAGTTGACATCAATTGATTCCACGTGATAATAGATTGTTAATGAATTATATGTTTCACACTTATGCTTATGTATGAATATACTCACTTTATTTATGTAACGACTTTTTTAGTAAACCAAAAAGGGAATGAATCATATTAAAATAACTTTGAAATATTTAGCAACATTCATAATTTGTTTTAAAAAATTAGGAATATATCGGTGATTTCAATAATTTGGCACATAAAACATGATGTGATTTTTTAAATAAATTGAAATAATGTAAAAATATATAACTAAGTATTTTATTCATGTAAAATAACTAATAAATAATAATGAAACCGGTTTCAGAACATCACTGTTTTTTATCTAGGCTTTAAATTAACACCATGTATTTGAATTCTTACCAAATTTAATATATTTTATTTATTAAGGTTCACAAACAATAAATAATACATACAACATTGTTATAATAATCACAATTTGTCATGTTCAGTCATCAATTATGTATATGTGAACTCAACATGCAAAAATGAGTTTAAAAAAGTTTATATATGTTAATAAAATGGACAAACTTTATTATGTTATATTAATATTACGAAAGTTAGTACAATTTATTGTACAGGAGATTACAAATAATTTAACCTAACATATGGACTGTTTGATTTTATTTATTGCGTAACAGTTCTCCTACATTTTTAAAAGTATTGTTAGAGATGTCAATATCAGCATTATTTTATACATAATTATATAATCTTAACGTACGTGATAATGCATTAATGTGCGCAATATTATCGAAGGTTGAAAGATACGTAGTGCACGATTTTAATCGCCGACAGGGGACATTCAGAAGTATATTCTCTAAACAAAATGTAGAGTCGATGTTACAATTATTTGTATTATAAAGATACATCAAGTCTAAAATCTGCCTCCAAAATCTCAACATATCTAGACCGAAATGTTATGGGCGCCTATCATAAAACTGGAGGGTTCTGCTCAGGTTATTTTTAAATGTTGGATTACGAAGATATTTGAGGTATATATACTTGCTATTTACAAATCTAAAGTTTTTTATTAAAATGTTTAATCTGTTTCAAATATAAATTAAAAATACAAGTTGTTCTTGTTAACGAAGTTAATTTTAGTAATTATATATTAACGATAATTCAAAAGAAAAAAACGTCTTTTTCCTTGCCAAAGAAGTTAGTACAAGTTTATTCTATGTTTTTGGGCCGAAACAGTAATTTCATATCGTTATTTGACTTGCCAAATTGTAAAGCAAAAAAAGTCGTTTAAAAAAATGTAATAATATTTTATGAGAGTTGTAAATAAAGTTTATAGATTTTTTCTGCGATTTGTGGAATCGAATAGATTTTATGGTTGGAAAAATAAGCAATTCGCTGTGAAAATTGAAATATTTATCCAATATTGACGTTATAGGCGACTGAAACGGTAGAGAAAAATACTCCTAAGAAAACACACAGTGGAGAGAGTAAGTTAAATTGCCAAGCATAAAAAAAAGTTTTTGTTTTTATAAAACCCAGTAAAAAATATAACCATTAACATAATTTCCCTATCCCTATCCAGTTATGCATAGCGCACTACATTGCCACTCTAATTGCAGCGTTTCTGGATCATTTTTTGAATGGAAGGTAACTATAAGTGATCAGTCTAACGCTTTAGGTGTTTTTGATCACCCAGCAATTAATTGTTCCTTGAACCTCAAGCATGGTTGACGAACACACCGACCACTGCAGTATGTAGCGGACTAAATCTCCACTCCTTTTTCTGGATTGTTACCTGAGAGTAGTCATTGAGTCAAAAACACTAATCTAAGGTTCTGATTTCATATTAAAAACAGACTGCATTCTTCATCCTCCCGGAAACAAAAATCTGGACAAAGTACTATAGCGTATACTCGATTAAAATTAAAGGCCAACTAATTAACACATATATAATGCCCGTTTTCTAATATGGGTGCAATCCTGGCACAAAATCAACGCTTAAAATACTAAACTTCTGTTATGTGCTTTGGACCGCGTATTGTTTTTTTTCTGTCGTTTGAGTTCATTTTGTATCGAGTGAAGTTATCTAATGTTTCCTATATTATGTATTTGGGTTTGTGTCGTTGTTCGTTTTGTTTGTATTACGACGTTCTTCTTCTTTTCAGAAGCGGGATATGGAGCGTACGGCCGCGGTCTCAATTTGAAACCAACACTGTATTTCTTCACTGTAATGCTAGGAAATTTAAAAGAGGTGATTGTACTGACCATCTGTATTTGATTTATTACTTATTGACAATACTACTGCAGGGGTGCAATAAAAGCCTCTAAAATGTCTATGTTTTATTTTTTCGTGGTTTGATTGCAAACAAACATAAGATTTTCACTTAATTAGTTTTCAAAATTGATAGTAAATATGCAAAACTGAAGTCTTCATAAACAGTTTCGGGAAAGAGGTGAGTGATTTTATTATGTGTTTTGAGAATTAAGTGCTTGAGAAGAACATAAGTATGTATGAAGTGGTTGGAATTCACAACCAACATTTAAGTACAAGAACGGACTCAGTAGTTCCAATCGATGGATCTAGCTTGGAAACGTTCTGTGGATGCCTCAGAGAAGCCTTTATTTAAGTTGCCGCTTCGTCATTTTTGCAGGCTTACACCATCCTGGAAGGCGGATATTGACAATTTTAACTGTATACCGTGGAACTTCAGAACGAAGCAGGATTAGCGTAGGAGGATGAGAAAGTGCTGGCTGGAGAATGGATCTTCTGAAGTCGTCTGATTTTTTCCACACGCTCTAATTAGCAGCCGATTTGAAGAAAAAGAAGAACATGAAGTTTAAAAGTACAATTCTTCACATAACCTAAACCGTTTTAAAGACCGTGGGTCTTTCTATCAGTTTCACTAATACAAAAAACATTTTTTATCTATACGTCAATAAATGAGTTAATCTTTTAAAATTTTCAATTTCATGTATCGCGATTTTAATTGAATTTAATTCTACTACTTTCACAGCCTCTTTTATTGTAAGTGGTCATTCACCCCCATGACCATATCAAAAACACGAATGGTAGGAAATACTATAATTGTATCATAATAGTCCATTATACATAGTAATTTCATAAATTTAATAACGTAACAAATTTCAACAGGGATGGAGAATACCTTAAATAAGGGAATATGAAAGTCTAAGCATTTACAAGGCTTATGACCTGTCATTAACTGGTTCAAGTGGCCACTTTATACACTGTGTAACATTCACCATTTTGCCTATGTTCGAACATCCATATTTCTTCAATTCTTCCATTTGTTGATTTTATTTATTTTTATTTATTTATTTATTAGTTTATACATACAATGTTACAAAATGGCACAAAAAACACTCTGGCAAAATTCTGTGAATAATTTTAGTGAAGTTAAAGAGCTGAAACCTTAATTGTTGTGAAGAGATTTATCTGACTGAATTATTTCACATACTAGGCAACGCCTGAAAACAATTAAATTAAATTTTTAAACTTCTTCTTGAACCAGTTGGAGGGGAAATCCAGTATTTTGTCTACGAACATTAGGACCAACTCATATATTGTAATAGTAACGTAAGATAAGATTATTATAATCATCATTTTGAAACACCAAGGATTAGCGACACTCCTTTCCTTCGATGGGAAAGGACGGCACAAAATATAAGTTTTGATGTTCATATTAATTTGAAATTAAAAGAACAATAAGACGTCACTAATTTTCTTTGCCAAATTTTAATTCTAGTTTTAGCTCCCTGTGCGACGCGAGACACCTAGAAAACGACGCCAAAGCGACGCCTTAGGGAGCCTACATCCTGACACCGGGTTCACTTGACATTGTCATGTTAATGTGACAGCGATGCAGGATTCCGAATCATATGAGATCAATCGGAAAATCCGACGCGATAGAAGGATTTGATTTGATGAATGGAATCGACGTGTATGGAAATCTGGGATGGAAATATGAATGTCGAAAGGGTATTTGTTAAAAGCCGCTGGCTAAAGGGCATTACTCATGGAATATACTAAATAAGCCCCAGAAAACATTGATTTTCTCCATGTCCGAGTCGATAAAGAATATAATTCAGTGTGTGAAATTGAACCAGATGACTGGACGAGTGTTTTTGACTTGATGGCTGCTCTCTGGTAAAAAATCAAGTGGAGAATGGTGCGCCACGTAGTGTTGCGTTAGCCTACTATGGTTAAGAGGATAGACCACCGCCTACCCAGACACATCTCGGAATTTTGATGAATAAATATTTGAACGTTGTTTTTTTCTTACTCTCTCGAAAATGCCTCCCCGGTACTGAGCAAAAAGGACAACTGCATTTTGGGGTGATTTTACCTAACTAAAATCCATAAAATCGACGTTTTGCTGGCCCGTTTTTCCGTATCAAAATAAAAATTTCTGTATTGGTAAGTTTTCCGTTTTTCAAAACTATTTATTATATTTGTAAACCGTACGCCCAAAGACGGTAGATAAAACTGGGCGCTTAATGGGTATTTGGATGGTTTTAGTTCCCGTAAGAAACAATTGATCAAATAAGCAAAACAATAATATTATGAAATTTTGTCTACAAGTCTATTTGAATATATTATGTTTTTTTTATGATTATTCTAGTTTGTTTTGCTTATTATGTTAACGATGATAACTAATGACATTAATTACGTTTTTATTTTCTTATTATGTTAACACTGTTAAATAACTAATTTAAGGCATGTTTCATTATACTTATTGTAAAATGTTTCTCTCGGCACGGGACACCCCGTGAAGGAAGATCATTCTGTATAAAAAAATAATTCAAAATTGTAAAAGTGTAAATACATAAATAGAGACACGCCAATCGTAAATATATATGATATTACAATATTTGAGTTTGTCCAAATGTTCGTAGACAAAAGACTGGATTTCATATATATAATATTGATGTTTTTTGTTGATATTTCTTGATAAAACTCCACAGTAATTGATTATGATAAAATTATAAATAAACTTATCAATGAAACTTCTGGGTTTAGTTTTACTTTTTATTATTTTGACCGACGAGTGCTTTCGCCTAAGTAGGCATCTTCAAGATCAGTAAATATATATAGTGTGTATATATAATCAAGGGAGATTATACGGGAATCCGTTTGTCTGAAGAAAAGTCAGCCCGTCTTTTCTCTTAAGGTTCCGGGTTTGATTCCTGACAGGGTTAATGTGAAATGCTGTTTTGAAATAAGATTTAGCACTGCAGTATTTCATTGTCTTTGGAGTAGCATCTTAAGCGTAAGATTGATTACCGTACCTTACATCTTCCATGTAACAAAGACGATACAGATGAAATGAGAATGGTGACGCAGTGCCCTACGGAAACTAAATTGTGCGTAGGGCACTGTCTAAACTGTTATTAATTAAAAATACCTTAAAATTGTACCAGTATGCTTCTCTTTATAAATTATAATTTATTTTTAAATAAATTTTTAAAAACCAGGAGACATCATGTCAAAATTAATTTTAATCACAAACTCTGCTCTGCTGAAAAATTAAAGCTGGAAAATTTTTCTCAATTTCGGTTTTTTATTTAAAATTAGAAAATCACCACCACCATAACAACATTAACACCGTCGATGTAAATTATTTTCAAGAGATTTTTCGATTTAGTTTTTTATTTAAACATATTATTATGTTATATTATTCAATATGATAATTTTGAAAATGTTTTTTAAATTGACTCTCTTATATTTCACGTAAAGATTCTTCTCATCGTTTCTTTGAATCCCATAAAGTATGTGTGTGTTTATTTGTTTTTCCTTTTTAAAAAAGTTATTACAATTTTATTTTATTTTTACATCTGAGCATGTTTTTCATTCTTTATTTTAATTCTCAACTTTTAATTACTTTTAGATTTTTTTTTCATTTTTAATATTATTTCTATTTGTAAATACTAACTACAAACTACCAACTTTAAAATAACTTTTTTTACTTTAATTGTAATTTTTAAACAACTTCCATTTATGTTTTATTTCCTCCCCTTTTTTGTACTTTCATTAATAACCTAACATATAATTACTTTATAATATGGAAACTTCACTGGTCCATTAGAGTTTAGTCTAACTGTAAAATATAAAACTATATAACTTTACTGTATGTTTCCTAAATAAAAGAAAAAAGAAAAAAGAAAAAAAAGAAATTATAGATTTGAATATCATAGTTTTAGAAGAAGAGCAGCTTATAATCGAACATAATATGAAAAATGGAGATTGTTCGTATTATGAACGTTGTTTATTTTTTATGTTTATTCCTAAAAGTTTTCTGAAACGACGTATAAAATTTATTTTAAAAACACTCTTAAACTTCTGCAAACTATTTTATTTCACATTAAAAACGCAAGATAGCACTTTTCGTTAGGTATTAACTTTAAATTATCAGAGAACTGAATGGTTACTAAAAATTTTCGTGGAAAAACATAAAGAATTTACCACTTTCTAAACTCATTATCTTTCCTCTCTTATTTTGTAAAATCTTCTTACTTAACAACAAACACTGTATCCAGTAGTCGATACAGTGCGATAAAATGAGATTAAATAAGTTTCGAAGGTACTTAACTAGAAAGAAAAAAGGAAAAAGGTTTTCTAAGACACTTGGGATGTCGAAAAGAAAACTTAGTAAGAAAGACTCAATTATTGTGGCTTTGAAAATACTGAAACACATTTGAATATTAAAACGTAATGTTAGTTAAACTCTGAAAGTGAAAATGAGTTGTTTAAAACGGAGATGAAAAAAGTTGGGAATGCTACTTAATTATGTAGTTAAATAATGTATTTACATGCTAAAGTAAAATTGTTGGTGTGTACCGGGAACAGGATGAACGGTGCACTTAAGCAACGTTGGAAAATAAATGTTTGTTGCCAGAGCCAAAATAAGTCGTTCACAATGGAGTCCTGGTTTTGACCCTTACGTATCGAAGCAAAGTATGAAATTGGAAAAACAAGGATGAAAATAGGCTGAATGCTGTTGAAATGCAATCTTTCAGGCAAGTGTGTGGTAAAACTATGGACGATAGATGCACCATTGTCAATATCAACAATAAAAACAGGTTGAAAGTTCGTTTGGTGTGAATTGAGAAACCCGGTAATTTACTTTATTTTTAATATTAATACTTTGATTTCAGCACACGTGTGTCATTTTTCTTACAAATAAAGTAAAATGACTAGCCTTATTATTCAGTTGCCAGTAAACGAAGAATGAAAATATTGCAGAATCGTAAAAATAATATTTCACGACCAGCCTCCCAGTATTCAAACATAGGACCTCAAGCATGGTAGGCGAACGCGCCAACTTCTACGCTTTGAGGCGGACTTATTTCACTCGATTTCCGTCTCCAGGATTTTTATCTGAGAGTAGCCAGTAAGTCGAAAACACTCGTCCAGAGTTATGTGGCCTTATTCTGTAACTAATTCGTTTCATTAATTCATTCGTATCGTACGAGCGAAAACGAGAGCGAAATACGAGTTTGATTGCGTTAGAGTGAGATGGATATATGAGAAACGAACGAACTTATGAAACAAAATTGTGACAGAATAAAGCCACTGGTTATATTTCAAATACAGAATTGCATTTATTATGTAATCACTTGTTTGTAATTTAGTTATTCTGGATAATGTATTTAGCGCTTTTTTATGGAAATCACCTCTAGGGCAGAGCATAATATGGACGATTGGAAATCAGTTTCCTCTTTCCAATTATGTCTAATTTTAATAACATAGAAGCTTGATTACAAAACGTCTTGCAGCTACAGAGCAAACATAAAAAATCTAGCTTGTTTTTACAATTTGCACAAACACACAAAGAAGTATTTGTGATTAATAAATAACAGTTTACAAATATTATATATTAGGTATTAATATAACTTCACGAGCATCACGAGTTTAAAATAATGGTAAATAGTTTTCAAAAGTAAATTTTTCGTTCTCCAAGAAATTGTATTTGTTTTTACTTTACACTTTTTTTTTATTTGATTACAAGCTTTCAAAATGGAATATTAAGTAAAAAAATGTAGGCGTTTACGATACTTCGTTCTGTTTGCGTTCAATCAAGGGAATAATGCAACCAAAGGTGCTTGCAATATTTGTGCAGTGTATAATGAAGATGCTATGAATTATTGAATAATTTATTGTAAAGTTATGAGGAAAAATACATAATTAATGAATTTTTTGGTATTGACATAAGTTTCGTCCGTTATTTTTCCAAATGAAGAGAACAAAAGAACACAAAAAAAAATAAAAAAATAGTCGAATGCTTAAAAACGATGAAATAGAAAGTGATGCTGAAAATGCTTACTTTCGTCTACTTGACATTCCATTTTGAAGGCTCGTAATCAATTAAAATAAAATATGGAAGGTAAAAGCAAACACACTAGATACTATGGTATGCATCTACAGAGGTAGTTGAAAATACAGACCCTATTTACATTTGAAGTTTAAGTTAGAAATAATTTTATGTTAATTTCATTCACATAATATGGAAGTTTATATTACCAAAAGTCCTGCTGCTACAAAGTGTTTGGACTAACTTTATGTTGCTGTTTTCTTTAGAAGCATCTTTTTAGTTGTAGAATATACTAAATTATCTAGATTTTCTTGAACGTTTGGTTAAGGCATCACCAGAGTAGGCGTCGACGTCGGCGTCGGCCGTGAGGCTGTTAGTTATACCGAAAGTCTTGGGAATGCACTCCCGGGACCAATATCTCACGACGTATGCGGTGCTCAGAACAATGCAATAAGACAGAAACAATGGGTCCCGCACACCTGATTTATTATAATAAATTAAGGGTAGCTAGCGAACAAAAGGATTTGCATATTTTAATTGCGGTATACCTCTGAATACGCGGGTTCCAAAGAAATAAACTAGTACCTGTTAACAAAAGAATAATTATTTAATAAAATCAGCGCAAAAATAGTTAATGTTACAATTTGTTAAAAGTATAACTACTAGTGCGTGGTTGAATTTATTTTTAATATCTGTTAATCGCCGATTTATTTATTTTTTCTCCTACCTACAAGTTTTTGCGAATTCGTATCTAAATGATGTAACGTTTGCATAACTAGTTAATAAATGTTTTTAAATAATCATTGTTTTTATTACTTGTGGCATTCGTTAAATTCACTATATTTATTTACTGTAGTCAGCATTACTTCATGAGTTATTCAACCAATGACATAATATGAATATTAGAAAGAATAACATAAAAATAAAAATTTAATGAGTAGAAAGCACATGACTGCCAAACTACCGATATGTACAAAAAAATATGTCTATTATGTGCAGAATTCGTATTCAGCAAGCGAATTGTCCTACTAATGGTGAACTTATGAAAATTGTACATGAGATCTTATTAGAGATAGATATTTTTCAGTTTTATATTTGGATTATATTTACTCGTACTTTATGTCAACAACATAACGGCTTTTAGAATATTTTTGAAGAAATTAACAAGTTTAATAAAATGTACAAATTATACACAGTAAAAAAATATGTTTGAAACAAAAAACCTTTCGCCTAAGACATGTAAACGTTAAATGATTTTTAAAATATTTCAAAATAATTTAACTATTTTTATTTGGGTAAGTTAGATCATTTAAAAAATTATTAAAAAAGCTAGATTATTTTAAAAACATTTCTAATTAACGATACTGACTAGGAAAAAGTATTGAAGTGCATTAGTAAAAAAAAATTGATGTTTTTTAAATTTATTTATGAATTCAATATTATACTCGTTCAAATATTAATGACAGTAAGACAGCAGTACACAGGAAAAAATTGGGAGGAGAATAATAGCTGCCAACTGTTATTACTATACGCTTCAAAAACAATTACGGACCAAATTAGTACAAAAAACTACTGAAATAATACTGTATAAACTCTGATTAAACCAATCCTGGCATATGACAAAGAAAATTGAGAAAACCATTGCAGCTTTCGAAAGAAGAATCCTCGGAGTTATCTATGGCCCTGTGAGAAAAAAACAGCCATTGGCGTCATCGCTACAATAAAGAGCTTTACTATATTTACCAAGTGCCCGATGTAATCAACTCCATTAAGGTAGGACGCTTGAGGTGGGCTGGCCAGATAATAAGAATGGACAACGAAAACCCCATAAAACGCCTAACTCTCCCTGTGCCACATGGACGACGAAAACCAGGAAGCCCCAAAATGCGATGGATAGACTTCATCAGCGCAGATATGACAATGTTGGAAGTGAGAAACTGGAGAGAAAGGGCAGCAGACCGGCAAGAGTGGACGAGACTAGACTCAGCTAAGGCCCACCCAGAGCTGTCGAGCTTATGATGATAAAATATAAATGAACTTATTGTTTTTAGGCTGTGCCCGTGCTAAGCTATAATAATTAACAATAAAAAGAACATGATAAAATTAATTCAACTATAATGACATGTGATGCGATAGAATAAAAATCCAGAAAAACAATGAATAAATAATAAATACTAACATTTCAAAGAAAACAATGTAAAAATAATAATCGGATACAAGTATCAAAATATGATTTATTCAAATTATCATTCATACAGAATCAAATATTATACGAAATAATAGTAGCTTTAAATTTAATAGAGAAAAAACAAAAAGATAATTTAAATTATTTTTGGAATACGGATTCTATTAACTCACTCTAAGAAATGAGAGAAATAAGTACTATGCCAAATAACTGTGAGTACTAAATTAAATAACACGAAAATACATGATGGAAAAACAAAAAAATATCAAGATATATAAAAAGCAAATAAAATAAAAACATAAAAATTATTGTGAAAGCTTTCATAAATGATTTATCGTTTAAATAAATTATTATACAACAATTTGAATATTTTATTTAAGAAACATTTTATTACATAGTTTACTAATTTAATGCACTTCAATGCTTTTTCCTAGTCATAAATTAAAAACGTTATTAATATAATCCACCATTTTATGTTTCATTTGGCAGATTTTTTAATTATTTAAAATACGCAATGAAAAATACCACCATGCAATAAACTTACCATCATATCATTTCCCCATTAGGGTAAGCAGAGAGGATACAACGATACATTAGTATGTTTTCGCATACATATTTGTCTCGCTTCCTCTACATTTATTCATTATCTCATGCACGCACGGTGATTATTCTGCTTTTAACAGGTGCAATTTCAAGTATCAGTTGTATTTATCTGTATGCGTTTTTTTTTATATTCCTCGTTTTCTACATCCATCAATATTTGCATCGTTTATCTTTTTAGCAGTTCTTTTTAGGAACACACAAACAGATAATTTTAATAGTTTAATTCATGCGTTTCATTCTAAGTGGTCTTGTTGAGTGGGTACTTACTTACCATGTTTCAATTAGGGTTTCACTGTCAGGGTAGAGAAAAAAACTAACACAATGTGAAAACATACAAAAAATTTCAAGAAAAGAAAAGCAAACTTTGGTTAGTGAAAGCAATGTTAGTAATAATAAAATTAGAACAATAATAATTATTTTTATACTTCAGGTCCTAAATATTTTATAGCTTCAGATATGTTTTTTACATTAACTGTTGAATATTTATAAATATTTTTCTTACTCAGAAGAGCGACTTGTAAAATCTTTGAATAAATAGTCAGCCACCCTGGTTGCTTTCAAAAGAAAAAGTTATAGCTTTATGATTGTAAGAGATATAAGAAATGCAAATGGTAGAGCAATTTATTTTCTTTCCTTCTTTGGAACTCTGTGTAATGGCGCATTATTTATTAATTAATTAAGAGATCCAAGCGTTATTTATGAAAACTCACTGAAAACATAATTAAGATAAAACACGTAAAAATAAATATTTCTAAAAGCAGAATTGACACGTAGGCTTCCAGGAAAATGGAAATGTGTAAGTGTAAATGGTGGTAATGATAGAAATACTTTAAGCCTAAACTTAAATGGTTGTGGTCCCGTGGCTAGTGTCTCGGATTCACGGCTCAAAGGTACGCGATTCAAATCCCACTCTACCCCAACTTGTTTCCCATTTTCTAAAGGTGAGTTATTTACAACTTATTGAAAAAAAAACAATTAAAATTTCCAATCCTTGATAAACCAAATTCAAATATTAAATGGTAAAGGGGACTGGTATTATGAATAAATATTTGATAATTTGTCTCTGGGCATAAAAAAAAAATCACTGCGGTTTCAAAAAAATATATTTAATTTCACAGAATACTTATAATTTTTTTAAATTTTAAATTAATCAAAACATTATCTAATTTTATGAATATGTCAATCTTAGAAAACTTTATGATTGAAAGTAAAAACTTCGTATATTATTTTCATTTCAAAAAATAAAACAACGAAATTAACACATCTGTTCATATTCTTCTAAATGGGTGTCGGTGCTATATAAGCTTTTGACGTCACTGCAACTTGTATTTTTAGATTTATTGTGAAGGTTAGAAGTGAAGTGAGTTGAAGTTTACCTAACGTATGATAAAAATATTAAGAAATTTATTTACAAAACCTAATCATACGGCTTAAGTCCTTCAATGTAAATCTTTACGTAACGTTTATATGTAGTTATACGATGTATTAAGCGGCGTGCAATATTAAAGCAACTGTAGGAATATGTTAGTTGTAGAAATGTCCGAAAAATTTTCATTGTCGTCTTACCTGAAGGCCGAATAATACTCCCGGTGTTGGGGATTCTGTTAGCACCGCTGATTAAGGCAAGCGCGGCAGGATTCGACTCCAGGTTTCCGAAGTCCATCTGCCGTGTCCTGGCTACTCTTTCTTCGGAAAGTATACCTAACAAGCAGACCTGGAAGGAAAAGGACTCTCGTTCTTTCAAATCGAAGTTCCAGGGTTCAAGTGGGGAATATTCGCAAAGAAAATAGCGAAATCAAAATAAAATACACCCGTCTTAAAACCAAATAAGAACGAGCTAATTATATAGATATATTAGCCGTAATTTCGGAGAACCTCATCCTTTACTTTTGGTTTCAATGTTTAAAAAAAAAAATATAATGATCTTTTACACTTTTCGAAATCTCAAATAAAAAAATGCGTGAAACGTTGTATTATTAGGACATGAACTAGTGTCATTTATCATACAAATACTTTAAACATAGTAGATTTTTAACTTCTACAACATTTAACTTAAATTAACAGTAATGATGTAATAACTTATATTTACATATATGTTATAATTTAAAAATACTTAGCACACTTCTAATTATTTGTTTTACTAATTAGGTTTTCACCCTCTAAAAGGCATCTTCAAACTGGTGAATATTATACAGTGTAAGAATAATTTATATAAAACTAAATATTATCTTAAGTGTAGGTACATTTAAAAATAAGTTGAAATAGATACAATATTACGTATTGTATCATGCATTAAAGATAATATTTAGTTTTAGATAAATTATTCTTACACTGTATAATATTCACCAGTCTGAAGATACCCATTAGAGGGTATCTTCAGACACTAATTGGTCAGACGAATAAGTGAAAATGTACCAGTATTTTTAATTAATAACTTATATTACATCATTAGAATGCAATTCCTTCAAGAAATGTCAATGAATAATTTTAATTAAATTAACAGATTTATTTGAAACCACTTCTAGAACATTGTTTTAAGATAACAGTAACTACGAAAAACTGCAATGTATCTATTTAAAATATATGAATGTATGTAAACTTAAAATTGTAAAAAAATAGTATTCGAAGCATTAACTTTGTTGGTACTTATTATTTAGCAATATTTAAAATATTGATTGCTAAGCTAGGGTTTCCTAGGAAAGCGGTGCCCGTATTTTAACGGCCGTAGTGAACTGTGATGCGGTTGACAGCCGTCGTATCGGTGACTAGAAAGTAGTTTCCTATAAAAATGGTGTTGATAACACCGTTAAAAATTAAACCACTTTCTAGTCACCGCTACGACGGCTGCCTACCGCATCACCGTTCACTACGGCCGTTAAGATACGGGCACCGCTGTCCTAGGAAACCTAGCTTTAGATTGTTTTTAAGCCTTGACAAAAGAACGGCCATGCTCCGAAACTGGTGGGAAAAGTTAATTAATTGTAGTGATTTTACCCAAACTAAATACGCAGGGATTAATTATTCTAAGTTTTTTTTATAAAAATGAATACAGCACCAAACAAATGAGTTTTTTTCAATTTTTCTAAATAATCCAACTTGTAGTAGAAATAAGTGTTTGCAACCGTATTGGAACGTGATAAGTAAAATAAACTCCTTAAATACTCGAACTCCGCTTTACCACAGCTTGATTCCCATTTTACAAGAACTTCTTGATTGATATTTATTTGCCACTCGTTGAAAATGGCCTTAAAATTTAAGCACGAAAATTATACGACCGGAAATATTTCTTGTCAGAATATTCTTGAATAAGCATAATCATTATCATTCCCTTTCCACATTTAAGTATTGCGAACAAAAATTGATTTTCCATAGTGCATAGTTAAAAACTTAATTGGGATTTTCGGAACGACCTTTTTTGGCCATGTTTTTCGTCAACCATCAGAGGATTTAGATTTTTATCACTTAAATGATGTCCCAGATAAAGGACTTTAATTTTTTTTAATACGATAGTGGCGCTTAGAAGTTATTCAACATTACCTTTAATCCTTAATACCTGCATTAATTCCGGTATAAATAAAATATGTGTTGTATTTTGATGAATGTACTAAAGGAATTATTTGTTAGTTATTTGTATTTAAAAAAAATACGTTAAACGCTTTAGAAAATATAAAACGTTCCTTTTCAATCAACAATGGGTCTAAAAGATAATATAATCAATAGACATAGTTAATCTTATAGTAGTCTATTCAATCAAATTGAACATGATCACAATATTAGAGAAAATATAAAAATCAAACTACCATTTGGAGAAAAGGCGAAATCACAAAATTTAATTTAACATAAGGCAGTAAAAATATTTATTAAAAAATTAAATCCAACAATGTTTTGAGTAAACATTTTTGAGAAGGGACTATGGTGTGAAATGTAAATACATAGACTTTTATATTCCTTTCTCAAAAATGTTTTTCCTCTATGTTGCAACAAATTAAGCAAAAAATCCGTTTCAACTGAAGGTTCAATACGTGTTAAAAAACATATTATGAATGATGTTATCATTATTATTCTCACTACTTCGATTTAAAAATAAATATTTTTATAAAAACAAGTTTTATTTAAGATAAATATATTTAAAATATGGTTTAAATAGCAATTATAAGGACGAAAGCACTAGGTAAATAACACTTTTAAAGTGATACAGGTCCATAAAATAACGTTCAGTAAAAAATTTTTTTTTGCTAATTATTAGTAGCATAATAAAAATTTTAAATTTGTAATTTTGAATTCCCGCAAAAACGGCCATTTCATTGGCCACGCCCCTAATACATCACGATTCTTGTTTATTTGTTACTGACTATTGAAATTTCTTCAGAACATTATCACAAATCTTAACGTCACAACAACCAAGGCCAAACGCGTCGCGTTTTTCTAGTAAGATATTTTTATTAAATTTATTTCTATATTTATGGATGAAAACATTTCTCTACAATATACAAATTGATTTTGAATATACAATTAATTATTCTTAATCCATTTCGTTTATTTTTATAGGTATTCGTTGTATGTGATATTTATCTATTTCCTCCAAAACAAACCAGTCAGAATCCAGCTGTCAAACTAAAACACGAGGTTTTATGTGTAATGCCGACTAGTAAAATAAGCAGAAAAAGACATGGAGATACTTATGGATATCAGTAGTTAAAAAATAAACACACTGCGTTTTTAATTCGGTAGATACAGAAGTAAATATTTTTTTGTTTCGTGTGTATTTGAATACACGACCGGGTTTAGGGGTCAATAGGTATTTTATCGTCGCAAATAAAAGCGAAGTTCCAATACTATCTCGCTAGTGCCAGTGGTGCAAGCTAGCGGACCGCAAGAAGTGCAATTATTATTGCATTATCTGAAACGGTAGTTGCGGGACTTCCGTCCGGCCCAAGGGTACGCCTAGGCGTCCCGTTCTAGCGAAATAGTCCAACGCCCGCGGAAGCGAAACGATAAGGACTACTACTGCAGCAACTAAAACCAATGCTGGTAATGTAGTATATGTAGTGCATGGTAATAAAAATGCCAATGACCAATGGTATATTTTTAAGCATGTTTATTTATTTATTTATATATACGCCCAATGGGCATTTTTATGGACACATTTATACATGGAAAATTATTTTAACAAAATAAGAAAGACTCAATGGTTTAAAGAAAACTTTGTGGGAGTGGAAGCGGGAGAGAGGTGTTTATAATTGAATTTGATTCAGTGATCGTTTGAAAGAAGACAACTTGTTATAAAAGAAATCAAGACTGGTATGTTTGTTGGCAGACCTAAGAATTCTGGGCATAGGGGAATGAAAACCAAAGTTGGTTCTATAGTTATCGGTATGAAAGTGTAAGTTTTGTCTGAGGTTTCTAGTTGGAGTATTTTATTATATTCAGCTCAGTAGTTCAGGCGCATTTAAAAGTGAGTTAAGAATTTTAAATAGGACTATAAGGTCGGATTTATTTCGACGGTCTTGAAGTGTAATGTTAATTATCTTTCATTTATTATTTGCCTATAACATTTTTTTATGCATCATAACAGACCAGGATGCACAATTACTATGATGAACATCACAAGACACCCGAGCTTGAAAAACATCACATTATATTTTTATGTTCTCACCGGGAATTAAACCCGGAACTTTCTATGCGTGAATCGTGTGTCTTAGCCGTTACACCACGGAGACCGCCAAATATCAGTAAAATAAGATGTTTTGCAAATTGAAAAAAATTGTTTTACCCTTTAATGCCCAATTTTTTTAATTCTAACCAAAAACATATTTTATTGAATGTATGTTTTTTTATCCAAATATTAGGAAAAATACCGAACAAAAAAGTTAATTTTTCTCAGTTTTAATGTCATATTTTAGTTTGTGTGGACAATATGCTTCATCGGACATTAAAAAGTTAAAAATTACCATAATGTAAGGAAAACAAGAACTAACAATTCTTATGAACATATTTTTGTATAAAAATGAAAGTTGCGGAAACAATTAAAACATTAAATCTAAAAAAAAAAACAAAGAAATTACCTTTAGAACTTTAGCTAAATTACACTTTTGACAGAATACGTGCAACTGACATTTTGTTTCAAATTTCATCGAAAGTTTTTACCCTGGTGACGACTTTTTTAAATAAATTATAATGCTAGTATGTATATAATATAATAAACTAGTCGCCGAGTGTTAAAAATGTTTGAAATCAATTTTATAGACCGATTATCGGTATGTGGCAAATAGTCTACATTGGGCATTGTAGGGTTAAAGCGTAGATACTCGTATTCTAGCAGTGAAAAATTTAATTCGGAAAAATAAGTCCATCACTTACAAAAAAAAATCATTGCCATGGTCATTATTATCATCTGCCTATCCACACTCGCAAAAATGACACATGAATATGGAGATCAACTACCTATAGGCAGAACGGTACATGCTACAAAGTGTGTTAAGTGATTACTCAACCCAGCCATTGACTGATCATAAGTTCTGTAAATGCCTGGGCTTCTATATTTATAACAGCTTCATCTCTGTTAACAAATAAAAAATATTTAATAATATTTTTTTTAAGATTTTTTATACTGAAATATTTTGATGGAGAAATAAACATAAAATTTTCTTAGTATTTAATCCAATGGTCATTAAACTTTACTATTATAGTGAGTAATAAAATATTCATTAAATTCAAAGTTGTTTGAGATAAATTATTATTCAGTTGTTATTTTAATATGCTTAGTAAACTTAATCAGAAATTCATTGCTGTATAAATTAAAACTATGTTAATTTAGTATTTCATTAGATTTTTAAATGAAAATATTCTTCAATTTTTTTAAATTTTTTTTTTTATTAATATCCCTACAGAGATGAGGTAGAATTTTTTTTCAAATTCAGGATTATGGATATTCGAGCGTTTACAGGGCTTATGACCTGTCATTGGCTGGGTTAAGTGGCCACTTTACGTATTTACAACATTCCCCATTCCGCTTATTAGCGAATATCGACACAGGTAACATTTTTTTGATTTTTGTATATATGTTATTAAATGAGAAACCATTCACAAGCGTGTTGGAGCGCCATCTATGAATTGATATTGAAGTTAAGTATTGAGTTAAGTATTAAGTATTAGAGTTGAGCTTGTGAATGGTTTCTCATTTAATAACATATATACAAAAATCAAAAAAATGTTACCTGTGTCGATATTCGCTAATAAGCGGAATGGAGAATGTTGTAAATACGTAAAGTGGCCACTTAACCCAGCCAATGACTGGTCATAAGCCCTGTAAACGCTCGAATATCCATAATCCTGAATTTGAAAAAAAAAAATTCTACCTCATCTCTGTAGGGGTATAAATAAAAAATATATACCTACTCCCCCTTGGCAGAAATCCAGATTTGTGTACAAAATACACGTACCAAAAATACACGTACCTAGGGAATTGTTCATATTTAAATTTATTTCAACAGAGAGGGAAAACATTTTTGAGAAGGTGATTTGGTTCAGCCGGATGAATCTCACCTACGTGATAAAGGTTTCAGCTCTTTTACTTCACAAAAGTCAACAGACAGAAGAGTTGAGGAAATGTGGCTGTTCAAACATGGGCAGAATGGTGAATGTTATACAGTGTGTAAAGTGGCCACTTAAACCAGCCAATGACAGGTCGTAAGCCCTGTAAATGCCTAGACTTCCATATTCCCTTCGAAAATATTCTTATTTGAGAAAACAAAAAATTAAAGCGAAAAAAACCAATGACACTAACAGAAAATTAGTGTAATAATAATTATTAATGCAAATATTGCGATACCGATATTTTATTGAGGTGAATTATCATAGTACTCGTATTAAATAATAATAAATATAAAAAAAAAACAACAATTACTTTTCATATAATTGACCCAAATATTTCAATTTTGGATGCCATTTTTGACGAGTTGTAAATAACTCACTACTAGAAAATGGAAATCAAGTTGGAGTAGAGTGGGGTTCGAACCTCGGATCTCTGATCCGTGAGTCCAAAACACTAGCCTCTCTACCACAACCCGATTCCTTTTTTAACTTTTTTGGTAATTTATAACAATTCAGGATAAACTGAACAACGAGCTTTTCAGAATTAACACTTTATCATCGAGAGTATTTCCTTTAGAAATGACACGAAATCACTTACTTTTTAAAAATAATTTAAATCGATTCATGTTAATCGATTCTATTTTTTTTTTTCTATTGACATTCTCTGACTGAAAACCAACTACTCTTATACTACTGACAATTCCTGCCATCGTGGATTTATCAACAAAATCTTTATGCTTTCAAAATATTTATAATAATAATAAATTATTTATTTATTTATTATATACATACGGCCTTAGCCAATTACAACAGTTACATGAAGAAACATAAATGCAAGAAACTGAACAAAAGAACATAAAACTATTTAGCAAAGACAAACAAGGGCAAAACAATAATTGTATCCAATATATTCAAAAAAACCCAAGACCAAAAACTTTGAGCTAAACCATGCCAATCCAACTTCATCCCACACTGTTTAGCCGCGAAGAGATCTACGAAAAGCCGGAAGATCTATCCCAAAAAATTCCAAGTCGTGTGATAAATTGATTAATCTACACATTCTGGACATTGGGGCATAAAAACCGAAGTTGCTCTTAGAGGATTTTATAAATAGCAGATTTTGACTTCTGGTGACACGGCTGGGAACATGAAAAGAAATTGATTGCAACAGAGATAGGACATCACTTAAAGCATTAAGTATTTTGAAAATGCATATAAGGTCCATCTCAGTTTTACGTCTCTCCAATGAAGACAGAGTAAGAGATTGCTCTATTTCAAAATAAGAATAATTACCCCTTTTTAATCCGAGCAACCATGCCACTTTTCTTAGAAAACGGTGTTGGACAGACTCGATATGGTCAATATGAGTCCTGTAGAATGGAGACCAAATAGGAGAAGCGTATTCTAGATGGGGTCGAACTAGTGAGCAATAAAGAGTTTTGATGGTATTAATATTTTTAAAGTCCACCGTCACTCTATTGATAAAACCGAGAAGTTTGAGAGATTTGTTACAATATTATCAATGTGTTCACGATAAGAAAGTTTACTATCTAAAGTAATGCCAAGATCCTTTATTGACGAAACCAAATAATAGTAATTTTGTAAATTTCCTAAGTTTTTTATTTTGAAATTAAAACCAAATATTTTTTCTACTTATATTTCATCATTTTGAATGACAGTCTTATTGCTTTTTACTTGAAGATGGGTGTCAGTGTCAAAAAGTTCCTGACGTAGGCGCTGCGACATGTGAAGAAGATCAAATGTCACAGGTTGCCGTAAATTAATTTTAACTCTCCGAGCCTTCTTCTTCAATCTTTAATCTTCAAAGCACCGGGCTACTGAGAGGACGGCAAGTGCTTTAATGCATATTGCTAAATTTCCTTCTCCAAGCTCAGGTAATGGGGCGAGCGCTCCCACATTTTCAGGATGAATTAGTGGTCCCCCAAAGAAGCGGTTTTTTGTGTTACGTTGTGAGCGCATCACATTCGCATAATATTTCATTCAAGTGAAAAAAATCCTGAATTTTCTACAAGTCAATAATACGAAATTTTACAAGAGAATCACCGATTCAATTAAATAAAAAAATAAAAAACGAAGTTATTTAAAATAAACATGAAGGTGTATCATATATTTTAAAATATTTGAAATTCTGGTTCATTTACAAAATATAAAGTGAAATCTTCACAAAAATATGTTTCCAACTATACGACTAACTTTTCTTTCTTTATTTTGAAAATGGGATAAAAATAAAATAAAATACTGTAAATTTTTAAATAATTTATGTTTTATATAAATTGTTTTAAATGAAAAGAAAAAATAGTTACAACAATATTTTTTTAATAATTTTAAAAACAGTCTCGTGTTTTGAAATGGCACAGTATTCCAAAAACTCTAATTACATCATATTTACATCCAAGCATTTTTTTTTTCTCGCAGAAAAGTCTTTTCGCGATTGGAATATTTAAAACGTTTGGTTTTAAAGCACAAAGCGATACCGCCCCCGCAAGTGCGGGTTAAATCATAAATAAGTTGTTTCTCAAAACAGTAAGACCTCGCCAAGAAACGGCTTAACAATGGAGGTGTTTGGAGATTATAAAACATGAAAGGAAATTCTAATGTGGAAGTAAATACGACTTTTCATGAACTAAATGAACAGAACAAAGAACGGGGAAGCTAGGAAGTCATAAGTTTTCCAGATATATTATGGATGAGGTGAAAAAAGGCGAAAATTTACCTATGGTAGAAAATAAATAGTTTATTAGAGCGGTTAATATTTCTTATTTATGCTGTAACTACACGAAAATCATTTGAAGACAAAAAGGGTTTTTTCTTAAGTAAAATTATAATCGTAAATAATAAACATTACGGATAATTATATTTTGTGTATGTTTAAATGTTAGTAAAGTGAACTTCATCCCCAAGATAAAGAGATAATGATGCGCAATATTTACTAAACTACGATGCCTGTTTTTAAAATACGAGTATATTGCATAAATTAATAACGATACAATATTTGAGTTTGTCCAAATGTTCGTAGACAAAAGACTGGATTTCACCTCCTTTGGGAATCATTAAAACTAACAAATTACAACAGGGATGGAGAATACCTTAAATAAGGGAATATGGAAGTCTAGGCATTTATAGGGAGAATTGAAAAAAATAATATGGATGTTCAAACATAGGCAAAATGGTGAATGTTACACAGTGTGTAAAGTGGCCACTTAAACCAGCCAATGACAAGTCATAAGCCCTGTAAATGCCTAGACTTCCATATTCCCTTATTAAAGATATTCTCCATCCCTGTTGTAATTTGTTAATAACGATACTATTAACTATTTTGTGACTGTTGTGTCACACTAGTCTACGTACAATACAAGACTTGGTATGTATTTGTCTTATTTAATTAAAGGATGAAGTTGTATTTTTGTAATCTTCAAATGCATGTTTTCACAGCGGATTTCGAAAGTCAAATTTGTATAACTATGCTGGATTTTTATACGAAAAGTATTTATCCTCGCTACTCAAAGAATGAATGTCCTTCAATACAGCAATACATCTGTCCAAGAGAGAGAGCACGAATAAATAACTCAAAACAAGTAATACAGAGACGTTGTTCTATGGCCGGTGTTAAGTGAAACAGATTCCGTCGGTTATTGACAGTGAAGGAAAATTTACGCGTGTAATATGAGCAGCGCAATTAAGAATTAAAATTTATTTTGCTGTAACAGGGCTAAATTACATGTTTATTTTTATTAATTATGGAAAAGGAATTATTAAACAGTACGTCTCCATTTCTTTTTTATTCTATTTGAACTTAAGATTATTCCGTTTTTTGCGTGTACTAACACGATGTTACATCGCCGCGTATAAAAAAATATTTGCCACGGTCTTTAGAGTTTAAAGAGTTTAGAGTTTAAATCATTGGAAGAATATTAATAATTATTTTGATAAAATTTTAAAGGTTTTTTTTTTTACTATTTTACATGATTTTTTTGGAACGAAATTTTACGTCTACAGCAATTTTTCAAAAATTTAAACCAAAAAATAATTTGCATAAATAAGATCAAAGTTGTTTTGGGGAATGTATTATAAATAAAAAAAATCCTACTCGATATTGAAAACTGTAATTTGGGGACAAATATAACAAATATTTCTAACACAATAGTTTACTATAATTTATGCTATTACCACCAATTTAACACGTTCGCAACAACGTATTTATGATCGTAACAAAACAAATAAGGCCGTAACAATAATTTAGTGGCGTAAATGTAACATCTCTAGTCACTTAGCAAAACCCGGCGGATATGCATGTTACATTTATTATTGTATGCTGGTTATATTATGTAGGTTCAGCGTACTGCAAAAGCTCGTATTACATGGGTATACAAAATTTCACGCAGTTTTTTGTACAATACTTCTTCGTCATGGTAAATTTAATGAAAATTATTCGTTTTAAATATTGTTGATTTCTCTCAGCGCTGCTGCAAATATCCCAATCAATTTTTTTAACAGATTGTCTCATTCTGTTTCCTCCTCTCTATGATTACCGAATGGAACTTCTTACAAATATCCGTAGCCCTGTTTTAAGTCCGGTCAGATATTTTATTTATTTATTTTTAATTTTTATAAATAACAAATTAAAATACAATATTACAACTAAATACAATTTTTTATTATAATCAAATACATATATTTACATTACCGTTTCCCATCACGTAAAAGAAATAAACAATTCTTGTGTACATAATGGGGAGTGACGCCTTACAATAGATTATTTTAGTTTAATCAATAATATTTTTAAAATAACATATATAAATTACAAAAAAGATATTAACGATGTTTTCAAACAGTGTTACATAAAAAAGAATTAAAGATGTATTTTTTTACTTCTTTCTTAAATATATTGTATTCCTGACTGTACTTTTTATTATCTTTGTTCATTTCATTAAAGAAAAATATTCCTCTATAAGTATAATGATGTTGTGCAGTAGTTGTTTTAAATTTAGGAATTAAGATATTACCACCTGTTCTAGGTCGCGTACTTATGTTTTGAGACCTAGAAATACTACTATTTATTTAACCTTTATATATTTGAAGCAAACAATTCTTTTTATGTAGAAATTTTATATCTAAAACCTTAATTTTTTTAAATAATTGAACAGTGGGAAAAGTACACGGTTTTTTCAAAATAACTTTTATAATCAATTTTTGTATTTTTTCAACTGGTAAAATATTTGTTTAAAAAGCACCACCCCATCCGATTATTCCGTACTGTAATATGGATTGGGCGAATGCAAATTAAATTGATTTTAATTTTATTACTTCTGGATTACCTTCTTTCAGCACAAAAATATACGTCACGTACGGCAACGAGTAATTTTTCCGTGCATGTGGGCGGCGTTGTGCAGTTTGTGATGGGCAGGTTTTCTCAAATTTCGGGTCATTTTATTTGTTATTTTACGTGTAATATAGAGGTAATGTAGAAAATGCCCCGTGGGGCAGTTTCTTGGATAAAAAATTACGCATTAGCATGCGCACGCGCAGAACGTAGATGTTTTCGGTGCCATGACAGATAACAAGCAGTTTAACAGTTGAAAAATGAGCTATTTCACGGCTAGTGACAACTTATAATATATAAGTCTGCAATCAACAATCAACATTAGGTTTCTAAAACAGCAAAGTCATGCCTAAAGGGAAAAATTGACTGAAACAAAAAAGACCGATGATAAATAAAGTGGAGTAAGCAACAACAAATATGCGTCGACTGTAATAAAGAAGTTCAGTGCTAAGGGAAGTTGGATATTTTTTTTTTTACTTAAGAGCGGATGGGGAAAAGAAGAAGAAGAATTTAAAATTGTGCCAACCGTCCACCAGAACGATTAACAACCACTGGCGGACATTACACGTGACACGTGTATGATAAAGATGAAGCTCTACAAAGCTAAATATAGCCGAAGGTCTCTTTCTAAATGCTGACGCACGATAAATATTTGCGGGTATCGTACTTTGTTGTCATACGTAGGACTATTATATATTTTTTTAATTTGACCACAGATTTCACACAACTCGTCTGTTACATGAAACAATATTCATTGAGTCGATTTGTGCACAAGATCTTGCACTATTTTTCTGACCAATGTAATACGGAATTTACATGATACTCGTACATTCTTCTAAGTTCCGCGCACTGCGAAGGCGCGAGGCGGTGTATAAATCATACGATAATTTGCCAAGTCACTGTTTAGCATAACCTCAAAAGTTGAATTTTAATTCACTGATATTTTACTTATTTTAATATTAGTGTATGGAATGCTTCTAAATGAAAAACGACTATCACTTGTAATAAAAATTGCAAAAAGTTTAAAATTATAATAAATAAGACAATATTAAATACGAATTGAGGGAATTAATAAAACAATTGAAATACGAAGATTTACCCTTTTATAAATTATATCTTTATTTACTCCCAAGCCTACAAAATAAAAAAAGCGAGATGGTTATTTTTAAATTACTGATATCTCATAGGACGTCTTTTTTTAATGCTAATCTGAGTAGCCGGCATTACGAAAAAAATCAATTTAGTTTGACAGTGGTAGCTGGCTCGTTTGTTTCTTTTGGTGCAAATTTCTGTCATCCTTATAAAATACGTTTAAGATAAATTTTAAATACTTTTTTCTAAAATATTTGATTGAATAAACAAACATGTATTTTACAATAGTAAAACTTGTTTACTAAACTTTGTATATTTTTTTCAGTTTGAGACCCATTGTTAAAAAAACAAAAATGTTAAATAATAAAATACGAAAACAATAAAACACCAATTGAAAAAGTCTGAAAGGATTAAACAGAGATAAACAACTTTTTTGGAAAGGGGACATGGAATTATAGGCATTTATAGGGTTCAATATCTATAATTAGCTAGTTTGACTAGCTGTGTAGCATTCACCATTCTCTCTATACTTGAAAATGAATTTTTAATCAACGCTTTCATCGGTTGAATTTTGTGAAGTGTTTAAATTGATCGCTTAACCAGCCAATCTCTGTTTTATTATTTATCAATCTTGATAAACTCCCTTGGGGTATAATCCATTATCTGTCTACCAGGATTTGGAAATTACGATAATAACTTTGAAATATAAGCCAATAGTTATATTTATAATTATTTTTTGTGGAGCACTGATTGAAAATATTGTTTATTTATTTTTTTGTCATTTATATGTTGTACTAACAATATTAATAATTAAAAATAAAATAAACAAACCACGGTAAGTCACTCCCCATAATGTACACTAAAACCATTATTTTTATTTACGTAATGGGAAACTTTCATGAATAAATATGATTTAAATTAATATTGATGTATTGAGTAGTAATATTGTATACAATATGTCTGAATAAACAAAAAAAATGTTTTTCGTGCTTAAATTTTTTATTTAAATTAAGCACACGAAATTTTGGTGTGCAATATCTTATTTTGTTTATTGGGTACATTTTTTTATGCCAGAGTTTACTATATTGTTTGTATAGTACGTAAAATATAACTGTACCTAAACCAAATTTTAGAAACCATTTTTTTTCAGTATTTTATACAAAACGTAAAAAAAATCCCGAAACGTATACACTTTAAAAAAATATGACGCTTTTTGTAAACCATAATCAACGCTAGCGAAGATATTTTTTACGCTCTACGTAATTTCTCAGAAAAATGATACTGAATAATGACGTCATATTTTCAATGGTTTGAGAAATAGGATGAACATTTCATTAGAGATCTGACAAGCTCACAAAACATACAAATAACAATAACACAAAACCCGGCTCTATGGGCCACTGGGAAATAAGCCAGTTGCTTTATTCTAATGTTCTCTCAACACCTAATCTCATCTTATCTCGTCTCTTTCCTTTTCTACCATTATTTTCTACTCTTTCCCTTTCACCCTTCTTCCTTTCTTTCCCCTCTCTGACAATCGAGATGCAATTCTTGAAGGAGTACGTTTTATTGAATGAGTGGAGAATCTTTAGGGAACGGAACAAGAAAACAATCAACAGATCTTTGGGAAAATAAAATGAAATCATACGAACAAAACAAAAAACAATAATAAAGCGTGTCACATCTCAGAATAAAAATTCAGGCGCCACCCATCTTGTGTACTTAAGGTAACCCCCCCGGTTTTTTTACTAAATAATAAAGGGATTCTGAATAATAAAATCTTATACGACAGGTTTGTCTTTATTTATTTCGCAATTTGATTGATTCAATGTGGCAACAATGCAACAAGCGTATGGTCTATTTAAATTATCTTCTACTGTCTACCATTTGCATGAATTATTATTTAATCCATAAACTTCATATTTAGTATCTATACGACGTTCTTTTAAATAAATAAAATGTGACAGAAGTTGGATTAAACGAGACTTAAAATGTGTGACCTTTTTATTTGAAAAAAATATATTCATAAATACTTACGAAGCAATTTTTTTTTATTTTTTTTAATTACTCTTATTTTTAATAAATAAACGAATTGTTTGCTGACAAGCTAGAAATAAAACTCTTGTTAAGTTGGAAAATACGGATGAGATAAAAAGTAAAATAATAGATATGTAAAATTATAAATCAATAAAAAAAAAACTCAATTCTACGGGCGGGGGGGAACCATCACATAAGTCAAAATGCCTTACTTTTCAGGAGACAGTTTTTTGTGTTTCAGAACATTGCAGGAATCAAATCTAACTTTGAAAGAATATCTTTTTCTCCGTATTTATTGGAATTTTATTATTGATAATTATCAGAAATACATAGTCATGTGATAAATATTCAATATATTGTCGTTTAAGGTATAAAGCTAGAAAAAGTTCTTCTTCAAAAAAACTTTTTTTTTAGCCGATAACTGATAATTTTTTTTTGTGTGATAAATTACATTGATAAAACGTTAATAACGTTATTTGACTTCCGTGTTTTTGTACACGTGTGAACATAGGTGCATACTACAAGATGATCAAATATTTTTTTTTTGAACAAGTTGACTTATGTGATTGTTTCCCCGCACATAGAATTAATAGGCCATATAAAAATGATTTAATTGAAATGAAATACGTAATCCAAAATTTATGTTTTAAATAAATAACAATGAGTCATAATCATTACGTACATATTAGTGAATTTTATTTCAATTAATATAATTTGATGAATTGAAACTAGTAAGTAAAGTAATATGGGTCCTAATATTTTTTTCTCATTCTTCTCTTTTTTTTTCGTTTTAAAATGTTTTCAGTAAGTACACAAATATTTTTATTCCCTGTTTATGGTTTTAGTCAGATTTGTTTAAAAAGAAATTCAAATAATAACATTTTCTATGTAAGCCATATAAGCTCAGTCGCAGCAAGTTTTTTTAATAAAAATATAATTTTAAAAATGAAATGTAAGACAGAAAAATAAATTATTGCAATTGCCTTGAATTTGCTTGCAAACCTTAGTATGCTTTAACCTTGATAGTTACAGGAGGAATGATGACGTAATTTACAAGGAAAATGATAAGTAGTACATTGTTACACCCGTGACAACAGAATCTCGCTATAAAAATATTCCCTCGGCACGCGTTTAAAAAATGACAATATTCATCATGTTTTTATCAAACCAACTCCATTTTTAACCGAGTCAAACAAATGCGCGAAGGAGACATCCAAGTATGATGTACTGCCACCCTCGTTGCACTTAAAACCCGGAATAAACTTAACCGACAGTTGACAAATATCACCTCGTACATCTCGGATTACTCCGGGTCGGGTTTTTCTGGAAAGTTCGCATCATTAGCTCAATATGAAAAAAGCTCAAGTTTTTGTAATGACTCGCTACAGACAGCAGCAGAATATAATACGCTGTATCTTGAGCACTTCATACTTGTAATCACGGGAAAATAAAGCGGAGTTATGTGGAGTGTCTTAATTTTTGTAACAAGGGAGCTTCATACACTTTGAGAAGACGTAACGCTAAGAGATTCAAACAAAATGCATCAAAACAATGTGTTTCTTTTAGTACTAGAATTACAAATTGAATAACACAAAATGGCAGTAGGTATAAACAGTTATCTTAAAAAAAATCAAATATATATTATACTTCCTTAATGTTGATGCTTTAATTGTTATCTTCGCGATAGATTAAATGAGTTAGTAAAATAAGTATGTTTTGAAAGAGACAAAACAATGGACGTAATGTTATCAATTGCTTAGACTTATTTATCTTACTTTTGTCTGTGTCCGGGCGGATGAATCGAAAAGTAAATTAGAACCAGAATCCTGGACGAGTGTCTTTGTCTCGGTCGCTATTCTCAGGTAAGATACTGAGAAAGAAAATCGAGTGGAGATAAGTCCACCCCGTAGTGTAGGGGTTGGTACGTTCGCCAATAAAACTTGAGGTCTTGGGTTCGATTTCCGAGAGGTTTGACATTATGCATTGCTCGTACGAGGTTTTCCTGTGATTTGAATTATGTAATACCAAAAACACGTACGACTTTCGCTCAGAGAAATGACTTTTTTGTGGCCCCAAGAATGTTCAATGTCCTGGATGAACATATAAGGTAATCCAAAACGAAGGCCATTTTAAGGAGAAGTGTACAAGTGTGGGTTTTGTTTAAAGGAAGAGACTATTAAAAGAGACTGCTGCGAGACATCGCAAAGATTTATATATGGTACTATTAAAAATGTTGTGCAGATGTTTATTGAAATTTATATTTATGTTATATTTTTTATTTGTGGTATTCTTTAATAACATGCATGCTTCCACTTTATATTTTGTTGAATCCCAACTCAACACTGGGCTTTTGGCTTCATAGAGTTAGGGAAGCGTTATAATTTTTTTTGTAATTTGTGTCTTTTTATTAATGAATAAGTAAATAACACATTAGCTTGTGATAGATGATCGAGGAGTCTGCACTTACTTTATCAATGCAGTGTCCTATGTACTATACGATGCTTAAAAGTGTTTGATGATGATAATACTCACTTATAGTCATTTCTCAAAGGATTACTTCTTCTCTATTTAGATATTTTGAAAACGTACATTCGACTTTGAGTTTAATAAGTTTTTTTGACTTATTACAATAGTAGAGGATAGAAATATAACTTATATTTCATAAATAGGCTCAAAACATGTCGTTTATAGGTTAGAATTTTCTACTCATGAAGCGACAGTCATAATATAATTCATTATATGAAAAGTAGTATATAAAAAAAAACGAGATGCCCGAATAAAAATAATAAGAATAGTATCTTTTTTATATATATATATACGCCTCCACTCTTTTGCGAGTGATTTTGGAATTGTGTCTTAGATGTTAAAATTAAAAATGTAGGCACGTATTTTTTTCCCTTATAGCAAGTGTAATAAATTGGATAAAGAAAATGTATGAATTATTCAGTCTATAAAATATACGAGTATATCGTATGTTTTATAAGATTTTTTAAAAACTTTTTTATACGTTTACGGTATAACAGACTATTTTAAAATATTATTAACATTGTGAAGAGATATAAAGGAAAATATTTGTGTGTCGTTACAAAAATGCGCATCACGCCATGAAGAATGTAAAATAAACAAGTCTCTCACTTATTAAGTAGCAATATCTCTAGTTTCTCAGCATAATTCCGCCATTCCGATGCATATATCGCATTACCCAGAATTTGCAGAGCTGTTTGGCGACAAGTCACTTTAATTTGTAATATCGTGTCGCAGCCAGCCAAATGAGCGAGGAATATACATCACACTACACGGTGCTCTAGAATGCACTGCAATTACCATATTTTGTACGAAACGTTATGTATTATGATACAGAAATGGGAGTGCATTCATTAAATGTATTAAGTAAGACAAAAAAATCTTCAAATAATATTAAAAAAACTATAAATATAAGTAGAATCAACTTTTTCGGATCTCAAGTTAACTCATGTGAATTGAATTGTTTACCTTTAAGATTCGCAAAGCATTAGATTTTTTTATATAATAAAATACGATAATGCGGTTCGATTACTTCCAAACGACTCCTATTTCATTGTTAAATTTTAAAAGACAATGGTAAATAATCACTTTGCGCGCGGTGATGTAACATCGTGTTACCATCTGCAAAAGACGGAATATTCTAAAGCTAAGACATTAAAAAAAATCATTAAGATATACAGTTAAATAATTTCTTTTTCATAATTTATAAAAATAAATTTATAATTTAGCCCCGCTATAGCAAAAAAAGCCAAAATTCGCCGCTTATAATTGACGCGTGCGTTCCCCATCACTGTCAACAACCAACTGAATTTGTTTCATGTTCATACTTTTCAGTCCTTTTTTAAAGGTAACCAAAGAAGACGCCTATTCTAAAGGGTGGCATCTTGAACATATTTTTTTTTACTTAAGAATGAGACGGTATATTGAGGAATGGAAATTGTACTCTCCTGAGTAGTGCGAGGCAATAGATCATAATAAATAAATTAATTAATTTCTCAGAAAAATATTTTGGGTTGTGAAGAATGTTATAAAAAAGTGAAGGAGATTGAGTGTTTATTCCCTGTTTAAAACAAATCCACTTCAGCTCGGTCTGAGAGGGCAATACACAGACGTATTTTTTTTAGTTAGAAATTAAAAGAAATGTTTTGGTACTACAATGAAAGTATCCACCCCTTTCCCGAAACTGTTAATAAAGACTTGAGTCTCTCTTCAGTTTCGCATATCAATATCAATTTTTTTAAAACTAATTAAGCTAAAACTTAATATTTCTTTACAATCAAACTGCGGAAATTACAAAACAAAGAAACTTTAAAAGCTTTCACTGCAGTATTGTCAATTTGTGATCAATGTTTTGGTACTGTTTAATTGTAACCCCAGACGATCAATGAGTTATTATGTTATTGTAATCAAAATAACAAATTTAATGTACGCATAGAACATAGAAGCCTGAAGTTGTGTAACTATATTAATCCAAATACCCCAATGTTCTTTTGAAACCATTATTATTGGGGTGGGGTTTCTTTTCAAATAATTGAGGTAAATATGTTTCTTAAAGAAAGAAAGAAAAAAAAGCTAAGTAAACTTTAAAAGTTTTCTCATTTTCACCGTTGAAAATGTCAAAGCTTTCTCAGGAGTGCAAAGAATTTCCAGTGTTCTAAAAAGCTTAAAAATATTCCTCGAGCGTGTATGAAAAGCTCGAAGATTGAGTGCCTCGTTAGTTTGTTGATTAGGCAAAAATGTGATGTGAACTGGGTAGCTTTTATGAGTCGAGCTTTAGACGAATAATTCCGACCTAGTTTTTTTATAGTTTCTCGTAAAACTTGCGAGATTCGAGATATTGGGAGGTTTTTGCTATTGTAAGGCGAATTCGGGAACATTTTGCTAGAAAACAGCGAAATACTGGTAAAATTATTTTATGAGTTTTATGCTTGAAAACTGAATTTCGTGTTTTTTTCTCCTTTTTATATGATTTCTATAATATGTCGTAGAAGTGATATCACTTCCCTTTAAAACGACATTTGTGAGGCGAATAGTGATGTTTTTACTTCCGAAAATGATAGATGTTTTTTCGTAATGAATATATTTATTACAATAGACTAACGGACCAAATAAACAACAATATACGAAATGTTTTGTATATTTTCATTTTTTTTTATAAATACACACGCTTATTAAAAGAATTAAGTTTATGTCTAATTAAATAAAAGAAAATTAACATTGCTTCTCGTCATTTTTTTTATCACATCGGGATCTTCATGAAAAGAAAAAAAGTCCAGCATATCATTTATTATGTCATGTGCCATCACAGTGTCAAATTAACAGATATTTTTTTACTATAAAAAGAGATCGTAGCCGGAGTTTGGACAACACAGTAAAATCAGGTTCACTCTTGTGAGGCTGTGATGTCACAGCCGACATACGATACAAGACTTGATATGTTTCTCTTACTTTTTTAGATGATGAAGTTGTATTTTTTGTAATCTTCAAATGGACGTTTTCACACCGGATTTAGAAAGTAAAATGTGTATAACTACATATGCGGGATTTTCATACATAAAATATTTAACCTTGCTACCCAAAGAATGATATTTGCATATACAGCAATACATATGTATTAGAGAGAGCACGAAGATAGAACACATAACAAGGAAGACAGAAACGCTGTTCTGTAGCCGGTGTTGTGTGACTCCCGAGGGGATGAAATCTAGTCTTTTGTCTACAAACATTTGGACAAATTCAAATATTGTAGTTAATATCTCAAATGAATTTCTGAAAAAAATGGACTACCCATAAAAATATTCATCAAATATTTGTTTGTTTGGAGAACTTTATAAATAAAGCGTACAAAGATATTTTAAATATAATACATTCTAAATTAAGAGAATAAGTTTATTAATAACTCAAATGAATTCGAAAAGAAGTATGATTTTCAAGCTAGTTACGTCTCAATAAAATAATATTTTTTGGTCTGTTTTGGTAGATTTATAAATAAATTGTGGCGAAGATAATTTAAATCATAAGAATTTGTTTGTGAAAGAAGTGGATTCTTAAGTGCCACTTGGAACCCAAGCATTAAACACATAGAAACACTACAATTCTAGGGTGGAATGAAAAGAAAAACGCTTCTACCGATTCCTCGAATTTCTATTGTGTTTACACTTTACACGCCCTTATATAGGGAGGTAAATAATGTCGCGAACAAGACGGATTTGTAAATCATTTATTTTCTGAGTAATAAAATATTTATTGAAAGAAGGGTCGTATTGAACGGGGTGATTGACACGCGGACATTTGTCTTGTGTCACCGTAATGATTCCAAACGAAGAAATACGAGTACGTTCACAGTCAGTTTTTTACTCAGAATGCTGGATTCGGAAAGGTGTTCTGATTACTTGTAAAATCATAAATTACCATATAGGTTGAGGGCGTATTTTTAACGAAAATGAAATTGGAAATGACAGCGAAAAGCGAAACGATAACGATGATACAAAATAAAAATGATAACGATAATAAAAATAAAAACGAAAACAAAATCAAAAATTTAAACATAATATAACGATAACGATGACGATAGCGAAAACCAAAACAAAAATAAATCAAACAAACAATCTCTCATGCCGTTTCCCCGTAGGGGTAGGCAGAGAGGATAGAACGCCATTTCACTCTATCTTGGCATACAGACCTCGCTTCCTCTACATTTATACATCTTCTCATGCACGCGCGCCGATTATTCCTACTCTTGACATGCCCATCTTCAAGTATTTGATGGACTTGATCGTGCCATGTCTTTCTCGGTCTTCCTCATTTCCTGCATCCATTAACATTCACATCGTAGATTCTTTAAGCCGTTATTTTGCTGTCCATTCGCTCTACATGTCCAAACCAACGCAGCACACCTTTCTTGATTCTGTCGATAAAGCATGTCTCAGCCTTATACACTTCATGGATGTCGACATTTGTGCACCTATCATACATCGTTTTACCACACATTTGCCCGAGGGATTGCATTACGACAGCATTCAATCTACTTTCATCATCATTTTTCCAATTCCATACTTCGCTCCCATACATTAGAGTTCGTACTAGAACTTGGAAAAATAACAAAAATATTTTTTTTAATGATTGTGTGCTCTAATAATAACATTAAACATAACTATTTATATATTCTTATTACAATTTTTAACTCATATTATGTCTTCAACTTAAGTTTGAAAGTTGATATTTTTCTTTCTTCATAATTGTTTTTCCACGTATAATATTATTTTTTTATTGATTATCGAATACACATTGTGCAAAATCATCGACGGTCACTAAGATTTCCTATTTTCAGTACCCGCGTTTTAAATGTTTTAGTTTTACATTTTTCATATTATTATATTTATTTAAGTTGAGTGGATCTCGGTGTTAGCACTTTAAGTATGTCTGATCACCTTGCCTTCATGTGACTTATGATCAAGATACACTGATATGATATGTGAGATGCGAAAAATAACTATTAAGTGCTGTCAAATGAATGAGAAAAGAAAAAAAAAAAATGTTAGTCTAAAAAATATAATCATTTAATTCTAGCACTTATTTTAGTTTCGCAATTCTATGCATAACATGCTTTCAAAAAGTATTAGGATTGTGAAAATCGTTGATTGAATTCCAAACACGAAACTGTTTGATTCGAGGCTTAAATGTGGCTTTAATGACATCTAGAAAAATGCTGCCGAATTTTTTGTGCCATAAGAACGTATGAAGACTTTGTAATATCAAAAAATAATTCTTTTCCATTTCTGTTTGATAACTGGCTTATTTAAAAAATACAAAAAAATATGTATGTTTATATGTAATCATTAATGTTTATGAAACCAATTTTACCCTGTCAAATATAATATTTCTAAACCAATGTTAATGTATAACGTGGAACTCCACGTACTATATCCGTGATCTCCGGTCAGAGTGTGTCATGCTCTGGAGACGCTTAGACGTGTCAGGAGGATCTCTCAAAGTTTGTGATGAACATATGTTACCCGCGGGACCTGCTACGTAAGCATTTGTCCACAATTTTTTTTGTCTTAAATATTAAATTAAATTTCACATTCTCAATATTCATTGTTTGATCAAAATATATTATGTTGACATATTGTGCAATAAAAATATATTAGCAATGTTGACATAAATTATAAACAATTAGTATTTTAAATGAAGCGAAACTATGCATTAAAGACAAGAAGTTCAAATTGAACCAAAGCTTTGTGAAACAAATAGGAAAGTTATTTACAGGATTCGAGTTCGTATGAGTCACTAGTCCTCAAGGAACAGGATTATTCATCGGAATAGGGTGTTACCATGTTTAAAATTATATTTTTTTTAAATTAAGCAAAAAATTACGACGATAAGGGTATTAATTTTTTTTTTGTGCGCCGTCGGATAAATGTTCTAGAAAGGTCTATACTATTTCATATCATAAGCCCAGTAAATACCTAGACTTTCTGAATGCATTGCAAGTGTCTAGACTCAAATCCGATTTACTAGCAAGTTGGGGTAAGTTCACACACAGGCAAAGGTTTTCCAGGGGTTGTGTATAATATTTAAAAAAAGGCAGCATTATAAAACATGCATGCAATCTGCCATGATTTAAATACAGTTGTTTGTAATTTTTGATATCTGACGTTTTAAAGTCTAAAAAAATATGATTAATTAGGCGTGAAATAAAATATTTAGTCCTCTCGAATTTTCAGCGGGAAAAATACCAAAAACATGACGTCGGATCGCAATTTGTTATGAAGGAAGTTCCATTTTTAAATTCCGAACGATTTGTCAAACGCTCTAACCGCGTGCCACCTAGCGACAAACAAAAATAACAAAAATATCTTCATGAAATTTCAACGCTCGGGATGCGCATTAAAGTAAATAGTAGAATTAGTAGAAAGGAGAAAATCCGCACTGTGAGAATTCGAAGTTAAGGAATTCGGTGTTGTATTTTTTTTACTTCAGCTGTCACATTACAAAGAAATTTGATCTCTTTTAGGTCATATACTCAGCCTATTATATACGAGGGCTGTCAAATTTTACGTTCTTTAGTATTTTGTATGAAGGTACATTAATAATATTGGTTTTTGTATGATAAAAATCGCGCAATAGAATGTCTAGGGGATATTTATAACCCAAAGGAATTTAAGTGGAAATTATGCCAGGATCTAACCATTTTCGGAAACTTAAGTAAGACACTAATGGCACGTAGAAAAAAAACGGCCCTTTAGCAAAAATATATTTTCACATACAGTAGAGATAAAAAACGTCGTAGTTATTTTGTCGTTTATCAAAACAACATATAAGAAACATTTTTAAGACGAAAATATTTATTTATTTATTATTATACGGCACAAGTACCTGTTACAATATAAAATAAAACATTATTAAAACATGGATATGTAAAAAATAATAAAAATAAAAATATATGAATATATATGTATCGCAGCGTACTAGTTATACAAAGTCTGTATATTATGAACATAAAATGAGTTAACAGCAGATCATTAGCATTAGAAGTTTTTTGCAAATAAATCGTTAATCGTTACTATAGAACATCATAAAATATTTATAAAGAGATGATTTGAATTCACAGAGACTCGAGTTAATATAAAGTATAGGTGAGGGACAAACATAGTTGGTTTGAGAAGGGTGACAATAATACAGCTATAACACATAAGTCAAGGTATATATATACATTGCCTCTAACCTGTCATGGGCTGGGTTAAGTGCCCATTCATCTATATACTGTGTAACATTCAGCATTTTACCTAGCATTTCAATATCTATATTTTTAAAAATTTTCCATATGTCCTTGACTTTTAATTATAATCGATTTTTTAATATTTTCATTATAAATACGGAAATATTTGCGTTCTTATGATTTACACACATATTTCAATTTTACGACCATTTTTAACGAGTTTTAAATAACTCACAATTAGAAAATGGGAATCAAGACGGCGTAGAGTAGGGTTCGAACCCCGGACCTGTGATCCGCGAGTCCGCTACACTCGCCACGGGACCACAACCTGATTTTGATGACTGTTGACTAAATAATAATTTTAAAGTCACCACAACAGTCAAGGAGTCTCAATTGTTGTGGTTAAAAATAGCATAGAACACTTGGGCTTGAGAAAAATCACATAATATTTTTTGGGGTTTTCATCAGGAAACGAACCCGAAACTTTCCGTGTGTGAATCGTCCGGCTTAGCCATTACACTACGGAGACCGCCTTGTGAATGAAAATAGCCAGGACCTATTTAAAGGGCTTTTGACTTGTTGTTGGATGGTTTAAGCAGAATGTGTGTAACATTAACACATTTTGCTCAATTGCGCCTTTTGAAGCAGTTAATTAAGATTTTTTTAAATCAACATACGGAAGAATCAGATTTTCATTTTCGCTTTCTAAAAATACTTTGAAAAAATGCATAAACTTATACATAAAACATTTTAAACTTTGACATTCTGCCTAAGCAGTGTGCTTTATTATACAGTATATCATTAACAAAAAACATTTAAAACACTAAAACAGTTTCAAATGCACGCATCTCCAAAATACCAATTGATTTTTACGGACTTTTAAACGAGCGCAGCGAGCGAGCAAAGTTTTTTTCTAAAGCATTGAATAAAATAATCCAGTGAAGTAGAATGAGTTCAAATAATGTTTGAATGCTTTTTTTTTACTTTTATTTACAGGGCTTATGACCTATCATTGGCTTTTAAGTGGTCACCTTACGCACTGTGTAATCTTTATTATTCTACTTATGTTTGAACATCCATATTCATTCCGTTTTTCTATCTGTTTACTTTTGTAAAGTTAATGAGCTGAAACCTTTAATGATGCGGGAGATGCCCTTCTCTAAAATGTCTCCATCTCTGTTGTATTTTATTAATTTTGATTACTTCTTAAAGGGTTAAATCCAATCTTTGTCTACAAAAATTTGGACGAACTCAAAATATTATTGAAAAAAAAACTTTTGGAAAGAACAGATGCTGTTCATTAAATAGTATGATATGTTAACAATATTTTTGAGAAGCGTTTTTTAAACAATCAATATTTGTTCCGCCAAGTCTTTTTATTCGAATTTGTAATTTTGATTGTCACTTTTTGCCTTATGGGTATATTTTTTATGATTCTTAATGATTGAAAATCTTTTTTAGCAAGTATTGAAAATATCACTAAACCACCTAAAAAAATTAAAAATACATTAATAATTCACTAGAAATGGAGAAAACGCTAAAATAGTCTGGAATTTTCAAAAAACCGCTAATAACCAGTTATAAGTAATATAAACCTAGTCAATTCTTAGACACATCTTTTAATTACATAAAAATCTCTGTTGGAATACGAATGGTTTTATTTTATTTTTACTAAAGAAATTAAAAGTTTCAACAGCATTATTTATTAAGTCAACTGTTTTGGTGAATTGGGAATTAATTTATAAATTTTTTCGATTCTAATATTTATGCATATTTTTTCAGCCGCCACTGGATTCGTCACGGTCGCCATTTTGCCTTCGCTGCTCGTTTAATATAAATAAATGCCTGGAATTATTATGAAAAGGCGGGAATCCGTCTTCTTCTCCTTGGGTGGTACGACAGAGTGGGCGGGAATAGCGAGCCAGCTGTCCGAACTAAATTCGCGCACTCAACCCTCGAACGACCGGAAAAATAATATACAGAAAATACGAACAATTTTTTTGGCCAAAAGATTTGTATAAATGTTTTGGAATTAACCGCTAAACGGAGATGGAAAATATTTTTTAAAACTTCAAATTGTATTATCGTTTTTGAAATACGTTTTCGTGATCGTAAAACAACGACGGTTGTTTAAAAAATGCAGCATTAACTTTTTTTATATTTGGTCTTGAAAAGGTTTTATAAAGGTTTTATTTTTCAGGTTATAAAAAAAATATATAGGGTTGGGGAAAAAGTATTTTCGTATTTCGCGCCATTTTTTTTCAACGAAGCATATCTCATTTATTATTAGTTACAACGGATCATACGATACGGCGTTGTAAAGGTGTGTGTATACTTCAAACGCTATTTTGACAGTATTGCGCTTGGTCGGTTCAGTCGTGAACTATCGTGCGACAAGTATGGAGGTCTTAATTGAAAAAAATCTCCATATTTTACATTTTAACTACCTGAAAGGGAAAAACGCGTCAAAAGCGACCAAAAAAAATTGCATATGTATACGGGGGTAATACTCTTTTGGTTCGTGCTGCACAACAGTGGTTCGAAAGATTTCGTTCTGGTGTAATTAAGGTGAATGATGCACCACGCTTTGGCAGGCTTGTTGTCGAAAATGTCGTTAAAATCATGGAAAATATTGAGATAGACCGTCATGTTAGTACTGTAGCATTGCCCAAGGGCTGAAAAGAAGCGGCTAGCTTTGATGAATAGGAGAGGAATTGTGTTTCATTAGATCAACGCCAGGCCACACACATCTTTGATGACGCGCCAGAAGCTCCTGGATCTTGGATGGGATGTTTTTTGGCATCTACCCTATAGTCTGGACCTGGCACCGAGTGACTACTACCTGTTCCTATCTACAGCCAACGCGCTTGGGGGTACAAATTTGGCCTCTACGAAAGGGGTATTATAAAAACGAAATTAATTTTTCCCTAACCTTATAACAACTAACCTAGGTATTCATTTGTATAAATTTGTTCTAATCAATGTGTGACTAATGCGTTAAAAAAGGTTTTAAACTGCTCTCATGTAAAATTGTTAAATTTTTAAATACCTTCTATTTATGTTTTTTTCCTTCTCACTTTTGTACTTTCATTGATAACCTAAGATATGATTATTATATAATGTGGAAACTTCACTGGTCCATTAGAGCTAAGTCTAACTGTGTAAAATATAAAACTATGTAACCGTACTGTATGTTTCCTAAATAAAAGAAAATAAAATAAAATAATTTCAAAATTTCATATTAATCATGTCGGCAATCGATCTTTAGACCTCTTACATGGTAAACAAACGCGCTGACCATTACACCACGAGGCCGACAAATTAATGTTACTGGATGTTATGTTATTTCGATTCGTTCGAAAAAAATGGATTGCTAAAAAAAAAAAATGCTTAAACATTCTAGGTATGGAAGGGTTATGGCGCTAGAGGTGTTGTTACAGATGACTTTGTTGTTAATGCATTTCAAGAGGTTAAGCTTTCTACAGTATGTTTCAAACGACTGAAAAGGTTTTATTATTTTCATTTTATTCAAGAAAACTAAAAACCATAAAAAAACAGAAGCATGTTTTTTTTTTTGAATGCAACTATCGTATTGAACCCTAACCAGGTCATTTCTTACGGTTTTGAGACTGTTTACTCGTACAATCAGATTCTCAAATTCAACTATTTGATTTATAATTTCCCCATTACTTAACTAAATAAATAGGTCTATTATAATTTCTTGTTAATTTTTATTTTTTTTAAAATTTCAATTCTAATTATAAATTTCAATTTATTATTCCGGATAAAAAATATATATCTTGTGTTTCTCGGTCTATTTCCTGGGATAGTCGAGATGAAATATTGATTGAAATGGTGGTTCTACACTGCCGCCGGTGACCGGCCTTGAGGGTCACCTGGGGGCGTTCTGGTGCTCCAGAGAGTAGATACTAACGTTTCCTATAACTGTCGACATAAAGGGGTTTGAACTGGGTGATGGATGTATTTTTTTATTTTATTTATACTTAGGGAAGAAGCAAAAAGTTATTTATACAAAGGGTTATCCCTATTTTGTAGATATTGAAAAGGTGAGGGGGTTTAGAGCGACCGTTAAAGAGACATTAAAATTTGTTAATGTAAAAACTTATTCGAAATTTTCCTTATTGAATTTCGTTAGTTAAAGAAAAACAAAATCAATTCGTAATAAAAAAAATGTTTGCTTGTATGAATGAATCCGAAGAAAGACATTTAGTTTTTAAAACGGATTCGAGGATGCGATGGATGCTTTCAAATGTAATACTTATGCTCTTGGAATGGCTGACGCGTAAGCGCCATTCATCAACTTAGCTGATAATCGATATACGCTGGATTGAGTGCAATTATGCATTGCTGTATGCACCAACAGGTGCGGACAAAGAGATGATGATGACATATATATGTTTTAAAAAAATACGTTTTCCCCAAAAAGTGACTTTCCACAAGATCGTCCGCAAAATCTAAATTACTTTACATCAAGTCATTAAAATTTTATGCTTTCATCACATTTTGTCAAAAAATGATCTTTTTATACAAGTGGCTTTTTAAATTTGATAGCTTTTGATCAAGGTTGAGAGCTTCAAATGGTCTAAAAAAACTATTTCGAGAGAAGTTTTCCGGGTAATTTTATAAGCTCGCGACAATCTTTCTTCTATGGCGGTCTGAGATGCTCGGCTCCGAGTAATTAAAGCTCTCTTTGAGCTCTCAACGAGCTTTGAAATTCGCGTTTCGTATGCTTGTCCACCGGGCAGTTAGGAGAAACCGCAATTAGACTCTCGCTTACGTGGAAATTTCGCATTTTTAGAAGTGTTCGGTTTTCTGTGTCTTAATCAGAATAAAACCTTTACTAATTAGCGAGACTGAGATCTCGGCGATGCAATGCTTAAGTCAGAGTTTAATTTTAAATAAAGGGAACAGAGTAATTATAATAATGGTAACTGAATTGCCCGTAATGTTTCTTGGTGATTTTCCATAATCATTTATCTTTATATTAAAATAACTTCTTTCTTCAAATACCATAATTAATGCATTTATTTATTTATTTATATGCGGCATTTCTGCCATTTACATATATATGATATAAAGAGTGCTTAAAAACAACAAAAAAAATCGAGTATGATAAATTAATATATTCGTACCATACATATTATAAATTACTTAGAATACATACACATTTCAAAGAAATTATACAACAACAAAATACATTAATCAATCAAATTATAACTATTCTAACCAAATCTCATGAAATCGATTTGTTTTTTTTGATAAAAATATGTTGGTCACTTTATTTTTTAATTTAGGCAGAGATAAACTAAATATATCAAATATGATGCATATTCATTCCCGGTATTCTGTAATCAAAAATAGATGAGTTATATTGAGCTATTGACATACGACAATTTTGACAATAAAATATTGTAGATGTTCTGCTTAACCTAGGTGGACATACAATGAAATTAGGCACATATAATGAAATCATCTAGTATTAATTTATATAAAGTCGTAAGATTGGTCGATGTTCTTCGTTCTTGCAATTTAGTTAATTTAAGAGAGTCTAGAATTTCGTTATAATTTAATTGATTACTAGGAAAACCCATCTTAAAATTAATACATCTAAAAAACTTATTCCGAATTCTCTCAATGGAATCTGAGAAAGTGATTTGATTAAGTGACCATATTGGAGAATTATAATTTAAAACATTAACACTGTGGTCAAACGTTTCAATAAATTTTAGTATTATTTATAACTTCTTATCGGCTTTTCTTTGTCCATAAGTTTTGAGACCGAATAATAATCGTTTCTTTGTCAAGGCACTAATGGGTGTAGACGGGTGCATTTCTAAACTAGTATAGAGCTCTTCGTCGACTGACGACCTATGCGACTTACGACTGTTCGACTTTACGACCACAATCCGCGATCAGTTGTTCGCCTGCGCTGAATACAATAAATCGAGATTTCCAAGTAAGGTTATAATTATTGAATCACAGATCAACCCAAAATAATATTTTAAAAAACATATAGATACCGGATAAATGTAATTGACACGCTATTTCATTTTCGTCGTGTGATGATATTATCACGCAGCGTAAGTAATTGTATTTATAAGGAAATTATTGCATGTTCTGACTTACGACCAGATTGACTTACGACCTATTTTCCGGACCCGATTGCGGTCGTTACTCGACAAATAGCTGTACAAAGAAAAATGGTGTGAGGTTATGTACAAATCTTTATATGTATAATTCCTCTGTACGTGTGATGTCACCGTACTCCTTCTAAACGGCTTAACCGATTTACGTGCAGTCTTCAGAGAAATATAGATCTTTGCGCTGTGCATGTTCGTAAATATTAAAATTTTCAATCTAAAATGTAAAAAATAAGTTAGGAGCATAAATGTTTTATTCATCGATCTACCAGGGTTGCATTCGAAGAGAATACATTTGCAAAAAAATGGAAAAATGTCATTTTTTGTGTATAAAAAAAGTTTATTTTTGAATGTTTACAAACAACATTAGTTTTTTGTGGATCTTAATCAGATTCTTTTCTTAAATTCCTTATAATTTGTATCCATTTATTTCTTTTTATTGGATTTTTGATGACACTAAAATAATATTAAATTCAATACATTTTTAAAAATCGTATTCCTACATAACTACACCCTTTTGTTAGTGAGACGACCGGAGTTTGACGTTTGCAAAAAGAATGCTATATTTGAAAAAATATTCATAATATATTTTGGATTTCAACCATAAACAAGTACCTACTTAAATTCAATACTTTTTTAATATCAACAATTTTTAGTTTTGGAATTTAATCACAAACAAGTACCTAGATGAAAAGTATTTTTCCAAGATAATAGCAGGCAAGCCAACGTTCAGGCAAGACAACGTCTGTTGGGTCCGCTAGTATTTATTAAATTTATTGATTGTTGTTTTCTCGGTGTTCTGGTAGATAAAAATACATTTTCCTGCGTGAAAAGATGTTGAACCACGGATAAGCTTTTTTGACACGTTAGCTACTTCTCAGGTAAAAAATTTTTAAAACGGAATCGAAACGTGACAATTTTGCCTTGATTTTCGCATATGACTGCTACGCTTAATTTTTTTCCATGGTCGACGCAAAATATTTGTTTTAAAGGTAGTTCTGCACTGCAATATTGCACTGCCTTTAGGCTAGAACCAAAAGTGAAAAACTGACCACCTTACTTTTATGTAATAAAAACAATCGAGGTAATGCTGCGATTTGGAGGAAAAGTTCGTGTTTTTTGTACTACCAGTGGCGGGTAGTTGAATGATGATGACCCTTTACTAAAATATACAACAAAAAGTGTCGGGTCAATGCCAAAGTCGCAAATGTCGAAAAAAAATATTTCGAGATATTGAGGCTTGATGTTTAGAACTGATGTTCAAATAGTTAATAATTAAAAAAAAAAAATTTTTTTTATAACAATTTATTTTGTTTACATCTCATACATTTTTGATAACATATATTACTTTATTTATTAAAATAAAAAAAATCCCACATTGACATGGCCTGGCGTGGGTATACTAAATCAAAAATATATTATGAAATCTATTAGTAGATGTACTAATATAAAATATAGAGACAAAAAATAAAATATTAAAGTTGCATTCAGGTTTTTTTTAATACGAGTAAGTGGAAAATAAGAAAAAAAAAAGATGTACAACAAAAAATAATGAAATGAAAGTAGATAATTAAATTAAGAAAAATTACGAAAGCAAATGAAAAGTTAATCTGGAAAAAAAACATTGACACTTATATTTGTGACCCAGTTTATCAATAAATTATAAGAAAAAGGGGTTGAAAAGTTTTGGGACAAGGACATTTGCATGCCTCTGTCTTAGTGTTGTTTTAAACATGAAAGTGCTGACGATTTACAACATATTTTAGACATTGGACACAATGTGTAAGTCGTACATTCAAAAGTTTCGCTTCTTGGAATAATCTGATTAGTCAAATGACGCATTAAAAATTTCCTTATTTCACATTCTTTTTTATCATATTGTTTATTTTGGCATTGAAAAATCTGATGGGAGAGTTTTCGTATAGAATTTAAAATGTATTTCAAAAAAATATTTTTATATCATTTTATGAACATGAAAGTTTTAAATACATAGATTGTTTTTCTTGTTTTCCTTTAAAAAATGATTATGTATGAAGATAAAGCATAAAAAACAATATGTGTTTTAGATAACATTTAGTCAGAGGCACCGGATTCGTGAATTTGCCGCATTCAACAAGTAAACAAGTGCCTAAGTCTCGAAAAAAATATTCGCGAATTTAGCTTTGTATATATGAGTATTTAGTCATATTTGTGAAATGATAGGTGGTCAGATTTTGGTCCTGTAACAAAATTCAAACTCGCTGTTTTGGTAGTTTGTGCTCCGTTTAAAATTAATTTTCGTGGTATCTTTAGCTGAAAACTAGCGAAAATGCAAATTCGCGACCGTGGCATTAAAACGACGACGTATTATCTAAGATTAAGTATATTACATTATAAATATAAAATTTTAAAGTTTGTAAATGAAAATTATTCATGGACGTTCATTATTATTTATTATAAAAATAAAAGAAAACTGATGCTTTAATCCACAAATTCGGAATATCCAGTGATTGGTTTTATCGCTTTTGCAACATATTCGAGACTGGTATCTTCATTAAAGAGTTTAATGTATTTATTTGTACAAAATAGAGGTAAGGATAGATAATTTAAGATAAAAATAATTTTATTTAATTTACTTTCATATAATTTTTAATTCCCTATCTTTACCTCTGTTTTAAATGTGTATGATTCATATCACTAATTGCAGTGCTTTCACACTTATATATTACGCAGACAGGGTATAGTCTAAGCTTATAACCGAGTTACACAGTTTAAACCCGCGCTTTGCCAGCGGGTACCCTGCAAGGTTTTGTATAAATACATTGAACTCTTCAATAAATATACCAGTCTCGAAGATGCCACAAAAGAGATGAAACTTGTGGATTTTAGTATCACTCGTCTTTTATTTCTATAATAAATATGAAATACTTATTAAAATTTCAACTTTAAAAAAATCTTTATAAATGGTCTTTAAGTACATTTTATGAAGAAATGTGTTTTTTGTTGGATAGGGTCCAAGATTTATTAATGCATTTTTCTAATTTAAGTCATTTAATTTTTAAAATGCGTTTAAATGTAGCCATTACAAAAATTGCATCGGCCAAAAGTTAAAAAAATGGTAATGCTGCGTTATATGACAGGCAACATTAATTTTCCAAGTCAAGATGGACGTACTCGTAGAGTTGAGGTTTGATGGAGAGGAGATTCAGATGGAGTAGAAGGTTAAGAGAATAAGGCACCTGTCTTACGAAGATCATCTCAAATGAATGACTTCGTGAAGAGAAACGATGTTATTGGATATTGTTTATTGGAGAAACGTAGATTCGTTTTGAACGGCAATATATAGCGAGTGTTCTTCATAGATAATGCAGAGACTTAATTGTTAGATTTATTTTTGTGCAATATTTTAAATTACAAATAAGTTTTTTGCACAAAAGCATCTATTGAAGCATTATTTGATTTTTTTTATTGATTTCACTACAAATAAATATGATACGAAAGTTAAAATAAATAAAAAACAAAGTTTGTTTTGAACCACTTGTTATTTTTTTTTACTGACCGGTTTCAAAGCTATACAAGCTTTTTTATCAAAGTATACTTATTTAATTTTATCTATGTTTACTAAATTCTACATGTGAAGCGAATAAATCCAGTATTTTAGTCTTGTAAGGATGGGACGCGTAATAGGAGATGGATACGATATTTAAAACATAAAAAAAGCACAATTCACAAAATTATGATTTTGATTTGAGCACGATGAGGACTCTTAGCCAATCACACGAGAAGATAAAACGAAAAACTAACCCTTGTTACGAATATATAAATAGCCCAAAAAAGGCAAAATAAAATAACGTGTGTCCTTATTCCTTTATAAATCTGATTCTAGAAGAAAATAAATGTTTTTTGACCAAAGTTTTGATGAAGTGTTTTGTGTATTTAAATGGGTCTCTGGAAGGTTTAGATTCACAATTAGACCAGGCTGGTTAAAAAATAGAATATTGAAAAAACATTTGCAGAATCCAGCTAACAACAGGCAGGCCAACGTTCGGGCAGGACAACGTCTGTCAGGTCCACTCGTTAAATATATATTTTCGATTGAAATGTTCTTTGACAAAGAACGATTTAAAACGATTCAATTTAGTGAATAAAATATATTTTAGCTCATTGTTTAATATGTGTACCATATTATGTCTACTCTTTTATTTAAATTTTCATAAAAATTAAAGTCTAAGCACCCGATGTTATTAAATAGTTTATCGGGAGAAAAATGTTTTAGTACTTTATGTTTTTATTCTTATAATGTATTAATACACATAGTACTGGCATTTGTATTTTATTGAATAAAGACTCTTACAATATAAAGACAAATGTTTTTTTTTGTTTTGATTTTTAAACTAAAACTTATTTGTGGAACATTTAATATGAGAAATAATTTTATTTTTCAACTTCTTTTCCAGATGCTTGTACAGCACTTCAAAGTTTTTATTATTTTTCGTATCCTTTACTATAGTTTATAATTGAAAACGGTTGCCTCAAGTTCATGCGCGAGAAATTTAGAAATTGTCAGTTAGCCATAAAATTTACATATAGATAGAATAATTTTTAAAAAGGAAAAGATCGCAAACTATTCTTAATAATAATAATACTGATTTTTTTGAAGTGCAAAATTAAGGTTTATGGTTAATTTCACTCCGGCTATACAAATTCACAGGACACGTCCATTTTTATTTCTTATATTTAATGGTTACTTTTAGAGAAAAATCCTGCAAAAGGAAATCAAGTGATGATTAGTCGAACTCATGGTGTACAGGTTAGTTCATTTGCCAGCGGTTAAAAATATAAAAATAATTAAAAAAAAACAATTAAAGAAGTAATCCACCCGTATGTAATTTTACCGTGCCGTGTGGATTTGTACGATCCACCTGAAAAGTGTCAGCTTTTCAGGGGAAGGGGATGAAAAAAACAAGATTTTTATAATACCTAGAAATAAAACTTAGATAAAAAAATATTATAAATAAGCCAAAACCACAAATAAACGAGCTGCTATTTTATCATAATTTATTATTTTTATTTTTGGTGGCCTCCGTGGTGTAGTGGTCAAGATGCTTGACTCACGCACGGAAGGTTCCAGGTTTGATTCCCGGTGAGAACACAAAAAAAAAAAAAAAAAATCTGCGGTATTCTGTGATGTAATTCACCACTGTAATTGGGCCTCCTGGCCGGTTGTGGTGCAAAAAAAAAAATTTTTTCTCACAGCTAATAATATTCGTTTTAGATATTTTTCTTCACGAAAACCCATAAGTGAATAAATTTAGGCACTGTGGATGTTTAAATAAAGACAGAAGCATGAATTTAACAGAGTGTAAAAAGCCCATTTAAACCAGGTAGTGACACGTCACAAGACCCGTAAATACATACATTTTTATATTCCCTTCTCAAAAATGTTCTTTATCTGTGCTATAACATCTATAAACTATAGATGCAGTAGTAAAACATTCGTCTAAAATATTTCAAAGACCAAAATATACGCGTTGATTGGCAGAAATATATAGTTTCTAACGAAGCAAACGTAGAGCGTCGTAGGAATGTTCGAAAGCAAAACAAAAGAGTAAACACACGATGAAATAAAACAAATGAAAACCTTTGCGTCACTTGACATTTTACGCTTTGAAGTTAAAGTTGGAGACATTACAAACGTCAAGAAGTTACTTCACCCAGAATCAAGCAGTGCATAGAAGTGACTTAGTACTCGTTATTTCCTATTTCTTGGATCTTTCAAAACTAATGAAAAGTTTTAACGAATCCGATTTATGTTTCGAAACTTTCAACCAAAGGGATTGTTTGAATAAAAATGCACGTCTGCAATTTATAATCAAAATATGTTGACGAACGTCATGGGAATGCTAGATTTGATTTTAAAAAGTTTTTCTGTCTCAATTGAGGGGGTTAAATGCAAAACCGCCACTCTCCATGATCACTGGTTTTGGGAAAACCAAAAGAAGCAGCAGCGAAAATCTAATTTCTTTTGAGTAAATGTGCAACTTGTGCGTGGTATAACAGGTAGCGAAAAGAATGTTTATTTTATGTTGAATATGCACATTAAACTTAAAAGAAATAGTCATTTAACGTTTTTTCAACCAGCTAATGGCAGGCAAGCCAACGTTCGGGCAGGACAACGTCTGTCGGGTCCGCTAGTATTATATAAATATCATATCAAAAACTGTAATAGGTATTTATTTTATTTTATTTTATTTATTCATATTTTTCGCTTACAAACTATAATTAATAATAAAAATAATGTGACCTCACTGGGGTTTCCCGTGCCGAGGACACTTAACAATTTTATTTTTTTAAATTACATTTGAGAATAAACAAAGAAGACTAACTTAAAAAGCAAACATAATTAACAAATATTCAGACAGTTTAAAAAACAAAGTATTTATGTACATCTATGTGATTTATATTACAAAACACACAATGAAAATAACAAAAACCTAACATTAGCTATACAGTTTTGGAGCAGTTGATTCAGCATTGGTATGGGCGAATGAGACAATCCATTTTACTTCTACCTAGCTCCACTATCCATTTTTTTATAGCCTTTTTAAACATTTTCTCATTACGAATTGCTTTAATAGATAGTGTGAATAATAATCAAAGTCCCTTAGTCCGAAAGTGGTATTAGTTTGTATTAATTTAAGTTTTCTATGTGTTGAGGATCTAGTGATTATATTATTTGTATGTGATGTATTGTGGGGGTTATGTCTTTCATTTGAGTAAGAGTAGTTTTTGAATCTATAAGTGAGTATTGTTTTAGCGTATAATTGTTTTGGTGTCATAAGTTGTGATTTATGGAATATTTCTTCAGTAAATGTCTGTATCGGGACTCTAAGTATTCTTTTAATGACGGATTTTTGTGCAACAAATACACTATTTAGTTTTTGTATTGCTTTATAGTTTTGTAATAAAACATTGGTACGTTTAATATATACATGTTTATGTTTTTGTTAAATGAATTTGTGCCGTGTACGCTAATAAAATAAAATGAATAAGTGCCAAAAAAAAATACTGGATATTATGTGCTATGTGGAAATTCAATGGTTGATTGCGGTACATTTGAGAAAACATAAAAATGCAATCTGTTGTTCCAGAAAGTTTGATTACAGGAAATACATAACGAAATACGACTGGATATCACGGGATCTTTTTAGATCAACTTATTTACTAGGAATTGAAGGAAATCTCGGAGAATTCTGTCCAACTTGGGTATAAAATGCAATTCGAAAATTCTCATGGCTTCCTTTACAATGTGCAAGGACTACTTCTGAGTATTTGCAGAATTTTCTTAGCTTGTATTTCGCGAGAATTAAAGTAACATAAAACAGCGGCAGATATAAAAGTTTTCATAATTGTTTACAATTTGGTAATTAATGAAAATCAAAAATGCTAATTTAAAAATATATATTATTAGTCAAACGTTTGAACCGTAACAGATTTAATTTAATATTGAAAAGATGACGAAGTTATGATCATAATTAATGAAATATTAATAAAACTTATTTAGGTGAATATTATTTTTATAGCAAGTGTGTTTAAGACTGAGATAAGCATTATCGAAAAAAATAAAAAAGTAGTTCTTTGTTGGTTTTGACATGTATAGTTTATATACAGCGAAAGAATGGCTAAAAAGATTTGCTGTGCAAATATTGATGGATAAGGAAGATTGAGAAAGACATAGCCCTACCAAACCCAACAAATACTTGAAGATAAGCATGTCGGTAGACACGTAAAAGTCCAAATAATCAGCGTGCGCGTATAATAAGATGTATCAATGTAGAGGAAGCAAGGTATGTATGCAAATACAGAGTGAAATGACGTTCTATCCTCTCTTTCTACCCTTAAAGAAACAGCGTAATGGTTTAAAAAAAATAATATTTTCAATTCAAAAATCATCATCATCATTCCTTTTCCGCACCTATTGGTGCATAAGGCACTGTATTGAAAACTAATCGCAGCGTATCTTGATTATTTTTGTTTCATGAAGATGATCAATCTTACGCTTCAGGTACCAGTCCTGGTACTATGAGATATTTTTAGTGGAAAAACACCTTTTTAAATAAATATTTTATATCAACCATTTCAGGAATCGAACCCGAGACCTTTTGCATGGTAGGCAAACGTGCTGACCATTACACCACGAGGCCAATACAAAAATAATAACTGCAAAATAATAGGAAGGTACTTATCAGTTTTACAATAGATTGAATAAAGATTACCTCAGAATGTTTTTTTTTTGTTTTGAAATTAATCAACTTAATGTACAAAAGATAGCACATTCGGAATTTTCTAAAAAGAAGAATATGCTTATACAGAAAGGAGGGAGAAAACAAAAATACCACTGATCGCAATGAATTAATTCTAAAAATTTGATACATTAAATTTCACCACTTACTCAATATTATTAAAATGAAACTCACTTAAAAGTCAACAAAGAAAAAATTAATCATTTTATCAAACTTCTGAAAAGTTGCGAAGGACATTGACAAAAATGTGTTCAAAGAATACGGCCATATCTCAAGTTTTCGCGAAAATTTATCAAGCGCCAACATACCAATTTCCACACTTCGAACTTAAAGAAGACATTTCCAAAAATGTTTATTCATTTATTTGAAAAATGCTTCTATAAATAAGTGCCTTTATACACAAATCAGAAGGCGTTTTATTATTCTTTATTTTCTAACTTTTTAAATTTGTTAACATATGTATTCATTTGCGTTCTTATGACGCATCCAAACATTTAAATTTAAAGGCCGTACGATTTGTCGAAATATTTCAACTTTGGGACCCATTTTCTACTGGCTGCAGATAACTGTGCTATTACTGTGAATTGAGATGTGGGACGAGAGGTCTGGTTAGCAATGCAGAGGTCTTAAGGAGAGCAGATTGAACGTAGTTATGCAAAAAAACAGCTAATCCACAATATTAAAAAAATGAGAAAATAGTGTTATCGGGTGCAGAAAGGTCAATTTTATGTTCTGCTAAAAACAGCTAGGCCGCTTTCATGCAAAAAACTGTAATAATCACCATCTAAAAATATTGTTGATCTCAAAAACGGCATTTCTCAATTTGCAGGAAACACCCACAGCTCTAGAAAAATCTTACGGTACTTTAAAACTACTACCTAAACTGGTCAAATACGTAATTAGATACTTGTTTGAAATATTAAAAAAAAAACTGATGTATATATTGTTTCTCATATGTCAAAGTCAAAAACCTTTCAATTGTTGTGTAAATTTGGTAATTCACTGTTTTCACAAACGTACTATTATCTCAGTTTCATTTTTCTTCGGCTGGCTGCTTTCTGCATAACTACGTTCACTTGCAACAGGGATTGTTGAAATGTTCAAAAGTTCGTAAAAGTCCGTAAGGACCGTTTAAAGGTCAGTCTAAGGGCCTCGTGGTGTAATGGTCAGCGCGTTAGCCTTCTACGCAAGAGGTCTCGGGTTCGATTCCCGACATAGTTGATATGAAATATTTATTTAAAAGGGTGTTTTCATACAATAATATTTCATAGTCCCTGGACTGGTACCTGAAGCGTAAGACTGATCACCTTACCTTCATGTTACAAATTGATCGAGATATGCTGCGATTGGTGTACCAATCTAGTGCCCCATGCACCATTAGGTGCGGAAAGGGAATGATGATGAAGAAAAATAATTCATCAATACCAAAAAAAACTACTATTGCTAAGAGAGACTTTTCAAAGCAGGTCCTAGGATCTTTAACATACTCTATCAGTTGCGTAGTCATACAATAATGGCTCCAAAATACCTATCGGACCTTTGTATTAGGGAAAATACACGTCAGAGGAAATCTACTCTTAGGTCAGTATTTGATTCAGGCAGAGAGAGCCTTTGGTGAAATCCGGCGCTCCCCAAACACTAGATTCGGAGATCGTGCTTTTGCCCTTGCCGACCCTTCTGCCTGGAACCAATTGCCTTCAAACTTACGAATCATCGACAGTCCTAGTCAGTTCAGATCCCAACTAAATTTTTTTACCTTCATGTAACAAAAAATAATCAAGATGTACCAATGCAGTTCCCTATGCACCACTAGGTGCGGAAAGGGAACGATGATGCGATGCGATTTCCTAACTGAGTCAGAGCCTGCGTGGAGACAAGTGCGAAATCCTCCAACTAATCCTAATTGGCAAGATTGAGGAACAACGCGTACCCGGCAGAAAACGTCTAAACCGGAATGAGGTATGTGGAGGAGTTGTTTCGGGCAGAGTAGGACAATAAGCCCCTTTTAAAAGCGATTGCCAACGTTGGAGACACCCGACAGGACACAAGAAGAAGAAAAAGAAGGAGGTTCAAACTTTCACTTACTTTAACTTTAATTGTGACGTTACACGGGACCGTGACCGGGTATAATTTATAATTGTTATCAAACATCCTAAAATGTATTTTGAGTTAAGAAAAGTTCATACAAATATTCTCCGATTCAAATATAGGTCTACACAAAATGTCTGTTCAGCCACTTGGAATATTTAGCAAACCATAACGTCGGCCTTTGGAATATAACTTATCTGGCACTAACAGTTCATAGCATCCCATAAGGTTAACATAGAATATTTGGAAGTCTAGTGTCACTAATATTGTATTTTGTCTCGAATCCTGACTCGGGAATGAGATTTCTTATACCAAAATACATATATTTATTTAACTTTTGTACATTGGTGGGCTTATTGTTAAATGGAAATTTCTTCCAACCAACCAATAAAATAATAGTTTTATTTTTATAATTCAAGTAACAGAACATATTCAATTTAATAAAGAAGATTAAAAAGCTAAAGATATATAAAAATATAAATAAATGTATTTGTTTATAAATTAACTTATAACAAAACTATTACTCAATGGGAAAAAGGAAAAAAGAGGAAAAAAGGAAGGAGGAGAGATTAAGGAAGAGAAAGGAGATGTTTCTTCAGACGTGATTTAAACAGAGATACTGTAGTAACATCTTTGATAGTGGATGGGAGATGATGAGTCGAGCCGCATGGACACTATATGAGTTAGAGAAGAAAGAGGAATTGTGGATGGGTAGTAAAAGGGAGCCTTGAGAATCAGAACGAAAAGGTTAACCTTGAACTGATAAGCGTTGAAAATTTTCACGCAGGTATATAGGAGAGTTAGGACTATGAAGTACATTGAACAGAAGTGAGAGGGAGTGATAGTGTCTCCGCCGTCGAATTTCGAGCCATTTTAGTTGCGTTCTTTTACGTGGTTTGCAAAAATTAAATTCAAAATTTACCAGAAATTAAGCCTGCATAGAATGATTATTTGATTTAAGTACGACTTAAATTAACCACACGTAGGAAATTAACCATATCTCTACCTATTCTGTCCTACCAACCAAGTCAATCTTTAGTAATATCTATGTAGTTATCAATGTAGTTTAATTATTAACCTTGCAGATGCCACGAGCGAGATATCTCGTGCATTTTACAGTGTAACATTATTATTTGCAAATAAATACCTAAAATATGTTTTACTATCAATTGAACACATTACCCAAAACGACCATTCCACGTTTGATCGCGCGCGATATCCTTTAACAAACCTTATCCCTTTTGAAGTATTTTTCTTTTCCAAAGGAGTTATAAAATCTGTTAAATTTAACTCATCATTCACGGGATAACCCAAAATCAATAACATATCAATGAGCGTAAAAACCTATATACCTATAATGTTGAATTTGTCTGGAATTTAAACAATTAAAAAGGAAAAAAACATACCGGAATGTACTGACAAATTACGTGCTTGCAATACAGTGAAATTATTGTTATAAAATATCGACACTAAATATTTTTTGATTATTTTTTTATTTTTTTTAATCTACCATCACTGAGATTCATACAAACTCATATTATACGTGGTATATGTTAAGCTCGCTTGCGAATATTCCCTTATATTTTAGTTTGAAATTAACACTTATTAATAAAATAATCCAAAAACAATATTAGTTAAACAGTGGAAGTAACTTGCCATTAAACAAGTCAGTCGAAAGTTAACGCTCTCTAGAGGAACAAAATTTTAAAAGCTACTCCTAAATGGTAAGCTCTTTTTTGTCGGTGTTTAAAAAGCTTATGAAATAAACTTTATCATTAGTGGGGGTGAGAGAGCGATTTGTATGCTGGTACCTGTAATTTCTGTTCGTTGACATAACTAAGCCTTATACTAAAGGGAAAAAGTGAAAGTTGAAACAAATGAATAAAAGGTAGACTGAAATTCTATTAAATTGAAATTATTTCATGTGTTTCAGCAATTATGAAAAATTCAAAATATTTATTTCTGTCAGTATTGTAAAATATTTTCTTTTAATAGAAAAATAACAAAAGTGTTAACAAATTGTTAACAGAATCGGAAAGATATACTTATATGCACTGTATTTTTCAATGATTTTGATTCTCATTGAAAAATATTGACAATGTATCCCCATAGGATACATGTAATTTTTTTTTTTCATAAACTAAAACACTAGTAAAATAGCATTTAGTTAAAACTGCTAAGCTGTCTTTTTCATTGTTGACTGCATTATTACAATTCATGATACACTTTGATTATAACAAAAAAATATTTTTGTTCAAATTCTGAAACATTTTCAACCATTAAATGCCTAAAAAAATATTTTTTCCTTCTGCTAAAATAAGAGTTCTCATAGTATAGATAATATAATAACATTTGAATGCATACAGTTAATATTATTTGGGGGTATATCTATATCAATTATAAAATATTTACTTTCATAAGGGTAAATATTCGTTAGAAGTTCGCAAGTACAATTTTTTTTTAAAGATGAAAATATGTTTTTTAGAGCTATAATTTATGTACATTGCATCATTTTAAATAATCTAACTGTCAACAATATTTTGAATTTGTCCAAATTTTTGTAGACAAGGACTGGATTTCACTCCCTGGGGAGCTGTAAATATTAACATATTACAACAGAGATAAAGAAAATTTTATAGTATAAATAAAGGTTTCAGCTCTTTAACTTCACAAACATCAACAGTGGAAAGGATTGAAGGAATATAAATATTACAATATGGGCAGAATTGTCAATGCTATTTATTATTTTATATTTTATAGCATAAATAAAGGTTTCAGCTCTTTAACTTCACAAAAACCAACAGATGATAGGATTGAAGGAATATATATGTTCAAATATGGGCAGAATGGTGAATGAATGTGGCCACTTAAACCAGCCGATGACAGGTCTTAAGCCCTGTAGATGCCCATACTTCCATATTACCTTCTCTAAAATGTTCTTCATCTCTGTTATATTATGTTAATATAACTGTGTTATTTATCATAATGCAGTAATTAGTCATATAAAATATCTTAGAAAAAAAATCAGAAAAGAAAATAAAATATTTTCGCCACATTCTTAATGACAATATATATTTTTAATAGCCCAGGCGTTAAAAAAATTAATTTGACCAAGAAATAGTTTTAATATTATTTTGTGTTACTCCAAAAGTTTGTAGACAAGATTACAGTTCACTCCCTAGTGATTTAGATTGATAGACAGCATCAGAGTTGGAGAACATTTAAAAGAACGAAATATAGAAGTCTAGGCATTTACAGGGTTTATGACTTATCGTTGGCTGATTTGAGTGGCCACTTTACACATTGTGCAACATTCACCATTTCACCTACGTTTGAGCATATAAATTTCTTTAATTCTTCCATCCATTAATTTTAGTGAAGTAAAAGAGTTGATATTCTTATTGTTTTGAAGAGATCGTTTAAAAAATACAATCGGATGAATTCACCTGAGTACACAATGTGTAAATTGGACAATTAAATCAGCTAATGACAGATCATAAGGCCTGAAAATGCCTAGACTTCCGTATTTCCTTCTCTAAAATGTTCTCCATCATTGTTGTTTGTTAATTATAAGAGATTGTCAATTGATTGTACATTACAATTACACACGAACCTTTATACTCGTATGTAATTGTAATTGAATTCCATTATAAAGAATTCTAAGTAATGTATGGTAATGTGATAAATAATTTTACGGTTACATCGATATATTCATTAATGCCACCAAATTAGAAAGTAAGAGTAGCTACCCACTTTAACTTTTAAGCTTCTTTTTATCTGCCCACTTTTGCCGCGACATGATGTAACGGAATGTATTCAGGTTCATTTATAAAATCAAGAAAGAAATTGCTACCAGAATTCTTAAAGCCCATATGTAAATAACCCTTTCAGAAACAGGTTTAATTATATAGAGTATATTAGTTTATTTTTTTTTTACTTTTAACATTTGAGATTGGAACAACAGTGGAATGCTATAAAGGCAAATAAATGCCCATTAGGGGCCATGCTTTACAAAGTAATATACATATGTGCAACGATTACAATGAAGTTATTTAATGTGTAATTATTTTCCATTTTTAAACTTGTTTACTTTTAAAGATAAATGTTTTTCTTAAAACAAAGCTTTGTAAAATTTCCAGCTAATTTTCATTCCATGTAAGGCAAAACTGAAAAAAAAAGTATACAACAAGCTTGAATGTTTTGTCAAAATTTTTAAAGTATTTTTTTATTTTAAAATGTTTTATGATTTAAAATAGGACTCTTTTTATATGAATTTTCATGTAATTTGAGATTTTCTAATTTTATTACCAATGCATTTTAAGTACGGATATAATCGTCATGTTTTTAATAAGGTCACGTAGGTTGTGTTGTAGACTCCGAAGCAGGAGGTCTGAGGTTGAATCCCTCCCTACCACAACTTGTTTTCCATTTTCTAACACGGTAATATATGATAAAAAGAAAAAGAATAAAAACGTCTCCGTTTTCATTCAAAAGAAAATCCTTATAAAATAGACCTTTTAAAGTTTCGTAGAATAAAGATTTCAAAAATACAACTTTCGTTTGAAAATTTTTGTTTATAGAAACGTAGGTGCCGAAGTGTTAATTTCAAATAAAATATAAATTTTTAATTTTGAAATGACCACACATGCAGTTAGCACATTAGTAAAAATAAACTACCAATAAATTGAAGATAAGAAATTAACATATTTTAATGAGCGTGATACTTTATGTTTATCAAATAAAATATTATACGACTTCAGAGACTGATTTAAATAATAGGTAATCATTAGTACTAATTACTAATAGGTAAATTATCATTGTAATAAAAAATATCCGGATGTAATACTAAAATATTATAAAACTTAAGATGCAAGTAATGTATTATTTTTATTCCTAGCATGAATAAAAATTGTAAAATACAATTATTCCTAAATATTTTCTTCTGCGAAGTTTTTTGCTTATTTGCCAAATTCAAATAATAAGTCTAATTGAATGTCCCTCTTTACTTTTGTCCCAAAATTTCATGTTTTGTTTACGTTTAATTTAGACGGTAATAATATTTTATTGTCACATAACTTTTTCATACTGATTTTAAGTACCTCACATTATATTATATTTTTTCGTGGGTATGGGTTTTTTTTGTCGTTCACTAAAGCGTATATTCTTAAAATGTCTTATTCTTGTTTCTAAGAGCCAAAATCACTCGCCAACGAGTGGAGGCGTATAAAAAAAAAATAAAAAAAAGTTTTTTGCTTTTTTTACAAAAACTGTGCGTACGCTTGTGTTTCCAATATTCTCATTTGGCGCAGAAACGCGGACAGTTGAAGCACGTGAGCAGGAGAGAATAGATATCTTCGAGATGTGGTGTTGGCCTCGAATGCTGAGAATTCCATGGACAGCCAGAAGAATAAACGTCTGTATGCTGGAGGAACTCAACGTGAAAGTTCCCCTTTTTTACCGTATACTGTCAACGTATTATGTTGTTCTTCGGACATATAGCCAGACGTGACCCAGAAAATCTGGAGAAAATATCAATTACGGGCAGTGTGCTAGGACGTAGAGGCAGAGGCAGAGCTGCAGTTTGATGGATCGACCAGGTGAAAACAATGTCACGGGCGACCCCATTGAAGCGGAGAGGGCGCAGAGCCGTGAAGGGTGGCGACGCATTGTCAATGGAATGGCTGGGGAAAGTACCAACGACCACGACCCCCAGAATTGAACGACAGAAGAAGTAAAAGCTTATCACATAAATATGTAGAAGTAAACTAACCATCGACATGTTACAAGCCCCTTCAATGCCTAGATTTTTATACTTTCTAATAATTCCTTTATCTTCTTGAGATGTCTGTCAACAAATTCCTTATTAGGTCATTTGCAGGTCGTTTAGATATGTTTGTTTATCTTTTTATAATCCTTACACGGTTTAAAACAGTTCTTATAAAGGATTGGACGTATATAAATATTAATGGTAACAAATAAATAATAAAGAAACATATTTGATTCCCCCTTAAGTTTTCACGAGACATGAATAAAAACAAGATTTCATCGTTTATTATTCTTAATTCATACAAAGGTAAAGTTCATTAACATGTTAATGGAAGTTTAACGTTAGAATATGTTAATAAAATATTAAAGTAATGAATTTAATATGCAATATACCCAGTATTGTGGCATTGTGTATCTAATATTAATATGCTAAACTTGTTGTCAACCAGTCAAATTTCCTTAATTCCAATAATAATGCCAGATTAACAATATGTATGCTAATATGCAATTAATTAAAAATTTATTGTATTTGGTTTGAAATGTGAAATATATTGAACAGATGATGGAATATTTCATATTTCACAATACATAAATTATGTGAATTGAATGTGAAATGAATTTAGCAATAATTTCGCTAATGTTTTCGTTATCTTGAGTAGATATTACAGAAAAAAAAACGGGAAAAAAATTGTTTGTTCATATTTTAAAAAGGTAAAACCCGCTAAGCCTTTATTATAGAGGCATGTTAACAGTTGGGTAAGAGAAAATATAAAATTAAGTTATGAAAAATGCACCACAACACCAAGACCAGTATTTTCTCCCTGGATTATGGCACTAGAGTCCTTATTGTTTTGTTTTATTGATCAATTGTTTTTTATAGGAGCTAAGATCATACGAAAACCCTTAAAAGCGTCCAGTTTTATTTGCCGTCTTCGGACGCACGGCAAACAAATATTATAAGTATTTTTGTAAAACGCAAACTGTACCGATACAGAAAAACTTAATCGGTTTAGTTTTGTGCCAGGGATATAGCGAATACGAGACCTCAATTTTGTTGATTTTAGTTATTTATAAAAAGTGTAACATATACTTGTCTTTTGTGCAAAGTATCGGGGAGGCATCTACGAGAGATTGACAGAAAAACTATTTTTAAATACATTTTGATCAAAGTGCTCAGCTAACGCATATCCTCTTAACGTCAGTATAACTTCAATGTATTGCCGGCCTCCGTGATGCCACGGTAAAGACGCTTGACTCATGCATAGAAGGCTCCGAAATCGATTCCCGGTGAGAAGACAAAAAAAAAAGATTTTTTTAAAGCCTGAGTGTTCTGTGTTGTAATTTATTATTATTATTATTATGGATAACTTATATATTGCCATTTTCGTAATAAAATACCTCAAGGGCGCTTAACATAGTGATTCTATTGTTAAATTAATTTAATTGAAGCTTTTAAATTTGTAATTTAATTAAAACAATATATTTTGTTGTCACGTGCTACGGAATTATTCAAATGATTTGGAGAACAAGTGGGTTTTAGGTTTTTTCCGAAACATCACTACACTTTCACAGCCTCGCACCTCTACTGGGAGAGCATTCCATGCTATAGGGCCTGCGACCGCAAATGCGCGTTCTTACCACTGTAATTGGGGCTTCTGGCCTGTTGTGGTGTAAAAAAATACTAATATAAAAAAAATATAATACCAAAAATAAAACTCAAATTATTAGCTAATCCATTATGGAGGAAAAATTTTATAACAGTTTTAAAGCTCCTCTAATTAAATATTTTCGTAAGTAGTTTGAAGATTAAAGGGTATTGGACCTACAATTCAAAGAAATTAAGGTTATTAAACGTTGTAAATACTACATTAACAAAAAAACCGGTTTCACTGGCCAGTTATTAAAATGGCTATTCGGATATTTATTGTGGCTCTCATTAGAGCCGTATTAAGAATACAATTATGTAATAAAAATGATATTGCAGGGTGGAACCGCAAGCTGGCTATAGAGAATTTAGATGTACGAGGGATGAACAGATTGCACGATGGATCCGTTAGTCAGTATATGCCACTTTTTGCACATTCAGAGTAATAATTTGGAATGCAACGGTTATGAGGAAGTTCAGTGGTTTTTTTTGGTAATAGACTATTGAATTAGGCCGAAATTAAAAAAAAAATATGTGTCATATTATCAGCGCTATGATTTTGCATTTCTGAAATTATTCCACGTGTGACGTTTTAGGTTCTTTTTCGCTTCTTCTCGGTCAATTCTGCCGATGGCGATAGTCCGTTGAAGGTAAGTTAACTAAATTAACTTTATCTTATCATTGGTTGATTCATATTTATTTATTTATTTTATGTACATTTGTTACATCACTTTGTTTATATGAACTAGTGACGTCGTTAAAAGTAGTTCGTTTTTATTTTTATGTTTTTAAATTTTTTTCTCGTACATTTTCAAGACACTTTGGCGTATAATTAATAATTTAATTTAAACCGCAGGTAAAAAAACATTTTTTGTATTTAGTTTCCCGTAGGGCTGAAGCTCTTCATTTTAATTGAGGTTTTTTATTGATAGGACATAAGAATAGAGTCAAATCCCCACTTGAAGTATGTGTATGCTCTTTCTTCTGACTGGGTTATAAAATAAAACTGGTATTTTCACTAGGCAAACGTAAAAAAAACATTGAATAATCATTTGGTAATTAAGAAAAATAAATTCTGTTTAATACTTTACGATGGCTTTATTAATATAAAGCCGGGTAAAAAAATCGACTAACCTGGCAATACTAACAAAATGTCCGCCTTGTTTTATTTAACAGTCTGAAAAAAATTCAGAAACAGAAATTCGCTACTTACACACGAAATGTGATTCAACCCTATTCCTTTTCAATCCGCAGTATTTTGACACTTAAAAACGACACAGCACGGCGTCATTGAATTTAAATCAGCAGTTGCGCACTAAGCGGTGTTTACAGAGTAACTAATAGCCAAAACGTAAAACTACCAATTTCTGAGTAGTTTTGTCGGTTTGAGTTACACAAATTTATTACCATTATGGTATTTTATAAACATATATAAGTAAAATTTAGAGTACAAACATTATTAAGTACTGTGCATACTTTGAGCCGAGAAACAAGCCACTGTCGTGGACCATTAGGCACTTCTATACTGGTAAGCGTCTGATAGCACTGACATCTTCACAAATATTTACATATATATGACAATAATATCGATAATGTATTAATTAAAAAAACTGTATGGATATAAAGTTGTGGTTTCGCGGTAGTATTATGAACTCACGAATCAAAGTTCCGAGGTTCATATCCCGCTAGATTACAACTAGTTTACCATTTTTCCATCGCAAGTTATTTAGGACTTTTAGAAAAAGGTCTGAAAATTTAATTTTGGTAAATAAATAATAAAAACTGATTTTTTTTTTCATTTCAAAATGTTTAGTCTTAGTACTTTTGTTTTAGTTTTAGTAATTAAAGCATTTTCTCATCAAACACGGCGACATGTTTGCATAGCTTTACATCTGCGTCTCGTCACGACGAAAGTCCGTTAAATAATAAATTCAAAGAAGGCAATTATCCACTAATTGAAATGCCATATGCCTAATTTGAGATTGAAACGTGTTTATTTAATGATTTTAATATTTTATGCAATGGTTTTATATCAATACGGTAAATATTAAAACATACGTAATCACTTTGAATCACGTGATAATTCATATGGTTTAACGAAAACATTCTTGATTTTGTTTGAGTGAAAACAAATAATACTTTCAAGACAAAATATATTGAAACATATTTATCCTGATAATTTCTCAAACTCTCTACGCGTGATTGGGACTCTGAATATTTTATATGTTTAACAGTTACATTAAAAAGCATCCGATCCAATCAGCAGAAATTTACCCCTTACGCACAATAAGAGCTGAAAATACAAAAAAAAAATACATAATTCATATTTCAATTTACATAATTTTATATTTTTTTATCTTATTTTAATTGTTAATTTTTATGTGAAAGAATAACTTCACTATTGATGTTCTAAAATAATCATCCTATATATTTTAATATGCATACATACATGTAATCATTGTATGTATGTGTGTGTATGAGTAATTACATACGTATACAAAAAAAAATATATTCTTTAAAAAAACAAATTTAAAGGTAGTTGATAGGTTTCCTGATTGTGGTTTTAAAAAAACCAGATAATTTTTGATAATCATTGATAATCAATTTTACAAAGTATTCGATTAGTCCACTTATATTCACTACATACTGTCACATACATACAATACTCACACACCTATACATATATACACACACTCACACAATATATGTATTTATAAATACTCACCCGCTACAATACGTACAATAGTAACACTTATACACTTAAACAAGTACTAAGCATAAATATTAATACGTTAAAATAAAATTTATCCTCCTATCCGTAATTGAGGCCCATTATATATAAATATATATTTCTACCGACATATTGAAACTGTGGGGACCAGAGAGTGAGAGACGAGGATAAGTTGTCGTCTATGGCCGCAGTGCCCAATGGACCTATATAGGGGCGCGTAACACGTCACCCTCCTTTCTTTGTATTCACCAGTATTCAAATTCACCCTAAAATATTATTTGTGTAATCTCTGTATTTTGTGTAATGAACCAAAAAATTTAACTTGAATAATTTTATTTATTTATTCCTTGAAGTTAAATCCGTTAAATATGTTAAATCCATTTAATTATATGTTTTACATGAACTAACAAATAGCTACTATCTATTAGAGTATAATAAATACCTCTACAAAATGGTGACCCACGACATTTTTCAAAATATATTATATTAAAAGAAGAACAACATGAATTCTACTTAATAAAAGCAATTCGTAGCTAAAAATAGAGCGCGAATAAGAACTATTAGAGTAAAACATATAACATTCTTAGAGTCTACCAACTTATGTAAAAGCGTAAAGTACATTTGTCGCGCACGACATCAAAAACAACGATTGTACTTGTATAAAAAGCATTTTTTGTACATTTTTAATGCAATAGTAAGGCAAAAGTGTGAAATTTTAAATTTACTCTATTGCAGTGTAAAAAAAATAAAAAAAAGCGTCTTGTGCCGTATATTTCTAGTTTTCTTATATTTGAAGTTAACCTCAAGGAATAGTATTATTTTAATTATCAGTATATAATACAGCAAAATCGAAAAAAAAGTATTTATTTTTAATTAAAACGAGTCTGGTGAAGGCAGGAAGCCCCGGAAGAAACGTAAGTCCATTATTATTATTTTTATGTCGTATTTCACTGGTCCGGGTAAGATATTCATGATAGTTATAAAAATGAAATAAAAACGAATTCCAATAAGTAGAATACAATATCTCGCTATTTTTTAATGTGCTTACTGTAAAACGAACTAATTAAAATATATATGATACAGAGAAGGGCGGGTGACATGTTACGCGCCCTTATATAGATCCACTGGGCACTGCGGCCATAGACAACAACACATCTTCACTCTTTGGTCCCTACAAAACCATTGTTTAAATTCTATAATATGTTTGGTTTTGTTGAGATAAATAAAAACTAATTTCAATTAATAAAATTCGTACTGACTTTTCGTTTACATGATTTATTTAACAGCTTGATAAAATGAGAAATGTCTGTCACGTCCAAAGAAGGAGATTTACAATTAATTGGAAGGACGAGCCTAAGCCTTAAGGATCCGTATTTAATAATACGTTTCCGCCTACTTTGGACGGTCAAGGTGGCCAAACGAGAAATGTAATGGTCTTTTAACAATGCACTGTAGCCAATAACTGTCGTGGATAAATATAGGTATTGTCACACACAATTTGTAAATCCAAATATATCTACACTACAATTTAATTCCGGACACTCCTAAATGATTATAATAAATGTACTTGAAACTCAAAGCTTCGTTTACGGTAAGAAATCTGTCGCGTCGGTAAAGCAGGCGTTACGGCGCGCGGCGGGAAAACTGACAAGAGCATTCTAACATGGCGGACAAATGATATTTTTCGTTTACGAATGTGTTTTGTTTGTGTCATTAATTTCTCCGCTTCCGGGTGGCCGATGTGTTCCTCTTTCATAAGGAAATATTCGCTGTGTGTTCTGTTCGGGCGAGATAAATCGGTGTGCGGGATTATCGCCTTGGCTGGCGGCATTTCAGGACGTGGGCAGGTCTTTTGCCGCGCTTTTTGATGGGATTACTTCGTGTTTTGTGGCGCAAACAAACAGTCGTTAGCTTAAGCTTTCCATTTGTGTGTTTCAATTACGCGCTGCGGTAGAAAAAGTGTATTTCTAAGGAAAATTAAATGGACGCGGAAGAAAGAAAAGCGGCCCTAATGTGTACAGATTACTGGAGCCTTCTATGAGATTGGTGTTTAAATTACTCCCTAATTAATCTTTTCCGGATTTTGTTCACAGTTTTGCGATATAACAGAACGGCAGTCCTTTCTAAAAGTTTAGTTTAATATTTTCAGTTATTTGATATATGGAATATAGATGTTCAAATATAGGCAGAATGGTGAATGTTACACAGTGTGTAAAGTGGCCACTTAAACCAGCCATTGACAGGTCATAAGCCCTGTAGATGCCTATACTTCTATATTACCTTCTCTTAAATGTTCTTCATCTCTGTTTTAATAAGTTAATATAAACAGCTCCCCAGGGAGTTGAATCCAGTCCTTGTCTACAAAAATTTGGACAAACTCAAAATATTGTTTATATAATCACTTTGTATAGCGCCCTTGAGGTATTATATTACGAAAATGGCGCTATATAAGTTATCTATAATTATCATTATTATTATACTAATGACTATCTTACATATTGTCTGGGTGAATTCGTAATTATTATTTACTGCGAGCATTTGTCTTATTAGTGAGTGCTATAAAACCACTCTGAAACATTAATCAAATGCACCCTGAAACAAAGGATGGTCACAAAAGAAGTTTCAGATCCACGCTACATTCCTGAAAACCGTATACAATGCGCAATAAGGAAGGCTAATCAATTTCCCCTCATCCTGTGAAATCCTGTGGGCTACGTAAGGTCCTTTCTACATGCAACCTTCCATTGTAATACAATATTTTACATTTCTTTTAACAGTTCTACATTCTAATTAAAGAACTCTATAGAAAGTTCACAAACATTAATATTAATTTATATATTTCACGCTAACAATAATTACGGATCGTGGCATAGTAATTGCTGTGTTAAACTGCCACCCAACAAAGTTGACATAGAATATTTATTTATTAGGCCATGTTAATAATGTATATTAAGCTTATTTATAAGCAGAATGGTGAATTTCAAAGTGCAAAAAATGATCACAAATGTGCGAATTTCACATTTTTATCTTAATAATCATTTTTGAAATGAAATATTATCGATTCAATTATATTGTTTACTTTACTTTTCAAATTGACTTTGAAAATTATTTTCCTACATGCATTGTGGTAATGATTCGTCATTCAACTGTAAAGCAAAGTTTTTCTAAAATGAATAAAATAATTATAAAAAAGATTTTAATTTAACGAACGAGTTGAAATGACGCTACAAGATATAGTGCTGTGATAGATTTCCATTTACCGGAAAGCCAACCCACCGATCAGAATAACTCACCGAAGAGAACTAGTGACTTCACGCGCGTCAAAAAAAACTTCAAAAAATCGTAGCGATGATAATAAAAATAATTTCAAATAATTTTCGGCTTAGTTTGATAGTCTGTTAACGAATAAAAATACCTCTGAACTTCCGAATTGTATTTTTAACTTTTCCAATAAGGTATTTATGCATTTTTTAAAAAATATTTTTAACTCGCACTCCCTTCACATATTCGGAAACTATTTTAAAACGTGTGGGTCCATTTTATTTATTTATTAAATATATGCCTAAGCCAATTACAACAGTTACATGAAGAAACATAAATATAAGAAACTGAACAAAAAGAACGTAAAACTATGTAGCAAAGACAAACAAGGGCAAAGCAATAATGGTATACAATATATTCATAAAAATTAAAGACATGAGTCTTCGAGCTAAACCATGCCAATCCAACTTCATCCCACACTGTTTAGTCGTGAAGAGATCTACGAAAAGCCGGAAGATCTATCCCAAAGAATTCCAAGTCGTTTGATGAATTGACTGATCAACTCATTCTGGACATTGGGGCATAAAAACAATTGTTGCTCTTAGATAATTTAATAAATAGCAGATTTTACTTTTGGTAACATGATTCGGAACATGAAAAAAAATTGATTGCAACAGAAATGGGACATCACTTATAGCATTAAGTATTTTGAAAATGCATTTAAGGTCCATCTCAGTTCTACGTCTCTCCAATGAAGACAGATTAAGAGATTGCTCTATTTCAAAATAGGAATAATTACCCTTTTGTGATCCGAACAACCATACCACTTTTCTTAGAAAACGGTGTTGGACAGTCTTGATTAGGTCAATAAGAGTCCTGTAGAATGGAGACCAAATAGGAGAAGCGTATTCTAGATGGGGTCGAACTAATGAGCAATAAAGAGTTCTGACGGTATTAATATTTTTGAAGTCCGTCGTCATTCTATTGATAAAACCGAGAAGTTTGAGAGATTTGTGTACAATATTATCAATGCGTTCACGATAGGAGAGTTTACTATCTAAAGTAATGCCAAGATCTGACGAAACCATTGAAAGGGAAGTATTTTTTAGTTTGTCGTTGAATTGTATACGTTTTTTTTGTCATGTCCACTAATTGGTTTCACTCATAAAAAAACTGTTTTTTTTTTTGTCAATTAACGAGATTCTCATGCAAAGTTTAAATTTCACTTTACTTCTTTCATTGCCCATTTCACTGTGAGTTTGACTAATTATATGGTTGGCTTATTTTGGAAACTGTCATTTTCTACATTAACATATAGAAATTACATGAATAGTATATGTATACTTGAATTAAAATTCTGTTACAACAATATATATCCTTTTAAATTTAATAACTTCTATTGTTAGGTCTTCATTGTTTGATATTTTGTTAGATTAGAAAGACTCCGTGCAACCACTCGAAGACTTCCCACAGACAATGGCTACGCGCCTGACAGTCTCAACCTACCCCACTCCACTTGTAATTGATTGTCTAGGAATGTCTGCAAACCCCGTGATAGGGTGGGGTGGTACAGCAAAGCGGAAAAAAATCCAAAATAAAGGGGTGATTTGGACAATTCGCGAACCACTTTTCCCTTTTAACGAAATGAAACAACTTGCCCCGCATAGAAGGCGCGAATTTAAAGAAAATATACATAAAACAACAATCAGCATGCATTATGCATTAATCTACGTTCTATTACGCTCGGAATGAAAAATGTTTGCAAACGACGATTTTTATGTCACGCTTTATGAATGTTTTTAAATAAATTTCATCATGAAAACCGGCTGCAACGCTGTTTATTGTATAAAGCGTTTGCGTTAAAAATGATTTACATTTTTTTGGTAAATTAAAAAGAAAATAAGCTAGGTAAAAACGCAAATTTATTACAACAGAGAGGGAAAACATTTTTGAAAGAGGAATATTAATGTCTGGGCATATACAAAGCTTATAACATGTTTGAATCATACTTAATTCACTGTTTTACAAGCAACATTCTATATTTGTTTGAACATCTACATTCCTCAATTATTCTGTCTTTACAAAGATCAACAGATGGTCAAATAAAGAGAGGAAATACTGAAAAATTGATACTCCACAGGAACATTTCAGTAGTACTTTTTCCCTCGTCATGAAATATTGGAGTGTAGAACCATATTTCAAATCAATATTTTATGTCAAACTTCCTAGAAATCGAACCAGGAACCTCAAGCATGGTTGGCTAATGCACCAACGACTACACTACGAGGCGGTATAATCTTCCTCCGATTTCCATATTCAGGATTTTAACCTGAGAGTAGCCATCGATTCTAAAGCACTTGTCCAAGACTCTTGTTCTATTTCACACTCCGCCGAACCAATACATAGGTAAATTTATTTAAATATATAATTGCTAGATAATGTGGCTTTTAGTTTGACTCAACCACACTTTAGTTACTATTTTTAAATGTTCAAATAAGGATACTTAATTACCCGAATTTCACGAAGTCACCAAAAATGATAAATGAATCTGGCATTATTTTACCTTACGATATGAAGTAGACGGCATTTTGATGAGAAATGGTTGTGGCACAGCGTGCCCGCCATTTTGTAAGTTGCGGCCATTTTGTAGATTTCTATTGTTTTAACACGAAAATTTTCTTTTGGATGGACAGATATCACAAGCGACGGTTATTTCATTCCGAGAGAAAGAAAGAGACCATGTGTATTCTTAAGACGTATTATTGGTAAATTTATCAGGAGTATGATGATAAACATCGATTAAAATTATTTTTTATAATTTTTGATGATTTGAGACGAAATTTTCTTCATTGCTTATTCTACCTTAGAGTGCGCTGAGCCATATTAGATGGAGACTAACCTAACGAGAAAATACTCCATGTTAATGTAAAATAATAATTAAAATATTTAGCTGATTTGTAAAGCACCATATTTGTAAAAAAATCCCATCGAGGGCGCTTTATAATTCTAGTATTTAGTCTGATGTGAATTTTTTTTGAGCATATGATAAACGAAAAAAGAGGAATTGCAGTGATATCTAAATAAGCCTTTCTTATAGATAAAAAGGGACTCAAGAGAAATTGTTGTCCGATCTAGAAAGACGTAAACTGATTTCTTGTTTTACTAGTAATGACTTAGGACTTAGGATATAGAGATTTTGGTATTATTTATGTTTTAATTGAATATATATATTATTTACTTTTAAGACTGAAAAAGCACACTTAAATAACTGCCATAAAACGGGGAAGCTATCTCTAGTTAGGAAGTTTAGATGAACCACCAGCAAAAATAAAAAAAAAATATGTTTACTTTTACTACTCAATTAATTTGTTGTATAAATAATAATATGTAAAAAATAAATTAATTAAAAAAAGAACATAAAACACGAGTAAATAAAAAAAATAAAATACAATATAAAGAAATAAAAGAGAGAATGATGTTAAGAAATATAGCTGGTATAGAAAAATACAAAGAAGCTGTTAGAGAGAGAAAAATGTGTGTAAAATACTAAAAATTAGGTAAACAAATAAAATATAAACAAATGCTACGTAAATAAATAAAGTTAAAAGGTTTGAAGCAGCTTGGTACATGAAATTGTAATACAATATACACAAAATATTAACTTCTGTTTAATATGGAACATATAAATTGATTTTTTAATTTTACAAGACTCGCGTTAAAGACATCGATGTTGTTAGCATATTAGTTTGCAAGTACATGCATCCGTACTACTGGTGAATTCGTGCTGTAAAAGTCGAAGATGGACCGCAGTAGAATAGAATAATACATCGGATAACTCGACCAGGCACTCACACACCAATAAAATGACAGTGAGTAGCATTCGAGCGTTGATGTTATTATTTAAAAAAAAAAGCGATTCATTTGATTTAAGTCTGTTTTATAATGTTTGTATATTCACATAAATGATGAAGTGTTATTTAACAAATTACAACAGGGATGGAGAATACCTTAAATAAGGGAATATGTAAGTCAAGGCATTTACAGGGCTTATGACCTGTCATTGGCTGGTTTGAGTGGCCACTTTACACACTGTGTAAATGCCTTGACTTCCATATTCCCTTATTTAAGGTATTCTCCATCCCTGTGGTAATTTGTTAATCTTAATGACACCCGAGGGGGTGAAATCCAGTCTTTTGTCTACGAAAATTTGGACAAACTCAAATATTGTAAGTGTTATTTATATATTGCATCGGAATATTCAGTTTTTTTTTTAAATCAATATAATTATACATTTTTACAGTTTTCAAATTTCAATTTTCATATTTTTACTAAAACTAAAATCCCACCAAGCCACTTTCTGTAGCTTGTTGGTGGAGATTATATGTATACTTACTTATATAATATTATCTGCATTTATAAAAACAATGAACATCAGATATAATTAACAGTCGGAAAGATCAGAATATACATGTTTATAAAAATCATAATAATAAAAAAAAATCTAAACATATTTATTAAATACAAGAAATTATATTAAAAATTGTCATTTTTACACATAAGCTATTATCCATTTGGAAACTTTTGATAGAATAGCCATTCTCTTATTTTGCTCTTGTTACATTGTGAGTTAAATTTAAGTTCTTTAATAAATTAAAAATGATAGGTACTAAATATTTGAGAGATGTATTACAGAACTTATTGCATACTTTTGGTACTGCCAAACTATCACTATACGTGAACCGTATATTATGGTTATGTTTGAGAGGAATTTTAAATGTATTACTATTAAATTGTTCTAAAATTGATAAAACTTAGGCTGAAATTTTTCGATGACCTAAACATGAACACTGTAATACGGAGACCATATAATTGAGTTATATTCGAGTTGACTTCGCACCATGGCAATGTTTAATGTTTTCATTATGTTTATAGACTACACTTTTGTAGATTTGTTGGGAATAAAAAATATATATGCGCATAATATGCGATAAATTAATTATCAAAACAAAAATTATCAATGATGTATATTAATGACCAAATATCTGTTAACAAATTATTACTATTTGTTCGATGTTTCTTCATTAGTTATCAATGTTTGGGCTTCGATTTTCGCCTGTTTAAATTTTATCACGCTTTCTTTTGACCGCGGTTAAATTGTACTTTCGACCATTCCTCGTTCTTCGTATTTTCGGGCGGTAGTTCGGGCCGTTCGGGGCAAGGCCGCTGGAGCACTATGGCCAACGCAACGATGACAAATGGTAATTTATCAATGTCAGAACCAATTCAATTACGATTCTATTCTAAACAACAAAGTGCTCGCCGTCCGGACATTACTAGGGGAGTGGGCGGGCCGGACACCGGACACAGACGTTGGATACCGTACCCCGGACAGCGGCAAATGACTTAAGATCGGACATTATTAATTTATACGAAATTTATCGTAACATAAAATTGCATTTTTTTTTTGACTGCCGAATTAAAAAAAATTACAAAACTCATGGCCATAATTTTCTTCCTCGTATCGAATGGTGCATAGGGTACTTTATTTATCCATTAATATAGTTCAATTTTTTTTGTTAAATAGTTGAAACAAACAATTAAGTAAATTCTATTATTTAAGATTTGAGACAAAACTAGCCATTAGAAAAATTTGTTTTATCTTTGTAAATGATAAAATTAACCTAAATGATCAAAAGTTGTATATTTCAAATTACAAAATCAATCAATAATAAATTAAAAATTAAATTGTAGTTATCAATTAGATAAATAACTAAACAAATATTAAAAATATGTTCCATGAAAGCTAGTTTGGTAAATATTTATCTTTTTAGGTTTATTTTCCTAAATATTTCCAAATAATGTTTTTTTTTCTACGCGTGTTTAATTACAGGTTACCGACGAAGAAACTGAAAATTTTTATACAAATATACACATATTTGTACATAAATATCGATGTTACTTTATACCGTCTCGATATGTACCGATCAAGAAAGCATTCATAATCGCGGCGCCGGACGCTATTTTGACTAGTTTACATTTTTGTCGAAACAGTAACCATTAAAATTAGCTAAAATACGCGAGAGTTATTTAAATGTATTGTCAGTACTAATAGATTATTTGCAGTATTAAAAAAACAGAAATCCACATGTGTGTACCTACCCAGGAATAAACCAATACGATAAATAAATAGTTTTAGTTAAAAAATTACGTAGCTAGGATTTGATTTTATACCGAAGAAGGCCCAAAAATAATTTTGCTAATTTTGTGTTAAAATTCCACGTCACTACGATTTACCGCTAAGATTATTTTATACTTTATAAGGCCGAAAAATATTTAACTTGAAAACAACGCAGTTAATCAAGAAATAGATTTTTTATGTTGATTAATTACACGTCTCTACCACTTTCATTTTATACCGAAAAGGACTGAAAGTTTTGCTTGAAAATAACACTTCTCTATAAATTGCATTTTTCTATAAGTCATTCTTTACATATCCAAATTTTTACACACTGTTTTATGTCACAGTAATAAATGTCAGATCGCAGCGTAAAAATAGCATTTTTTAAAATATTTATTGACAACCATATCTGGATTAGAATACGCGATCTGTTGCAAGATGGTCTACCAGACTAAGACGTGCTGACTGCTAGACTACGACGAGGACAAATAATAAAAATAATAACATTTATTGAAATTCTTTGTCATTTTTTTGCAAAAAGTGTATAAACGCAATGTCCTACGAACGATAATAATATATACTTACTAATTATCATGATGATTTAAAAGGTTTCAACAAATATTTTAACAAGTTTGTTCAAAGTAGATGCTTAATATCGTTTATCCAAATGAATCGCAGTTTAATTAAATCCGTAGAATAAAAGCTTTCCAGCAATATTCAAAATCTGAAAATTCAATTCCAGGAACATTCGATGTAATTTAACTTAACATTTCGTAAAGGTATTTGATTTGTTGAAATAATTTTATTTTTTTATCTATGATACAGTTTGATCATATACCATGAAATTTATTAACGGTTTAATAAATAATAAAAAAATACTCTATACGTATATAAATATTATTGTTTTTCAATAGCCTATGTCTTAGAGGGTATTATTTATGACGTCTTGAGTTTGATAATCCATACAGGTATTTCTTTTAAACCTCAAACTATATTTTCCGAATCTTTTTCCTTTGTTTTTTGCGCAGCATCTTAACTATGTGTTTATTCTGACATAAACAGATATAACGGCTTAAACAAAATCATGTTGGATAAAATGCGTTTTTTTTTCAATTCAAATCACAAAGTTATTCTTTCAAATAATTTAGTTTATTATGATGAATCATATATTTTCCAGACTGAATATTTGTTCATGAATATAATGTCCCAAGTTCTACATGAGCAGAAAAAAAAGATAATTGTAACCCTTTTTTTTTCTCTCACAATAGTAATTCTATTAGATAATATAATCAGTTTTATGCTTCGTGGTATTGAAGGTATTGCTTGTGAGTTAAAAATTTTATTGAATCTGAGGGAAATACATTTTTAAACGTACCAAAATCGTTCGCTCAAACCGCCCGAGCGACTTTTTACCCCGCTTTTTAAACAACCCAGTTCGGCAGCCAATCCAAAATCACGATCGTCAGGATTCACTTGTTTTTTCCGTTTGTCAGTTGTTTTTTCCTTCTCCATCGGTCTAGACGCCTGTCAAACGGGAACCTCGACCGGACCTTGGAAGGGATTAATGTATTTACAAAGAAATCGATTGAAAAAGCGGATTGATGGGTGTCGACCACTGACTTGCCGAGGAACTTAATAAAATCGACAACATGTCGTTACAAAACTGTGTTTTTTTAAAATTATTATAGAATGATTAGGTAAAATGAAGTCGGTTTTTTATTATCTCTGTAATGTTATGACTAATACCTTCTGCTACCTCAGTTGACTTTAAGGCCTGCCTTACAAATGCACGACTAGAGAGTTAAAACCTGTAAATATTATTTAGAAAAAAGTCGATTAATCTGACTAGTGAGTTTTGTCTATTACATCGTCTCTCTATAGACGAAGAGGAAATAACGCCACATCACTCATTATTAGGTACACATTACGTATCTTCTATGACATTTATTTTGGAATATGTGACCAATATGTAAATGTATGTATCCAATGGACATTTACATAATATTTTTTATTTACTCCATCGATTTAGTAATGTGAATGGCATAAATAATTCAAACAAATAATATGTTCCACCACAATATTGATGTACAATGCTCAAAATGTAATTTACAACAATTGTTTGTTCACCTCGGATTTTCTATTAACAAGTGATAATATATTTCAATAACTTGATAGCTCAATATTATTTTAGTATTATAATGCTCGTATTCAGAGACAATGTTTGAGGTGAGGAGAGAATATTCAACGGTTCTACGAATCTTTTAAGAAAACACGTTTTACCGAAATAATCACAGCAGTAAACAATAATTATGTAGTACATAATATAAAATATATTAGAATAATGTTTGATTATGTCCAAAAAAAGTCAACAGATGGAAGAGTTGAGGAAATGTGGATGTTCAAACATGGGCAGAATGGTGAATGCTACACAGTGTGTAAAGTGGCCACTCAACCAGCCAATGACAGGTCATAAGCCTTGTAAATGCCTAGACTACCATATTCCTTTTAAAAATGTTTTTCCTCTCTGTTGAGATAAATTTAAATATACTAGAATAATTCAAACATAACAGTTAAGTGTGCAAAAAATATAAATAAACAAAAAAGACAAGATAACAATTAACATAAGGATGTCTTATGTTCTAAATATAAATAAAACAAAGTAAGGTTAAGATTAATTTGAGATAAAAATAAAGTGGTTAGTATTCAACTAGGTAATAATAAAAAAGAAAATGAATGCAAAATTTGTACTTTGTACATAATAAGTTTTTAAGAGTAATTAGAAAACTTAAATAATCTAAATACATCTTTATTTTACAAGTTCGTTGGAAGAAGTTGCCATTTGGTAATAAATCTACCAATGTACAATTTATATTATGTCCAACACGTTAAAAAAAAGAAAATCAAAATTCATACGCAGATAATAACTTAAAGATAAGGACAGAATATGTTCTTTCCTCACATTAAATTTTGTATCTGAACACAAAAGTGTCCCGGGCGGATGATAAAAAAAGTTTGGTGTGTGAAATAGAACCAGAATCCCTGACAAATGATTTTAATTCGATGACTTCTCTCAGGTAAACATCCAAAAAAAGGAAATCGATTGAAGATACTTTTCTCTTGTTACATTAGCGCATTTGCCTACCATGCTTGATGTCCCGGGTTCGAATCCTGCCCCGGTTGAGAGAACGTTTGTGTCCGTTTTAAGTGGCAACTGCAAAGTCTATGATAATAAGTATCTTGCCGCAAACTAGAGGCGACGTTGTGGCTGAAGTGATGAAGGAAAAATATACTATAGCTATCGTTTTCGCTCACACACAACACAAAATGATGTCGCGTAACAAGTGACTCAGTTTGAATATCGATAAAATTTGACCCCGGCTCGAGTAATTTGGTAATTAAAACAATAGGGAAAGACGATATGGCTACACCCTGCGCTATTTTCGAACAAAGGAAAGGTTTTTTTATATGTTTGTAGTTTATTTCATGTGTTCATAAGTTTTTTACTTGAAATTATTTATTTATATTTTCGCCAAAAAACGGACGTTGACGAAAATATATGATACGTTAAGTATAAAATTATTTGCATATACTTACATATGTTATTGAATTTAAATAAATAAAAAAAATACGGCAGTGCCCGATTTAAAAGACTAAGAAAAAAAATCATAATTATAAAAAAAAAACACTTTTAACATGCACTGTCAGCTAAATAAATTAGAAAAAGGGAGATTAAAATCAAAATATGCCATTTTGTCATTAGTTGCCATCATAAGCGTTAAAACGTGGTTTTACACGGCTATATTTCATTGATTCTGGAAATGCACCTTAATATTAAGTTTAATCTTCTTGTGTTCATGTAACAGATAGTCAAAATACACTGCTTTTGGTTAACCAATAACAACTAATTGTGGGGGAAAGCAGAGAGGATAGGACGCCATATCACTCCGTCTTTGAATACCGACGCTTTCTCTTTATGCACGACAATTATTCCGACTTTTGACATGTCTATTTTTATTGTTAGTATTTATTGGATTTGGTCATGCCATATTTTTCTCGGTCTTCCTCATTTTCCGCATTCATCAACGTTTGCATCGTAAATCATTTTAGCTGTTCTTTCGTTGTTCATTAGCTCTACGTCTCCAAACCAACAGAGAACTACTTTCTTGGTTTTGTCAAAAATGATTATCTTAGTCTTACACACAATTGCTACGAAAAAAAATATGCATCTGAATTATTTTCATAATATTTTATTAACTTTTGATCATCAACACCTTATCAATAAGATTGTGAAGTGACTAATTAAAATAACTCTAATATCTCAACTTTCCACATAAATTGGACATTTATGTCACATAGCGCCGAGGAAATTAAAAGTGTTAAGTGCTACGAATATATCAAAGTAAATAGATAAAGTGGCCATTAAATATTAGAGAAAAAATTAAAATAGAATGACAGTATTAGAACATGGCCGTAGAGTGATTTGTGTGTTACTTCCGGAAAAACAACAAAAATACGCATTTGTACGCCGTAGTGTGAAATTTTCAATTTGGAGGGGTAAAACAGGCAGACTAATAAAAATTACATGATAAAACTAAATATACATAAATATTGGTGTTATCAAAAGTTTCGTCCGTTTTTTGTCCAGACGAAGAAAACAAAAAGACTCCACAAAAAACAAATTACAACAAATTACCGAATGACGTATTCTTTTTCACTATTACAACAAATAAGACAACAGAAGGTAGTGTCGAAAATATTCAATTTTGTCTACTTGACATTCCACTATGAAGGCTTGTAATCAAATAAATTTATTTATGTATATAAGCAAACACAATATCTTATTGAGCAGAAAATTTTTATACGAAAATTATTGTTACTATTTGGTTTTACTTACTTTTAGTGCTCATTTTTAAATTTAGAAAATAAACACCACTTACGCTAACACCTGATAGTATTTTGAGTATGTTCAAATGATTGAAGACAAATAATACATTCCACCTCAAAACGAATTACAATTTATTGACATAACGGCAGAAATGACATCATCTATTACATTAAGGTGAGCTGATCAGTCTTACACTTCTGGTACCTGTCCAGGACCAATTGAAATATATGCTTATGCGGTAATTTTTTTTTTGTTATTGTTTAATAATGTGCATGCTTTCCAATTTGTTGTATCCGAACTCAACATAGGTCTCTTGGTCTCATAGAGTTACGTTATTATTTTTTTTGTAATATATATGTATTTCTATATACAAATAAAATAAAGAAATATGACAGAGCAAAAAAACGTTTGAGACTAATATTATACGTCCACCCTGCCCGGAAGTAAGCCTTAAGAATAGTAGGCAAACGCGTCAACCACTACGCAATGAGGCAGACTTATCTTTCAGGACTTTTACCTGAGAGCGGCCAACGAGTCTAAAACTTCGTCTAGGGCTCTGGTACAATTTTAATTTATTGATGTACACTGCACAAATGCCCTTTACACACATAAACATTTATAATATATTGAACAGTGTTCGATAACAAAACAAATTCGTCTTCTTCTCTAGGTGATTGTCTGTTATCTGACATCTGCAATCATGTTGCTTTTTGTAAAGCGTTTTATAAAATGTATTTTATAAACAAAACAAAAGCATTTTTAAATGCTTTTCATAAACACGATAAAACAAATAATACACATAATATCGCGGAATTATTTCTACAACTAGGTAACTTCTAAATCAGCATTTGTGAGTTACTCACTAAAAATATTTTTTTTAATCCTCTTCCATAAATGTTACAAATAGAGAAGTCATAATAATCATCATGTTATGATTTTTATGAGTCACAACTTGTCTTTTTGTAACATTCATGGAGGAAAATACAAATATGTGTTTTTGGTGGGTAACCGAAAAATGCTGATTTTGAAGTAATCTAGCTGTAGTAATTACCCCACGATATAGAAATAAAAGACGAGTGATACTTTAATCCACAAATTTGGAATATCCAGTGACCGGTTTCATTGTTTTCGCGACATCTTCGATACTGGTATCATTATTAAGGATTTTAATGAACTTCCATCGAGAATTTTCACTTAAAAACTTAAATGTTTTATATAACTATTATTTTTGGCAAAAAATAATACAACAATAATAGTTAGGTAATGTACAGTTAAACACATCACACAGTTTTAAAAATAGGATAAATATATCTGTACCTTATAGGATAAACCACAGAAGTCACATTCAACAAAATGTTCAGGAAAAAATATTTTAGCGGCTTCTAATACGAGTATATCATAACTTTTGAAATGATTTAGATTAAATTATTTTTAAAAATATTCACAAAACTTCTTGGTGAAGTTTGACTTTGGTTTAATATTGACTAACGAGCGCTTTTGCTTATCTTCAGGACTGGTAAACTGGTGGCCAAGAAGTTTTATTGATAATTTTATTTAGAATATTTTTTAAATCATTAACTGTGAAGTGTTTTTTTGTTTATTCAGAAAAACAACAGCAATACAAAAAAAATATACACAACATTATAAAAAAACATAAAATAAATCCAAATTAGTTTTCCACATAAATACAATTATAGAAATCCAGTTCAGTTAGATATTAATACGCGCAGAAGTGCATAAGAGCATGTGAGTGATTAGAGTGTGGTTTTAATAGGTATGTGGAAATGTGTGTGAGTGTATATGGGTGTTAAGGTGAATTTACGGACAGGGTGAGTGTGTGTTTGATATGAGTGAATAGAAACGTCTTAAATTTATAATGTAAAAATATTTTTTTTCATGTTTTTTTTTTTTTTTGTCAAATAATATTTTTTAAATTCTTATTTTTAAAGTGGGTTTACTATATTTAAATATATCTATGCTATTGAAAAATACTATGTAATTACGCGCAAATCAGAAGAGAGCTCTGTGCATAGTTGGTTTTATCAAGAAATATCTACAAAAAAAATCAATATAACTTAAGAGAAAATTTAAATATATACAACGTAAAACAATGATGGTTTTGATCATAAAAGTATATTTTAAAATAGCGTTTCTGGAACAACGTATATTTTTTTCACTCAAAGTGGATTTCAGATTTTTTTTTCAACTTTAAAAAATGGCGTGATAAGTTCTGCATTTTTAATTTCAAAACGATAAAAAGTGAATTCTCGTGTTTAAACCTTTTAGGTTAATATATAATTAACTCTACGTTATAAATAATATTCGAAATACTAAGGTTAATAAAAATAAAGATAACGCAGTAAATTAGGAATGACAAAAATCATAAATTCTGAATTTGTTGGTATTGCAACACTGTACTGATATTGTCACATACAAGACTGTATTCTAATTGATAGGTCGTGAAAACAATCATATTTAAAATATGTATAGGTAGCTTTACGATAGGAAAATCGAAGTCTGACTTTTACACTAAAATAACAATAAAAAAATTCAAAGCATTTTTGACAAGGATCATAAAAGTGTGCGCTTATCGTTTAAAACACAATTTTATTGCCAGAAACGTACTAGGTTTACAGTAACCCATAAATAATACTTCGTTTATGAGACAATTTTACTACTTCAAACGTAAGAGTAGACAAGAGTGCATTATCTTAAAAAGAATACTCATTTGACCCATTTGTGTTTGGGAATTATTAAAAATTTCACATTCGAGAAAAAGTCGTGAAAAAAGGCGCAATGAAGTGACAAAAATAAATTACGTAAAATATAAAATGCTCGAAGTGTATTATTGATTCATATAAGACTGATATCGATGAAAAACTTTTACATAGAATACACATATATAAAATGCAAAAAGGTACTAGGTTAAAAAATAATACCTTTAAATTTATACTAATTATGTTTACAATTTTTTCGATTATAATTGGTATTTTTATTGGTTTTTATGATATGTATATTTTTTTAGAGCAAGGCTCAATTCTCAGATACACGAGTTTGTAATATTACAAAAATACCACAACCTGAGCTCCGATTACAATGAATAAATTTGAATTTTCTGTGCAAAAATGTGTATATTTGTAAAACCAATTGAAATATGGTCGTCAGTAATCTGCAATTTGACGAGTTTTTATTTTCAATAGTACAAATATTTCAATTCCTATCATTGAGATATGATATATTGAGATAACAATCTATACAAATACGAGCTAAAAAGTCGTCCCCAAAGGAAAGGAATGACCTGCGTGGGAAGCAAGTATCGACGCGTCATATCACGTCGACTTTGACAAGTAAAACAAGTAGAATAATAAAAAGCACGGACTGTTTACATCGGTCTACTGTAAGTTCTATTCAGTATATCGCTCCCTTCTGCATACGCTCACCTTTGTTTATCGTTTCACTATACGCCCGACTTACTGAACAGGACAGAGAGACAGGAGATAGCTGGTAACATAAATAATGAAACGTTTTTTAACAATAAAATAGGCCATTTAAACAAGAAATGATTAAGATAAAAACATTACTTACCGGTGAAAGGTTCAACCACCGCTTTTCCAGATCGATTTGTGACGTATCTGAGGGTACATATAGGCATTTAAGTAATTGCGAAGAGAAAAGTAGCCAGTAAACGCTTGCAACAGACTAAAGTACGTTCTATCAAATATATGCTAATCTGCTGTAGGTTGAAGGAACATATTTCGAACGCCCATGTTTACTCTTGTTATGCACCTCAAAAAAAAATTATTTCACTTTATAATATAATTGAAGGTAACTCTGTTTACTTCCCGTTGTAATTGGGGTCCCAGTTTTACTTTATACGCGCAATTCTTTCTTTGCAATCTCAATCCTGGGGTTTGGTTTGCAGCAAAGTCCTGCATCTCGTCCTCCATTGGTCTCTATTTTCTGCAGCCCTCTTCAGCTCGACATAAGAGGCGCAGTTAAAATCTTCGCCCACTTGCTCTAAAAATTCCCGTCGGGGGCGCCCTCTATAATTTGTCCCCTCAGCCATTCCCTCTATGATGTCGTGCAAGAGACCCTCATGGCGCATAATGTGGCCGATCCATCGGGCTCCCCTTTCTGAGATGGTTTTAATTAGGTGCCTAACTTCTTCGATTCTATTGAAAACCTCGTCATTAGTGATGTGGTCTCTCCAGCAAATTCCTAATATTTTTCTGTAGCACCATATCTTATAGGCCTCTAGTCTTTTTTTACCTCTTTTGGTAAGGCACCATGTCTCACAACCGTACATCAATATGCTCCATACATATGTCTTGGCAAGTTGCTTGCGGAGTTTTAGTTTGATATTATTTTACTCAAAAATCTTAGATTTTTTGTTAAACGTAAGCCTCGCTTGGTGTCGACTTCTCTTTTTGTTCTCCCATCCCAGGTGATCCTGCTTCCAAGGTACACAAACTCTTTTGCGTTTTTCAGAGTTGCTCCTGACATTACTATATTTATGCGCAATAAGAATGACCAATTAAGCATTGAAAATCACACATTTTACTCATCAAAACCCAATTTCGCCAAAACGTATCTTCCGGAATAGGAAAATGATTGTTGTAGAGGAGGGTCGAACCTCACACCTGTATCCTGTAGACCGCGACTTATCACAAAAACATATGAATTATTATGCCCATGTACTTCACATATGTTATATGTTATAGGAAACTTAATTCAATTTATTTTCATCGCAGTCGGATGCCATCTGTTGCAAGTATCAGAAACTTGATATTACAATATGGCTCTACCAATAGTTCTACGCCACTTAGACTGCATGTAGCACCATACCTCACTGCTGGGCGCCGCGTACGATGCATGATTTATGCACTGAGTTTCCTTATTCAAAATTAAATTTCTTCCATTTTAATGGAAATGCCATTTTGAATTGTGAAATGTCAAACATGAAACGAAAATTAATGTGAAACGAAATTCCACGCAAAAAAACGTACTTCAGTGAGATGGGACATTTAAATAGTAAACTGTCATAATTTTTTTTGCAAAAACATTTTCATTTTTTTATGGGTTTTTTTTCTCCCTTCACTGTTTAGATGCCATTTCAAAACATTTTTTACACATACGTGCAAAAAAAAAAAATATTTTTACTTCTGATCATATTGCACCTGAGCGATAAAAATGACCCAAGTCCAAAGTTGTCGTTTTTTGATTAAGTAGGTGTGCAGAAATATTTGGGAAAATATTTTCAGTTTAATTTTTTAAAATATTTCGTGGCCTTACAAGCAAAAACATCAATGTTATACCATAATGGCTCATTTAAATTCAAGAAGGAATAGTGGTGCAATGCCTATTACGCAATTTTTTTCTGTTTTTTTTTTAATAGATAGCACAATGGAGTGAATTTAAAGCTTTGCATTGTTTTTTTTTTAAACGTTTATTTACTAATAGTTGCAGTGTTTATCTGTTCAGTTGTAAAAATGACATTTTTTAGTTGTTACATATATATTCCCGGGTTGCGGTATTATGTAAACTGTTGAAAATGTAAAATTTTAAAAAAATGCATGTATTGTTTGGTCGATAAATAAACACCAATTAATTTTTTACAGTATTTTTAAAATAAATAAACTATTAATACAACAAAAAATATAAATAAAACTTATTTTTATCTTCTCTTGAAAAATGTACACTTTGTCCAGCATTTAGATTTATCGACGCCGCTAGGTACGAGTGTGAATTTCCTATTGTATGGTATTTAATTTTACATAAAAATAATAAAAAAAATATGTCAATAGATGGCAGTTATTACCTCGGAAATTCTCTTATAGCTTACACGTGAAAGTTTTCTTGATATACATATCATGAGAAGATTTTTAAAAATTAATGTTAATGGTGGAAAAGTTACATAGTGTTGATTAAGAGATCACTAAAACAGTTAATGGACAGGTAAATGCCTGCCATATTCCCTTCTCATTACTTCATCTCCATTGGAACATATTATGTCAATCACATAAAGGTTTATACATTGATCAAGTTTTATTCGAGTAGATGGGAAGTGCGAAATAAAATTCTAAGGAAAAGTTGAGAGAAGAAGCTACAAGAAATATTGGAAATTGTGCGCAAAATAAAATCTAAAATTGTGACACTTATATGAAACTTTTGTTGGAAATACCTTAGTCCGTCCCTGCGCCCCAAGGAAGACCTGCATGTAACAGAGCAATATTAAAGTTTTTATACAATAAATCAATAATTATTCAGTTCTGTCACAGGTCCATGGAAATAAAAAACATGCTAAAAAGAAATCCAAAAAAAAACATCGACATTTGAAAACAGTAATGTATATAATCATTTCAAATATTTAATATAACATGAAAATCTTATTAAAACGACTTAAAATTACAATTGAAAAATAAAAATTCCAGTTAATTTTTTCAGCTCAAAACGTTGTTTTCCCAAAAATATTTATTGTTTAAATGCTGTATGGGGCAATTAGGTATAAGGTTATTTTAATCAGCATGATTAGTAGGAATTTTTAAATGTATTTTTGTGAGAAAACTCAATTATTTACACATGTCACATAGTGTTTTTAAGTAATAAAGTTATTCTCCTGTTTCTATTTATATTGTGGAATCGATTTATCTTAACGCCCGATTAACGTCAATCCCGCGTCTCAAAGTTTCGCCGAATACAACTGTAAAAATTTAATCGACGGCGTTCCAGGAGCTGTTCGTCGGGAGCCCACGGGTGTGAAGAAGAGGGAACTCGGGTTAAGGGGTTTGGGCTCTCTTGAGGCATCACGTGTCCGAGCCAGGTCTACCACCGAAGACCGCTCGTTGGAAGCGTCTACATCCGTTTCCATAATAACAGACGGAATTGTAGATAAATATATATTACCTGAGTATATTAACTCTTCACTTCTTGTTGAACTGTTTCTGAGTTTACTTTAAAATTACGAAAATTATTTTCATGTACACAAAGCGTGTAAAATTATTAAATATCCTCTCTTTGTCCTATTCAAAAGAGATCTAAGAGGAAGGATATAGGATCACAAAGGATTCAAGACAGATAGACCGTTCAGTATGTCTGTTTGATGAAGTGTGAGAGTAATCTTTCCACGTCATATGCGTCAGGACACCCGAGACAAAAGGAAGAAAGAATGGCATTGATTTCAAAACGCACTCCTTTTGTGTCTCAAAGATAAAAGCTTCGCGGTGATATATGACCATTTCAATTTATGGAGAAGTGATGGAACTTCGCAGAAAGGAAAAAGGACAGCCTATCACCTTTGCTGTTGAGGGAAAGATATTTGTTACAATTGAATTTCAAATTGAAATCACAAGACGGATGCTTTGCGGGTTCTCGACTGATATTTTCAAGCTTTGAAAAATGGTCTAAAACCTGATTGAAGTTCTTAGATTTTCACGGACATTCTGATGTAGTATGATTTCTATGAGTTTTTATTCCGTTTATCGTTTGCACTCTTTTCTGACGTTTCAAGATCCATTACAGCGTATATCATCATGTTTGATGTTATTTTTGTAGATACGCATGTAACGTTATGTACTTTGGATTTTTATCGTGCCGCGATTGTTGTTACATGAAGCTTGTTAATCTAAAACCATTGTTGTTTGACAGTCTACGCTTGAAGTATTTTTTGTAGAATTTGTCTTGGATATGGGCACATCTAATGTGATTTGGAGTCTTGTCCTGTAGGGTAAAGACATTCCAAAGAACTTGTAAATACATGGCAATCTATAATGTTGACAAGTTTGAATGAGAATAATTGATCTGCAATAGGGAAATATCATGTTTTTTTAAAAACATTTTAAAAGTAATAAGAGTCTATAAAATATTGTACAGTTAAAAAAAAAATTTTGGTAGTTATTAGTAGCATAATATATATTTTTGATTTTGTAGTTTTGAATTCCCACAAAAACGGTAATTTCATTGGCCACGCCCCTAATACGTCACGATTCATGTTTTTTTTCCAACTTTGTTCCTTTCCATTGATTTTTTTATGGAACATCGAGCCTTTGAAGTGATTTTCACAAAAACGGCGCTAAATAAATTATCCAAATATACATATATATATGAATCTTGACGTCACAATTATCAATTCAAAATACGTCACGTTTTTCTAGAGACATGTTTTTCTTTATTTTCTTTTTTAAAGTTATATATGAAAACATTTCTCCACAATATCCATATTGATTTTGAAAATACGATTAATTATTTTTAATCCATTTTACATATTTTTATCAGTATTCCTAGTATGTGATATTTCCCTATTACTCTTCGGTACTTCAAAGTTTGAATTCTATTAAGAGTACAACTTGTTTTTTGTTCATTCTTTTCTATCTTCTTTATTAATTTTAATTTAAAATAGAGGATTCAACAAGACAATAACATATTCAACTTGATTTTAAATCGAATATGTGTTATGAAGCAGTGTTAATATTTTCGAAGTTAGAAGCATTAACCAACTATTTTATATGTAGTATTTTATAATATACGTAAAAAGCAAAGTTTTTAATAAAAGTCGTAGAATAACTTAGTTAAAACTCTTTGTTTGTTTATAATCTCCAACACGCATACCTACCTCTAAATGTTTATAAAATAGAGTTTTTCACGCGTTTTTTTAAAGTTATTATTTACATGAAGCAAAAATTACGATTATAATGCGTCACCGTCGTACGTCGCGTGGCTTGTAAAACTTGGAAGTCCACAAAAAGTCAAAAATTATATTTTGGCGTTTTCTGTTTGGAATTCGAGTAATCTATCTCAAACTTGTATATTCGTACAGAGTTACATTATTTAAAAAAATATGTATCGAAAACCAACTTTGCAACAATTCGCTACTAAAATAAAAACTGTTTTTACTCTTTCCTGAACAAAAGTTATTTTGGGACTTTTACAAGTTAGGCCGACGAATGGTTTTATCATTTTATCCGAGCACTGATAAATTTTCTACAAAAGTTTCTACTAAGAATATTGTAAATAACTTTAAAATAAGACGCTTTCCAATCTATGGGACAAACGGCACGTTAATCGGCACGCATAATCGTTACTGTGCATTACTAACTATTAACATTAAATAAATACAAATATTTGTTTTCAGTGTTTTGTTTATATTTTATAACAATATTATCATTGCTAGCAATATCAGAACAGGTTATATGAAGTAAGATAGCTAGCAACTATATTTTACAATTTATGTTATGTATCTTCTTAACCTTATTATTTGTTTTACCTATTGTAAGAATAATGCTCTACTAAATTAAATTAAATGGCGATTTTTCTGGTACTGAATCTAAACCTGATACTTGAACGTAAAGTTTGTCAGAAGTGTACTCAGTGGGCATGACGTGTGTCTTCAAAATGACGTTACGTCGACTACGAGCCGTTTTATAAGATGCTTATTTTTAAGATTTAGAATAAATTGAATTAGCAAATTAAAACAATTTTTTAATAAACGAAATTCTAATTGATGAAAAACTAAAATTGATAAATACGAAATTTAAAAACAAAACAATGTTTTTTATAATATCACTAGTTATCATTAGAATCGTAAAAATTTGCTCTTAATAAACAATGAATTTTCAACGTTATTCCTGATTTGAGGAATCCCTTTTATTATCAAAGTTTATCTTAAACAAACTTTGTAACCGTCAACATTTTTAAGCCTTTTTAAAATAAAATGGCGTCAATATTTTATAAAAACATCTGCGGTTATCATAACTTTTGTGAAACCGTAAAAATAGGAAATATTTTAGTAGGGGTGGTTTCAGAATCAAGATAAAGAAAATTGATTATCAAAATGCATGATTTTAGTACGTGGGGAAGGAGGCACCCTATTTGTAAAGATTGCATACGGAGTGATATTTTGGTTGCGTTTGGGGTGTTTTAACAGCCTTGTCACGAGTCACGTGAATAATGTATGCTAATGTACCCTGTCGAATAGTAACGGGGAGGTGTTACAGCGGATGCACGTACGTAACATTTTGTGTATGGATACATGTTATAAACTAGTAGACAAATAAATAATGCGATTGTTACCATTTAGTAAACAATATTTTCTCTTAAACCAATGTGTGCAAAATCAAAGTATGACAGGGTTACAAATGATGAAATCAGGCGAGAGTGCAAAACTGTAATTGAAAGAAAAAAAGTATACTATTTGACGACAAACTATCTGGGTAAATTGTCAATCGTTCAATGAAAGCGGAAGATTTGGGTGTACTGATGGATGATAAGCTTTTATTTAGATATCACATAAATACAATAGTAGATTAGGCGTACAGACTTCTAGGGTTTATCTTACGAATCTCCAAGCCATTCTCATCACCAAATACATTCAAACTTCTTTACTATACTTATGTGCGAAGTCAACTCGAATTCGCTTCATTAGTATGGTCCCCTCAGTATAATGTATAAATTAATCGAATTGAAAACATTCAAAAGAAATTTATAAGGAGCCTGGAATATCGTTTTGGCAACATTGAAAATGATTACGGCGCATCTTTGATCAATTTTAATATAGAATCACTACAAAAAAGGCGCCTTACATATGATTTAATTTTACTTTTCAAAATTCTCAATAATATGGTTGATTCGCCATATCTTTTACAAAATATTGGTTTCCGTTGTCCTCTTCGCTATACTAGATTGAATTCCCTTTTTTATGTACCAACTTGTAAAAACAAATCTACTTCGAATTCATTCATTAGACGTACCTGTAGAAATTATAACGGACTCAGTATTGATGTAGACATTTTTAACTACACGTTGCATTTGTACAGAAAATTTCTTAATGGGGTCGATTATTTGGGATAGTTGCTGAATGCGGATCTTGAGTGGTTTGTGCTATGTATATGTGCCGCATGTAATGTTGTGTATGTTTTATATGTGCGCTCATGTGTGTGCGTGGATGGCTCGGAGTGTACATTCGGTATCTTTATTATTTTAATTTATTACCTCCATGGAAAACGCATTTGTCAACAATTATTCTTTTCTCACTTAAAATTCTTATTTATTTTTTTATTTTTTTTGTCACATTTAATGTTTACATCTTTTTAATTTATGAAAACTTAATTGGTCTTTTTATGTTAAAAAAATGTTGTTTTTAAAACTTATTTTGTATGACTGTATGTTTTCTGAATAAAATAAAAAAAAAATAAGATTAAGAAATGGCCACTGAGATGGTTGGGTCAAATGGATGGCGAAAAAATGCCTAATATCGATATTTATAAATAAAATGCATTCGTTTGCAGCCATTTTGAGTTAGCTTTTGTTGTTTCGAATTTTCGATCTACAGTTTATACTAGTATATTACAACTAAGTATGATATAAAATTGGTTGCTGAAACTACTGGATCACAAATCTCACATTTATTTTGAATTGTACAAAGACTCATTTTCCTTCCATATTTTTACTTCTCTTACTAAACGTAGAAGCATTTTTGATTTGCCTTTTCTCTTCAAAATTTTGTACAACTTTATCGGTAATTTATATCTCTTAAGTGTATTTCAGTAAATTGTCTCGTTTAGTCAAGACGGCAGATTATTTTTTTTTATTATCCATTGCGATTTTTATTTTTTGATAAAAACTCACTTATCTTTCGTAGTTGTACTTAATTTAACTTGCTTTGTACTCATTTAGATATTTTTAATACTTAATTTCGTGACTTAAAAAAAAAACTTTTTGAAATATTTGTCGGTAAGTAATCAATTTATGTACATTTCAATACGTTTATTTTATTTTCGTAAGAAAATTTTGAATTGGTCAACCATATTCTGAAAATCCCTCTCTTCCACTCCTCCTTATTTTTTCCACGTCCCCAACCTTCTTACCATGTTTTTCTTTTTTTCTTCGTTATATTTGTGAAAAACTTTGATTGGATGTTTGTGCTTTTTTTTATTTACTTATTTTTTATACAATATCCCATATGATAAGGGTTTCACCTCTTTTACTTGACAAAAATTAACAGATGGAAGAATTGATGAAATATGGATGTTTATACATACGCTGGATGGTGAATGTCACGCAGTGTGTTAAGTGGCCACATAAATCAGCCAATGACAGATCACAAGCCTATTAAATGCCTAGACTTCTATTTACCCTTCTCAAAAAAGTTTCCTCTTTGTTGCAACAAATTTAGATCTCAATAACTCCCAGAGGAAATCCAGCCTGTCTATCAACATCTGAATATACTCGAAACATTGTTGATCATATGAATTATTTATCAAAAGACGTTGAAACGTACACGTAAGGACTACGTTTTTGCTAATGGTCCTCGTAGGTATTTGCGTACAGAAATTTAAATGAAAACTTAATCTTGTACATTTGAGCAAAGCCTGTGATTCCGACACTTTAATTTGTCCCGTGTTGATCTGAGTTTTCACATAAAGTGTTACACAATCACACTCGACGGCCTTTACGCATTCCGACAGGGACCTAGTTTGTCCTCTGGCACTATTACGTTATGAATATTAACAATTTAATACGACCGGGTTCTTGTCAGGGTAATTTCAAAAGGGCATTAGCAAACTTCGCGATTGAAGTTAAAGAAATAACAAGGGAAGAAGGTGTTTGTCTAATAGAGATAGGACGCCGTTAGGGGATGTGGATTTGAATTAATAAAGTTGAAATGCATTAAAAAGAATTAGACCTGAAATAAAGGGTAAGATACAATTCCTAAACGATCGCCAGAAAAGTTTTATCACTGTTTTTGTTTTTATCATTTACGCACGGGATTGTGGAAATTTCAAACAAGTAGATAAGAAGCACTTATAATTTTAAGACTTTTGAAGTTTGGTCTCATATTTAATTTTACTTCAAAAGTACAACAATAATGGTTTTAATGATGTAATATCTTATATTTACATTTAAGTTATTATTTTAAAATACTTGGTACACTTCCACTTATTTATTTGATCAATTAGCGCTTTTACCATCTAATGGCATCTTCAGACTGGTGAATATTATACAGTGTAAGGATAATTTATAAAACACTAAATACTATCTTAAGTGTAGGTACATTTACTTTTACACGTAGGTACACCCCCTTAGTTGGACTCTGTACATTGTAATAAAACAAAAAATAATTTTTATATAATAGAATCTTCTCTTGAAGTACACTGCCAACACATGATTCAATAATTTGTCTCACTCTGTTCCATTGAAATATTGCGTATTGTAGCTTTTAACTGATTTTTTAAATATATCTACACTTAAGATAGTATTTAGTTTACGATAAAACATTCCCTTTCGTCGATAAGACGACTTCGTTCTTAGTTAAAATCAATCGCGCCGGTAGTAATATTGGATAAAAGGAAATAGCTTAGGTGGTCAAAGGGATCGTTAGGATACGTGTCCTGTAGATTGGACACCATTCCAGGCTTCTTCAGTCCTAAAATGGCTGCTTAACCAAAAAGGATCCCATCTCAGGAAAGGAGAGGAGAGCGAGGAAAGGGGCAGTACAGAAATGGTGCCATAAAACTAAGTGCCAGAATGTGTTCAGTTCGATCGTCAAAGTGTACGATCTGGGGATAGCGTCGTAAAATCATTCAGAAAAAGGAAAAAACGAATTACAATACATTTGCTACCATGTCTTTGCTTGCAACAAGAAGCTATTTGAAAAAAGAGTAATTTTAATCAGTGTAAATTTAATTAAATTTATTTATTTATTTATTAACGGATATTGTCCATGTATAAAATTTAAAGGGTTTAAATATTACAATAAAATAATAGTTTAAAACATAAAAAAAGAAAAGAAGCATTGACAAATATAAGGGACATCAAGACAAGATCTAGACTATTTATTTAGTGCTCGTTTAAATCGTTGTGAACTTAAACCAAAAAAGTCCTGATCTTGTCTTGAGTTAACAATACGACAAAGACGGGTCATTGGAGAATTAAGCCCATAGTTTGTTCTATGCTGATCGATGAACAGTACTACATTGTTTCTCAATCTATGAGTCGGAATATTGAATTTTACTTTTCCCAGTAATGATGGAACATCGATTATACCATTTAGTATGCCGAACATATATATGGAGTCAATATAAGTTCTACGTTTTTGTAGACTAGAAATATTTAACATTGACTCTATTTCAGCATATAAATAATTATCTCTTTCTAGTCCAAGCATCCACGCTATTTTTCCAAGGAAGCGATTTTGGACTGATTCAATGTGATTTATGCGATTGACATATAATGGAGACCAGACCACGGAGGCATATTCTAGAAGAGGGCGAACAGTTGAGCAATAAAGAGTTTGGATTAAGAGTTTTGATTGCCAAGTAATTTCAGAGATTTATTTACTTTATTATCTATATGCTCGTTGTATGTCAGTCTACAGTCCAAAACAACTCCTAAATCTCTGATGGACTTAACTACATCAATTTTATTTCAACGTTTATATACATTCAGAGGGCTATAAAAGGGGTAAAGTAAATTGACAAATAAGATTCGGCAGTGCAAAAATCGCAATCAATAAAAAATAATAATAACGCACCTGTTCTACTAATGAACGAGTAAAACTTTACAATAAACAGTTATTGTAATGTATATTGAACAGTTATTCTAATGAACATTAAATGTTTTAAAAAGAGCTAAAGCACTTAAAAAAAATGACTAAAACATTATAAATGTGTGTTGCATTACATTGTTTGTATTAATTTTTGTGTTAATATTGTGAAGGTGCATGGTGGGATTTGACTGTTGGTGTAATGAGTGTCTTTTCTAGGAGAAGAGCACGTCTCGAAACCGGTAGGCATAAAAAAATTGAAAAATTAATTCCGTGAAGTATAATAACAATGTCGGCCTCGTGGTGTAATGGTCAGCGCGTTAGCCTGCCATGCAAGAGGTCTCGGGTTCGATTCCCGATATGGTTGAAATGAAATATTTATTTAAAAGGGTGTTTTCACACTAGAATATTTCATAGTCCCTGGACTGGTACCTAGAGCGCTAGACTGGTCATCTCACCTTCATGTAACAAAAATGATCAAGATACGCTGCGATTGGTGTACTAATGCAGTGCCCTATGCACCATTAGATGCGGAAAGGGAACGATGATGATGATATGATAATAACAATAAAAATAAATATAAATATAAATGTGTACACTGTGTTGTTTAAAATGTTTACCAAACACGTAGACTATGCTACCCGCTGTTTCTAAATAAGTTTCAAAATAGCAATACAGCTTGAAATTACATATATTGAAATGGTTTTCTGACTATTTTTTTTGCACGTAGTATTCGAACCATGGGTAATTATTTTAGGAATTGTAAGACACAGTTATAATAAGAGTAAAAATAAAATAACAAGTTAGACTTAGAATACGAAATGAGTTCTTTGAAGGCCTGCAAAATGTAACGAATTCGCTCCCGGAGTAAATAAAATATTTCTGCAAATGTATGTTTGGATACAGCAGAAAAATATTCTTTTGATGTCGCTGGTTAGGTGAGACACACAAAAAAATGTTTGCAATGTTGTAAGTCAATGAAAATACCGTAAATTCAAAGGCTAGACATAATTAATTAATGCTGAATCCGATTTCAAAACATCCATTAGTTTGTGACGTAAGGATTTAATGGAAAACTTATTTTTAAAATCACAAGTAATAAAAATGGGAATCTTGCTTTGTCAACTGACTTCTAGTACGGGGATTCCGGGTTTGATTTTCTGGTGGGTTGATTAAAAAATTCTAGTACCTGTCTAATTTGTCAAAATTTAATAATTTATTTATTTAAACATTTTATATACATATACAGTTTACATACATATGCATAGGGGCAGGCATATTGCCTTAAGACATTTTTTTCCTACTTACGAAAACCGTTCAATTAAAAAAAATCGGTGGTATATGAACATATTGTTGGTTGATCAATAATTTAATTATAGAACAAAGAATATATAAACATATTTAATTTTTTAAGAATCGAAAATAGACTTGATCTCTACACTAAACTATGAAGAGAGAAGGGATGAAATAGGGAAGGAAAAATGGAGGACAAAGGAAAAACTTAAAGGTTCAGGAAGTGACATTTCATACGTGATTTGAACGTAAGCGTCTCTGACATTAGTGGGAAGATTATTCTGTAATCAAGTAGCTACTACTGTGAAATATGAGGCAAAAAAATCAGAGCGGCGAATGGGTATTGAAAGGGTTTTCTCGTTACTAGGACGAAGAATTAGCCCATGCTGTGATAAATAAAATGAAAGTTTTAGAATTTCTTATATAAACATATTATGACAGAGATGAAGAAAATTTAAGAGAAAGTAATATATAAGTCTAGGCATCTACAGGGCTTATGACCTGTCAATGGGTGGTTTAAGTGGCCACATTACACATTGTGTAACATTCACCATTCTGCTCATATTTGAACATTTATATTCCTTTAATTCTTTCATCTGTTGATGTTTGTGAACAGAACCGAAACCTTTATTTATGCGGGTGAGATTATTCTAATTGAATTATTTCACCTACATACGAGACAACGCCTAAAAATGTTATTTTTCCAATTTCTATACTTCTTCATGGACCAGGTGGATTTATCAACAATATTTTGAGTTTGTCCAAATTTTTGTAGACAAAGACTGAATTCAACTCCCTGAAGAGCTGTTTATATTAACATATTACAACAGATATGAAGAACATTTAAGAGAAGGTAATTTGGAAGTCTAGGCATTTCTAGGCAATTTTTTATATTACAAAATGTAGTACTTGGATAAAATTGTACAAGATAATTTTTATTGCCCTATTTATAATTTAAAATTTTATGCATTTAAAAACACCTTTTTACTGTGTACTTCTAAAGTAAAAAATGAACCAATTAGTTAATTTTTTTATAAATTAAAAATTATTATTTTATCCCGCGGTGTACTCGTACTTATTTTCTAGAGTATACAGTCTTTTTAAAATAAAGTTTCTTTAGAAGTAAAAAACATGTTTTGATATTTCTATTTCAAAAGTTATTTGTATTTCTTACTGGTTTTTTTTAAATCAGAAATAGTTTTTCGCACACTCATCACCTTTTAAAATATTGAGATAATATTTCAATTTCACGTTTGGGTATTTTGATTGCCTTTTAACGTTTCAGCTATAAACATAAATAAATCTTTTATAAGAAAAAGTAAAATAAAATGTAATTTTTTTGTGATACACAAAAAAGTGTTATAACAATGAGATAAAAATAGCAACTCTTATGCGTAAGTACAACTTAAATAGTAACTATTAGTGACGTGTACTATTAATTGTAATTTGTTTAAACGAAGATACATTTTGGTTATTTTCAGTAAAATTAAACTATAAAGTAAATTTTAAAGGAATAATTAAAATTACTTTGGTTTGTGAACCACTTTTTTTACTGTCACAACTGACTAGTTTCGGCAAATCACGTTGTCCTCTTCAGGTTTATATAATAACTAAATATACATACGTAAAAAAAACAGTGAACAGCGGTTGTCGATAAGGCTAGAACAGGGGGTAATTGTGTTTAAGGGAGGGTTAGACTTTACAGGGAAAATATTAAAAATATGTTTGACTTAAATTTATTTATTTTTTGACGGCTTTTTTTGTTTCTAGGATTTCCAAATTATTTAATTGATGAGTTTTATTATTTAAATGTAATGTTTCTTTTCTATCTCCAAAATAAAATGAATGGTTATTTATTGACATATATTTGGCACATTCTGAAAAAATGTTATTGTTATAAATATTATATAAACGAATAAAATAAATATCAATTGGACGCAGTTATACAGAAAGCCGCCAGACATAGAAAAGTGAAACTGAGATAATAGCACTTTTGTGAAAAGGGTGAATAATCGAATATACACAACAGTTGGAATGTTTTCGACTTTTGGCAAATGATAAACAATGAATACATTAGTTTTTTGATGTTGCAAACAAGAATCTTATTAAGTATTTGACCTGTTTTTATGATTTTTAAAATACCGTAATATTCTTCTAGTGCTGTGGGTGTTTTCTGCAAATTGAGAAATGCCAATTTTGTGATCGCTACTGTTTTCAGAAGGTGATTATAACAGTTTTTTGTACGAAACAATCTGGCAACTTTTAGAAAAACATAGAATAGACCTTACTGCATCCGATAACACAAAAATCTCACTATTTCAAAATTGTGGACTGGCTGCTTTCTGCATAACTAAGTTCAATTGATACCTACAAATTGTATGGGTTTCAGTTTGCATTTTTGTTGAATTACCGTATAAAATAAAAATATATAAAATATAACTTAAATCCTGGACGTGTGTTTCAGACTCTACTGCGCTTTCATATAAATATCCTAAAAAAAGAAAATCGAGTGGAACCTAGTGATGTAGTAGTTGACGTTTTTGCGTACCGTGCTTTAGATTTCTGGATTGATTTATAACAAGATCCATATGAAATATTGTTTTAATTTTTTTTTTATTATGCAATATTTTATTGGCCCTGGACTGGCACCTAAAATTGCATTTGATGTTCCAATGGAGTATCCTATGGACCATCAGGTGCGAATAGAGACATTTTAATAATAACGAATTAAACTGAAAATATTATTAATGCAGTTGCGGTAAATAAGAGTTATTTCACTTATTGAAAAAAAATATATAGAAAGAACTCTTTCTCGCAATTTTTTTGATTCCGTCTTTGACAAGGTTGATCAGTTTAATAAACAATAATTTTAGTATGTTCAAATTATTAGAGACAAGCATTTTTACATTAGTTTATCAAAAAAGCATCTTTCGCATTATCAGATAAGAAAAAAACCACGGACAATGTATTATGAAAAGTCGTTTTGTTTTCGTCGAATTTTATCGTATAAATTAATCTTCTTATAAGTTTCTGCGATTTGTGTGAATTGTCGCCATGAATCTTTATTACATCTTGGAATATTTTCATCGAATATTTTTCGTTGTAAAATTGAAAAGACGAAAAGGAGGAAAGAAATAGAAAGTTTGAAAATTCATTACCGGCTGTTACTTTACTTCGACAGCTGTGAGAAAATTGTATCAAAAAGCGTATCTTAAATGACTTGAAGCCATTTACATAAAAAAGCGTAAATTTTCTTTGCTTTTTTCGAGTGCGGAGTGACTGCGTCTTGTGTAATAAGGCTTCTGGTTGTATAATTTATCGAATCTAGTTCGGCTATAATCACTCGTATAATTAGTTTAAATATAATCTCAAAATCCACGTAGGAATATTTTGCAGGCCTTCTTTTTAAACCTGGTATAAAGTTGCACCTAGACATAGTTGGAAAATAAGAGTGAGAATACCATTCTTAACAGTGTAACTTTATACCAGGTTTATAAATAAGGCCCTACGATTGTTAAAATAGCGCATAAATAGTACAAAGATATTTTTATATTTAAAATTGACAAATTGAAAAATTTTGAATTATGGTTTCGTTTTATTAAAAAGGTTTAATGCTCGGTTTGTCACTTATTCTGAATTGTTGATACATAAAAATTACATACATTTATAAAGAAAACAAATCTCAATTATCATTTCAATTATGTTTTTATAAATATATTCTTTTTCTGTTGATTTCAATGATACTTTTATTTTGTTTTTTTTTTTTTAATACTAATATATTTTACTATTATTTGGTTGATTTTAATGATACCATTATTTTGTATATTTGATTATGTGTGATTCCTAATTTGTATAATTTATAATTTAAAAATGATTTCTGATTATCTTTTTTGCATTGTATTCTTTGGAATTTTATTATTTAATACATTAACCTTTTTTTTCTAGATTGTTATTCTATGTCATTATAATTTGATCTAATTAATTTTACTATGTATATTTATTGTTATTTATTGTGACTTACACGGGCATAGCCTAAAAAGCCTTAATAAGTTCATTAATATTTAAACTAGTGTAATTTTGAATGAATAAATAAATAAAAAAAGACTTTTCAAAAAAAGCATCCAACGTCGTCAATGTGTTTTTGTTTATTGACTGGCAAAACAAAATTGCTAACTCCATTCAAAAATAAACCCAAGTTGCTGAAGTGACAATTTTTATTCTCATTTGACAATACACGAGGGAGAAGCGGAAAAAAGTATTACTTTCAAGGAACTTTTATTTTCTACAAAAATACAATTTTGTATTTTATTTTCAGTCCTCCGGTCTCTAGTGATCTGCCCTTTCTCGGGAAATTCAGAAACGCAAGTGTTAAATATAATAAAAAGGAAAGATTTTTCTTATAACACTATTTTACTCTATCTGCATAACTGCTTAGACCCGAATATATAAAAAAAAACATTTTTTAGCATTTCATTAAAGGAAATTGGAATTTGATTATGTAGCGTAAGCCTTACAATAAACGGCAATGCAAAAATAAACAACAACAAACCATCACGCCGTATCTCTGTAAGGGTAGATAGAGAGGAAAGAACGCCACATCACTCTATCTTTACATATAGATCTTGCGTCCTCTTTTGATATGTCCATCTTCAAGCATTTGTTGGATTTCATCATGCCATTTCTTTCTCGGTCTTCCTCTATTTCTGCATCCACTAACATTCAAATTGTAAATAATCTTAGCCGTTCTTTCGGTGTCCATTTGCAATACATGTCCAAACCAGCGCAGAGCTCTTTTCTTGATTTTGTCGTTAATGCTTATCTCAGCCTTATATAATGTACGGATCTCAACTGTTGTGCATCTATCGTACGTAGTTTTACCACTCATTCGCCTAATTGCATTTTGACAGCATTCAGCCTACTTTCATCCCTGTTTTTTCAAGTCCATATTTCGCTCCCATACATCAAGGTCGAGACCAGGACTCCATTGTGAACTGCTAGTTTTAACATTTAAGTGCCAAGGTTGATTTAAGTGCACCGTTGACTCTGCTTCCGGCACTCACCCTCCTTTCAATATCTTTCTCAGTCATTCCATCCCTAGTAAACATACTTCCCAGATACACAAATTCCTCTACTTTTTTTGAAAAAGGAATAAACCGCTTAGCCTCTATTTTGAGGCTTGCCAGCAGGTGGGAGGTGGAGGGAGGAGATATGAAAGGAGGTAATGACAAATACACAACACCTAGACCAATTAAGAAAAAAAACTTTCTTGGATTTTTGTCTTGCAACTGGCGGAAATCGAACCGCGACGCCAGTTTCACAGTCGGCCGTCTAACCAACTGCGCCACGGCGCTTGTCAAACTTGTTTTAGTCATTCACAGTGATTTGACATTAAGTCATAGGTACTTTCCTGTCTTTCAAAAACCATCACATTCGATTTATCGACATTCATCAGCAAATCGCTTCCCTGGCATACATCGTAGACCTTTATTACCAAAAATGATTTTATTATTTAAATAATTTTAAAGAACATGTAAATAAATGTCAAAATGTTTATTGATAAGGAATGGATTTCATCCCCTAAGGAGTTCATCAAGATTTTCACGTATTTTAAAAGAAATGTAAAAGATTTTGAAAAAGAAATATCTCTAAGCATTTACAAGGTATGTGGAGAAATAGTGGAAACAGAATTACACAGCAATGAATATTTTCATAAATTTTAATCAGTGCGTGTTAGTGTTACCTGCTTAAAGCATGTGGTTTTAAATCAACACATTGGTTTCAAGTTTTGTGCAGCAACTATGGTGAAGGTTGTGATGCTGTGAATTTGGTGCGTGAAAATCCACGATTAGTCATTTTACGAATCCGTTAATTCGAGTTGAACTTAGAAAATGGAAAGTGACTCATAGAGTCTCCCACGCCTCCAACTCAGGATGCATCTACCAGCCAACCTGGTATCGAAAGCGAAACCGCACGTGTTTTCGGAAGATTGCCATGTTTTTTTCTTGACATGCGCAGTCTTGGTAGTCTTGCCAGGGGAGAAATTATGGTGCATGTTCGCAAAAAGTTAGGCATGGTAAGAATCTGTTTAACTAGTACCATGCCAAGGTGTAAAGTGAAATTTGCGTGTTAGTTTAATTAGTGTCCTGACGAAGACAAGGGTACGTCTCGAAACCAGAAGAAATAAAAAGTCGGGAACTGGTTATATACAAATATTTAATAATATTTAGTAAAATGTTTAACAGAAAGTTATTGCTTTAAATAAAAACAATGATTTACTACGTTATTATTTGCTTAGGTTTTACTTAAGTGATTTAATATGTACAATGTTATGATTTTGTCAAAATTTTTGTAGACAAGGACTGGATTCAACAGTGTATAAAGCATCCACTTAAACTAGCCAATGACAGGTCATAAGCCCTGTGGATGTGTAGACTTTTATATTCCCTTCTCCAAAAGGTTCTTCATCTCTGTTGTATTTTGTCGATTTAATATGATTTTTGTTTTATTCACCATTCTGCATATATTTGAACAGCCAATAGGTGAGTTAGCCCTATTCGTGCCTAGTCTTATATGTTACCTTTCTAAAAATACTCTTAATTATTAGTAAAGGACTGAAACAATGTTTTCAGTAGAAACCGAAACTGAGTTTTAGCATCTGTTTTGGTTTCGGCCGAAACCTAAACCGAAACTTTTATAAATAACTTAAGTCACTTCAAATGTGTTAATTTGTTTAGTTTTAGCGCTTTTTCGTTCGTTGTTATGCAATTAGAAATGAGAAAATGTTTAAAAAGGCTATAAAAAAATGGATAGTGGAGCTAGGTAGAAGTTAAATGGATTGTCTCATTCGCCCATACCAATGCTGAATCAACTGCTCCACAACTGTATAGCTTATGTTAGGTTTTTTTATATTTTCATTGTGTGTTTTGAAATATAAATAATATAGATGTACATAAATACATTGCTGTTAAAACTGTCTAAATATTTGTTAATTATGTATGTTTTTTAGGTTAGTCTTCTTTCTTTATTCTCAAATGTAATTTCAAAAAACTAAATTGTTAAGTGTCCTCGGTACGGGAAACTCCAGTGAGATCCCATTATTTTTATTATTAATTATAGTTTGTAAGCGAAAAAATGAATAAATAAATACATATTACTCGAATGTAAACGTTTTCAATGTACTATTGAAGCTTTTGAATATAAAGGAGCTAAAATATATAAAAATGAAATGCCTCGCGGCCAAGTCACAAGCCATGAGATGCACCAGAGTACATCCGAACATTATCCGACATGTACCGCAAGTTTTGGCTGAGCTTACGTTTAGGCCAATTTTTGGCATAAACCGAAACCGTGGCCGAAGCTCGTTTTATTGGCCCAAACTTTGGTTGGTCACAATAAATTATAAAAACTCTCAAAATATAAAATACTTCATCATTGTTTTAAGACAAATACGAGAGATATATCAAGTCTTATATTCTATGTAGACTTTTGTGACATCGGAGCAACGCAAGAGTAAATGCACCAGTACTAATATGTACATAATTAACTATAATTCAAAAGAGTAGGTGCATAAATTACATTTTTACTTACCGAAAACTATTCAATTAATGGCCAATTCTAGTAATTGACAATGGCCCAGTGATTGACGTAATTTTTTTTATGTCGAGTATTTATTTCAAGTGTTCTGTATTTAAAATGCCATTTGTCGTACAAAAGTGATGCGGGTTCGGACCTAGTAAAGAAAAAGAACAAATTAATGCTTTCTACATTATTCATACATTGTTGTCTGAATGTGATACCCAATGCATCCCGTAAATCTTCTTTACGATGCTTTGTAGCCAGAAAGAATCGTGGGACTGCCATGTACTCGAGGGACTAAGTGACGAAATCCATTAATTAAACATGACAGTAATTGTTCAAAGGATAAAAAATAAACATAACTAATTCAATAAGATAATTTAACACTTGTTTGCCTTTTGATATAAAAATATTATTTATTTGCTGATTGGTTCATTTTTTTATTTATTTATTTCACTTTTTTCACAATAAAAAGAGGTTCTTTGTTTCATGATCCGACTAATAGAAATTCTTTTGTGTTTAGTGAGGACCTTTAACAATTTACATCATTGAAAAAACAAGAATCACAACATTTGCTATTTTCAAACTCTATGGTATCTTTGTACTTTGCTAAGCCGGAGTGAATAAAAACAAATACAAATATACAAAATAATAGCATAATAATTGTAACCAGAATGAGTTAAAAAAAATACATGGAATGATGCTTCAAAATCATAATAATTATAAAGTGCACTCATCAATGACGATTGATTTTTTAAACAAACATAGGCAATATTTTGAGTTTGTACAATTGTCTGTAGACCAAGATTGAATTTCACCCCTAGGGAGTTATTAAGATTTACATATTACAACCATGATGAAGAACATTTTAGAGAAGTAAATATGTACTGTGAAAAAGTCTAGTTATTAACAGTGCTTATGATCACTGTCATTAGCTGTTTTTTTTTTTTTTTAATTTACTGATTTTATCATCATAATCATCTACCTTTTCATACCAAGTGGTGCATAGAGCACTGTATTATTACTCTTATTGTAACGTATCACGATCATTTGATAAAAATATACAAAAAAATTTTCATCAAATACAGAACTCTTTATTGCGCCCGGAAAACGAATAAAATATTGTATCTCATAATCTCCTTTTTAACATCCAGCGATACATAGGGTATTTTGATAACTAGTTTTGTTTGTTAAAAATATTACTTACTAATAGAATACTTAAAAATTAAAATAAATAACGTTACTTAAATTTATTCATAAATCTTTATGAAATACACATCACTTTTCCATCAATATTTTAATAAAAAAATGAAGAAGATTTCAGCTTCTCTCGACTTTCTAGTAACTTATTACAAATTTTAAGCCTTCCTAGTGAAGGTTGTAATGAATTCCCGTCAGCCTCACCTTAAAAAGCCTGAAATCACCTCCACTTCTCGTTCTATACCTGTGGAAATCCTTATTGTGTTGAATACCCTTTCATAATGGTTAAATTGAATGTTTGGATCGTCTGTAACATGAAACAAAGATGATCATTCCTACGTTTGAGGTGCCAGTCCAGAAACAATGTTGAAATTGATATTTTATGTCCATCCATCCTAGAATCTAACTAAGGACCTTAACGTAACCGGACAGAAGGGAAGATTAAAACCCTTCATAGACCGATTTTAATTCGATAACTCGAGTATTATTAAAGATATTCGCCCAATATTTTTTGTAATCGTAAAAAAATGACAGAAAACAGAATTTTTCTGTTTTTGTTTTTAAATTGACAAATCGTTTAATATTTAAAAAAAACAAAGGACGCAAATAAAAGAAGGGTCATTTCACTTTATGTATATTAGCATTCGGCAAACTAACAAAAATGAGTAAATACACGAATGAGTACATATGTGGATGTGAAAACATTAATAAATTATTGCACGGTCATAAACACTCTCAACTTTTTGTTCTTGTCCCCCCGTTCGGATCACGTGTAATTTTCTGATGCTCAGTGAGGAAAAGGTTAAGGTTAAGAATGGTAGGCAAACACGCCAAGCATTATACTACGGGGCGAATTTATCTACACTCGATTATTTTTTTCAGGATTTTTACATGTGAGCTGAGAGTAGACATCGAGTCAAAAACATCTAGTCAGAGGTTTTGGTTCTATTTCACATAAAGAACTGTACTCTTTAATCGCACGGATACAGAATATATAGATACTGTACAAATAAATATTTTGATTTACGTAATGGAACCTAAAAAGAAGTATTATTATTAAAAAGGATATAAACCATTTAGTCTTTAAAGCTCAAAACGCGACTAAATTATGCCGCAATAACTCAAACAAAACAGCCTTAAAAAAACGAAATGTGTGGTGCCTACCTGAGCGCCCTTTGGTAAAGTTGGACTTTATCTGAGGATGGAGTTTAGGGCCGAGCTTTTATCTACGCCAGGTTCTTTGAGAACCGATTACAAAGAAGCCGACTTTAAAAAGCTCCTGAAATCCAAGACGACAAAGCACCAATTAACAATTAAAATTAAATTGAAAGCATTAAAACTCTTTCTGTAGAATTTATCAAGGAATGCAAAAATAATTTGTAAGAAAGCAAGACGTTATATGACTTTTGTTAAACATGAAAAAAAACCCGTTTAAAAAATGAATTTGTTTTTGTAAGCTTATTATATTTCTGCCCTGAAAAAAAAAATAGAGTAAGTATAACTTTGTTTTTTTTATATTGTTATATTTTTGTACTGTGCATCTTAAAAGCTTTTTTTGCCGTATAAAATCCTCAAAACCCTGATGATAAAACAATTCAAATAAGTAATAAAATACGATCAACAAGTATCATAAACATTTTGAGTTATTGATTCCATTCCGTGTGGGTGTAACCCTTTGCATTCCACTGCCCTTTGTCTGATGGATGGATGCGAATTGCGCATAAAGTGGACATTGCATAAATAAACTAAATGTAATGGAAATTGTACGGGAAGAATTATTGCCCGCCTTATATTGAAGATTTATATTTGTCATGAATTTACGCGAGGTTAAGATCATTCAAGCGTTCAAAAGTGCCGGTGCTGCTAGATACAAATCGTTAAATAGTCAATTAATGAGCAATTTAATTTTAATAAATATACTAGAACCAGAGATTTATATAGAATAACAAAAATGCTCAATCTAGAGGAATTAATCTACACAAAAAAAAAGATATTTAAGATGAAAAAGAATAAAATAAAGACAAATATTAAATTTAATTTTAACAACAACATACATAATATAAATACAAGAGCATCAAATAATTTAACTTGCCAACAACCAACAGAAAAAGAAACAGTTTTTTGAATACAGCAACAGTTTTTTACAATTCACTTTCTAATGACCTAAAAAATTTAACGTACTTAAAAAAACACCTAAAAAAAAACAGTTCTTACAGCCCGTGTGACGAGTGATTGTGATGTTATTTTATCGACTTTTTATTTAAACTATTGTGTTATTTTATATAACGTCCCCTTTTACCAGCACTTTTGCTGATTGGGAATATTTCGTTCAAATGAAAAAAAGGGAATAATGTAATAATCCGTTAGATAACATTATATTAATTTATTGTTACTAGCAAAGCACTTGAAAACTGAAAAAATATATTGCAGTTTTCAAATCAATCAAAAAGTAAAAGAAGAAAAATATAAAAGAGTTGTACAGTATTTTAACAGTAGCTAAGACTTTTTTTCTTAGAAATTTTAGATAATTACATTGACCAAGTTAAATATGTGTAGTGTTAAAACACGTCGATATAAAAGTCTAAAATAAAGCTGAATTTTATCAAGATGTGTTATATTGAGGAGCAAACTTCGGAATTCTTATGTATAATTTATGATACGACTACGAGGCCACATACTACTACTACTACTACCATCACGCCATTTCCCCGTAGGGGTAGGCAGAGAGAATGGACCGCCACACACGTCTATCCTGGCATACAATCCTAGCCTCTTCCACATTCATACATCTTGTCATACATGCCTTTCGGTTCTGTCTGCTTTTGACACGACCAGACTTAAGATTTTGGTTTATCTGATCATGCCACGTCTTCCTTGGTCGTCCTCGTCTAACGTTGCCGTTCATTTTTGCCAAATATACTTGTTTTACCATTCTCTCGTCGTCCATTCGTTCTACGTGACCAAACCATCTCAGAGACCCTTTCTTAATCTTATCAATCATACTTGTCTCAGATTTACACTCTCGCCTGATTTCATCATTGGTAACCCTGTCATACATTGATTTCCCACACATTCGTCTAAGAGATCGCATTTCAACCGCGTTCACTCGGCTTTCATCCTTCCTCTGCCAGTTCCATGTTTCACTTCTATACATAAGTGTTGGGACTAAAAATTTTGTATTAAATTTAAACGAGCAAAAATATATGCTATGTTTAGAGTGTTCAATTTGGTACTGATAGCCTTTCCACGTGATATGTTTTCGTTCATAAACATTTTAAAGAAGACAGATGCGTAAAAATAAAAATATATTTAAGGTTCTCGGGATTTTGAGAAAATCACGGAACCCAAAAAAAATTGTCTGGGTTGAATCCTAGTTAAGTAGCAAGATAATTATGCAGCCGTTTTGCTTGATCATTTTCGTCTGATCTTTGATTGAAGGGAGGATCTACCTGACGGAATTTGAATTCCTCGCAAATTACAGAGGAAACTATTAGTTGCACGATCAGCGGAATCTCAGAACTGCTATTTCTTGAACTTGTGTCGTACGCTTTATCTTTTGAAACTTTAACTAGCTAAAAACCAATAATGTCTTTCTGTCGATTGGTAATTTAATATTAACGCGATTGACTGTAAATGCCTAAAATACATTTCCTTGAAAATCATTGCTGTGAACAAATTTGACGCTCTGTTAAATATCCTTAGAATACGTCCAATAAATTTGGCGTATAAATTTACTCATCATGCGACATCAAAAAAAGCATATTGACATTTTTTTTGCTGTTAATTTTAGACAATTTTAAAGAGTACAAATATTACGCGTGTTTTTGCAAACCTTATTCTGATCACAAAATAATTTATTTTATCGGATGGGTTAAACTTAAGCTAGGTTTGAAAAATCCCTGTATCTAGTGATAAAATAAATAAATGAAATAAGCATGTAACATTCAATCAAAAAGTCAATTCAGATTTTGACTTTATGATTGAAACATGTGTGGGTTGAATTTGATTAGCCGAAATCCTTCGAACTATTTATTTATATGCAGAAAAATAAAGAATTTTAACTCACCAGAAAGGCCGGCCTTGTTAATGCTATTGGAGCTGGAGAATCCTGGAATTTTCTTCCACGCCTTTTTGCTCCAGAAACCACCAGATTTTTGCGACGAGTTTGAATCATTAGCACCGTTAGTGATTTTGTTTGTTAAAATATTATCATCCGATTTCCTGGAGCACGTGTTGTTGCAATCACTTGGACGAAGTTCTTTATGATCTCTTGGATCCACTATCTTCACTCCTCTTCCCGAGCCGTAGATGACTGCAGGAGGAGAGGCCCTGGGTAAGCTGAGAGATCCTCTAGGTTTATATCTAAGACTTCCAACGTAACTAGCACCACTACTGCTTCCGCTGAAACCACTATCCAAGTCTGGGGGGTGGCAGCTCGCTGGAGACAACAACTCATCAGTTGGACCCACTCTTAAGAGTTCTTCTAAATTATCCCCCCCTTCCGCTTTTTCCGAATCCGGGGACTCAGATTCCGGCATCAGCATCGCTTCGACCGACAGATTTAATTCTCCTAATATTCTTTTATGCCTATTTTCTACCCTTCTAACTTCTTCCTCTACAATACTTTGACTTAATGATATCATTGACTGTTGGTGTGCCGTTCTGTGTTTTTGGCACGAATTTCTCGATCCGTCAGTTATTTCTTCGTAAATATTTTCTTCCGTTCCATACCTAGTAAGATACGTATGCCTTACTGTCCTTTCTTTTGGTAATAGACTTTTTGGTATGTTGATCGGTGTCTTTTGACAGCAGTTGGTTCGCGATGATCCGGGGGCTGAGGAACTTAGTCTGCGAGCATTAGCTCCTGGCTCATAGTATGCATAAGAATAATCTCCAGGTTCAAACCTTTCCATAGTTGCTGCAATATTATCTCTATTCCACTGGACGGAAGCCTCTTTTTGAGATGCCGATAAAGCCGCAAATCTTGCTGGTAAAATTTCGTCTAAATCCCTTGCGCATCTTTCGTCTAAAGATAAAATACTATCTTCGTCTTCTTTATATTTTTGTGAATTTTTACCTAAATACTTTTTAGTATAACCTTTATGGTTGCACTCGTTTGGCGATCCCTCATCTTTGGGTGGAAAGTTGTGAACTTCAACTGTCGTTAAAATATGTTCGTCTGCCAAGTACGACTGACACATTCTTCCATCTTGCGCGGGCTCAGACGTCGAGTGCTGGTGGTGATGCCTATGATGACCAAACGTTTTAGACTTTTGAACGTCGTCGGAATAGCATTTGGAATGGTTGACTTGACCGTGTCGTGAACTCGTAGCAAAATGGTTTCTCTCGAAAATTCTTCTATCACAAGTTAGGTCTAGGTAATTTCTACGGTTGAAACCTTGGCAGTCTTCCTCTCGGTCGTGACAAGAGTTTTGATGGTGGTTGAAAGCGTCCTCTCGGAGGCATTCTTGAAGGTCATATTCTCTAGGGTCGATGCGATCGTCCTCTGGAAGGTTGTTGTTGTGGTTGTGGTGCGGCGGCGGGTGGTGCGGGGGAGGGGGAAAGTGCAGCAGAGGGCGGCACGGTGGCTGCTGACCGGGGTGGGGCGCCGGAGGCGGGGGATAACGGGAGCAATACAGCGCCTCAGCTTCATCCACAGGTGACATCACGCGGCGTCCGCAGCGCTGTTCCATCGCGCATCTTATGACAGAACCTGAAAGGAGAAAAACAAATCATTAAGGATTGATTGATGGAGGTTACAGTTATTTCAGAAAACAATTGGCTCTGACGCCAAAGCGTGTGTAGACCATAAAAACGACAGTCGCGTTTCATTACTAGCAGTCATACCAAGTTCCCGTATTCGGGCGAGGGAAATATCATTAGCGTCTATTCCCGCTTCTAACAAGCCGAAACAATATTTTATTATTTTTTTTATTTCAATACACCATTACCGGCGCTTCTTCGTGCATTAAAATATCTAATTTTTCATGACTAATGATTCGTTTCGAAATGATGACTGACAAATGACAAGTGGGCTACGTCACATAAAAAAATGACGGATTAACTGTTACAAAATTAAACGTAACGAAATTTTTAATGAATAACGAGTTGAAATTTGTTGTGTTGTTTCTAGGGTTTGTCATTGAACTATAACGGAACATCTACAAATACAAACGGAAAACAAAGTTTTAGTTATATCCGAGTTTTATGCACGCTACTATGTTTTTATAATTAAATATCAATTTGAAACCTTACGTTTTTAATAAAATACTATATTTTGTTCCCAAATAAATGCGTAACAAGTGAACTTCATGAATTTTAAACATCAAAATTTTAATACGACAGTTTTTACCGATAAAAAAATAAAACTTAAAGCAACGCAACCGCATAAATAAATTATATACTGAAACAATTGAAGAAAAAAGAAGATGAATATATTAGACAAGACAAGTAATCAGCACTTTACTAGGTATATGTATGAAGTTTATTTTATTTTAAATGTTTTTCTTTTTCTTTTATCCCTCTGTAACCATCGCAATTAAATATGGTTTTAATATTGAACTACAATTTTTACTTTTGAATTTTTAAATTATACGTATCCTTTCACTTTAAATTTTTGAAATCCCAATACTACACACGGCTTTCGGTCTCTTATAATTTAAGATAATAATAATAATAATTATACTTTGTTATAATAATAAAGTTTTGTAAAAAATAACAAATTATAACCGGGAAATCTGTAACAGGTTTTTTTTTAAAAATCATTATTTATACCTCATTTTTTTGTCAAATATTGTATGAATTCTAAAACAAATTTAATGGTAAAAAATAGTAAATCATCAACGAGTTTCCTTGTCTAAGCTACTTCCTTGTGAATAAGTTTTGAGTCTATTTAACTCCCATTAGAGGCTTACTTCCTTAATTTTTTGGACATTTGAATTACCAATTACAGCTAATTGACCAACCAAAGCAACGAATCACACAGAACCCAAACAAAAGGTAATTACACGCAATTAAAGTTGTAAGAAGATCCATTTTACTGAGTAAATTAAATGCGGTGTAATTAAAAAACGTGTGATGTAGTTTTATTTATATATGTAAGATCTGGTAGGATTATTGAAATAACTTTGGACTTTCGTTGTGCATTTACTTCTCCCACTTAATAATTAATTAAGGTTCACGGTCTTTGAGTTGTTATCCTAATGTAAGTTTAATTGTACGAAGACAATACTATAATAGAACTAAACAACTTGGATTCACTAGAGAGGAACGGATACCCGTTTGAAATGGATTTTTGTTCTAAAAATATTTTATTCCATGCGTTAAAAAATGTGCTTTCTACCAAAAAACAGATATTAATAGTAATTTTCGAAATCTGTGCTCTAGGTCATTAATTTATTTAATTTTAAATAATTAAACACAACTTTAAATTTTGAATTAAAAAAACAGTAATTGAAATGCGACTTAAATAACTTTGAAAATATATAATTAAATTTACATTCAACTGTTTAGTCCGATTAACTACATATTAAATTTATGGGGATCTTGTTTCCTATAATTGTTATTTACACTGTTGCTAACTTGTTCCAATTCTATTTCAATACTTATCGATTAAAACAATTATTTATACTTCGTTGAATTTATTTGTACTTTTAGATTGTTTGTCTTCGTTTTTATAACATAATAATGTTCCCTCACTGGGGGTGTCCCGTGCCGAGGGAAACATTTAACAAAATGTGAAACATGCCTTAAATAAGCTATTTAACAAAGTTAACATAATAATAACATAAAAAAAAAACGTAATGAATCCAATTAACCTAATTATCATTAACAAAATGAATAATAAAAAACTAAAATAATCATAAAAAACATTACCATATCATATAGACCAATAGAACAAATTTCATAAACAGTACACACATTTTACCTATTTGGCTTGATCCACTTATCGATCCGTGTGCAACCCACCTCCACTATCAATTTTTTAATAGCAGTTCATTCAACAGTATGAAAGCTGTCTGAAGACTGGATATTTACTCAGTGAAAACCAAATGCCGCATATATAACGCCTGCATAACATCTATTCTCTTCTACGGGTGCGAATCGTGGCACCTCACTAGGGCGAAATTTTGAGTTTTGATAAGAGGTCTCTTAGAAGAATCTTGGGTGTGGGATGGTTTGACTTAGTGAGGAATGAAGTAATAACAGAAGGGAGGCAGTAAACTCCGGTGACAACTGTTGTCAAGCGAAGCCGATACGGTTGGCTGGGTCATATACTGCGGATGTGCGGATGCCTCCTGAGAGCCTTAACCACGCTTGCCTACTTTACAAAACATCAGGTTCTCGACTTCCTGGACATCCACTGCTGACTGTTTGTCGGCAGTTTATGTCAGAACTTCAGGGCGAGAATCTGACTTGGGAAGACGCAAAGGAGTTTGTGACATGGAATGATGATGATTTCATTGACATATGTACACACTTGATGCAGCATTTAGCCCGCATCTTGTGTTCTATTCAACCTAATTTCCGAAACCTAACTTGAAACCAGTTAACCTGAAGCAGTGGAAAGAGGCGCGACGTACAGTTTTAAATGAATTGTCCAATTTGCCCGACCAATATTGAATAAACTGCTACACAAATATACGGTTTATGTTATGTTTTTGTTCTTTTATTGTGCGTTTTTTAATATAAATAATATAGTTAAACATAAAAGAAACATAAACATAAATACGTAGTGTATAAAACTGTCTTAACATTTTGTCAATTATCTCTGTATATTAAGTCATCTTTGTATATTCTCACATATAAAAATATTTAAAAAAAAGTATATTGTTAAGTGTCCTCGGCAAGGGTAACTCCAGTGAGGTCACGTTATTTTAATCATTAATCTTAATTTATTATGGGAAAAAAAATAAATAAATGAATTCACAGTAAACTGGCATAGACTTTTATACTCTACTACACGTTTTGCATGGCAATGTTCACGTGACAACGCTCATGTTTTGGAATATAATTTTAAAACGTCGCTCTATAAAGCATTACCTCTATTTAATTATACCTCAGTGTTTAAATTGCACATTTAAATTACTCATATTATATTAATTTAATACATATTTACTAACAAATTTTAATCTTCATCGTGTAGAAGGCATAACTACAGTATATTATTGTTTGTAAAGCTATTTTATTATTTTATTAGTAACTATGTACTCATATTGTAAAAACGTAGCACCTTTTTCATGATTTCGTCAATAATGCATGTCTTAGCCTTACATACTGCACTGATCTTGACATTTGCATACCTATCGTAGATAAATTTACTACACATTCTTCAGAAGCATCAAAATACCTTAATAGTGTGATAGGGTAAAAGTATTTAGCCACTATGTACGATGTTCTGCATTTGATTTCATACTAGTGTTTCATTAAACCGAAATCTCTTACATAGTTAAGACTGGTCATTTTGTTTTTATGTTAAAAAAAACTTGATATCATTTCCCGATAGGAAAATTGTAAGCGTTTTACACCATTTGGTGGGGATAAAATACAAAATGTAAGGTATTATACGCATTTTCTCTCAAATGAAAGGGTAGTGACATTGAAATAGTGGACAAATTTAAGTACCTCGGCAGCATTTTAACAGAGACCTTCGACCCAGATAAAGAAATTAAATGCAGAATTGAGACAGTAAGAGCTGCTTTTAATAAAATGAAATCCCTCTTCGCCTATGCTAATCTCAACTTGAAAACAAGGCAAAGATTAGTAAAATGTTATGTGTAGTCTGTATTGTTGTATGGCTGCGAGACTTGGACTCTGAAGGTGAACACAAAGAACAGAATGGAGGCTTTTGAGATGTGATTGCATGGCAGAATGCTTAAGATATTTTGGACAGACCTGATAACGAACTCAAAAGTAGTCGAGCTAGAATGAACAGAGAACTCTTAACCACAATAAAAGTACGTATCTGGGGCATTTAATGCATGGAAAAAAGTGCCACTTGCTTCATTTTGAAAGGCAAGATTAAGGGTCATAGAGGAGCGGGAAGAAGACAGATGTCGAGACTGGACTGGCTTCAGGACTGTGGAGCAGATTTTCCGGGCAGCACAGGACAGAAAGACTTTTGCCAGAGTGATTGCCAACGTTGGGAATACCTGACAGGGTACTAAAAGAGGAGAAGAAGAAGGTATTTTTGAATTTCAGTCAGTTCTCAAAACAGCAGCATGTCTTTAAAATAAGTGTTCGACATTTTTTTGTTTTTTTGTTTTGAATTAGCTGAGAAATAAAAATAAAGCCTTGATCCATACAGATTATAAGTCGGTGCACATATTTAATGAAAAGACCGTGCGTGTAAGGTTAGGTAATAAAGCCTTTTATAAAACCTTACAAAACTGCCATTAGAGACTTCTTTAACAAAACTGCCATTAGAACCTATTATTGCTTTGAGATTTGAGTCTAACATGCGTGCTTTATGAGTTTAAAAATAAATTATACAGATTCACGCTTTTATACTTAGATTTCATTGAATCATTTTAAAATATGTTTGATATCGTACGTTTATGAAACTTAAACATGCTACGTTAATTAATAATTCAAATGTATCCAAGAACTAACTTATTATAATGTGATAAGCGCCCTTGAGGTGAATTTTTACAAAAACGACGATATGTAAATTAGACAAATATTTCTATTATAATGCCATTAATGTGGCGAATATATGAATACTTAAATATGAGTGCTATGAAGGGTTAAAAAATTTGAAATTAATTTTACAGAAGAGACAATAAAATATTTTTTTTTTACGAAAAATGAGAACAAGTTTATTTTTTATCAATTTCAAAACAACGCAGATTTGACAAGTGTTATGTCACATTATTAACGCTATGAAAGATAAATATAACACACGGATTTAAACTTAAATCTAAACGACAATTATTAATAAGAATAACTCCAATTTTGCGTGATAAAAACTCTTAGGTTTTATAAACGTCGAACAAGATTGATGTAAACGCCAAAATTTACGTCCGATATTCAAGGGACTCATGCAATCTAGGACGCAGATTATAATTCTATAAACAGTGGTCTTTGTAAAATTATAATGCAAGCTTTTACCTTCGATTTTACTTACGTGGTATTAGGGAGAAATTATTAAGATATAAATTATCTGTGTCGTTTATCAATAAGACTTTTTGTTTATCAATAAGAATTTTCCTAAAGAAATAACACATTTTATCGGGATTGAGAGTAGCTTGGTCTTTCAAATATTACCATGAAAAAAAACGATAGTCAATTGAAGGTAGTTATGCAGAAAGCAGCCAGTCCACAATTTTGAAAAAACTAGATATTGGTGTTATCGGATGTTAATCACAAAAACAAAAAATCTTACGGTATAGATGCTGATGGGAAGATTAATGCCTCTAGAAATCTGATTCTCTTAAATAAATTAAAGTAGGTAAATACATAAGTATTTTCATTTCATTAATTAAAAAGAACCCATAAAATTTTTTTTTTAAATATAAAGTGTCACCTAAAACATTAAAAGTTTGAATAAACCAAATTTCTCCACGGACTGGCGGTGGACTTCCTTGAAGCTGGATTCCAAAAGTGGATCAGTGGTCAACAAAAATGCGTTGAAAAATCTGGTAATAATGTTGAAAAATAGTTAAGAAATAAAGATTTCCAATTATGTATTTTTCAGTTCAAATAAAAAATGCCTTAAACCTGAAAAAAAAATTGAAAACCTTATTTTTTACACAACCCTAGTACAATAGTAAAGAAACAGTGTAAGAAACATTAAACACAGTATTATACACTATTTATCTAAATTGCATTAATACGAGTAATTATCACTATCAAAACTTTTGCGTAATATTTTTTTATTGCGACACTTTTAGATTTAATATGGATAACTCAATTTTGACTGTAAAATGTGGCGAAAAAGTCGTTAAGCCTTTTTCCCTTGACATGCATACATTATTTATTATCTTTTTTACTCAATATGAATATAAAAATACGGCGTGAAATAAAATTTCTTAAATTTCGTGGTAAAAAAATTCGATCACAAATAATTATCTGAATTTTACATTAAAAGATTCCACTCAACCTACGCATTACATAACAAAGGGGTTACCGAGAGATACTTATTTAAAATCACCAGTCAATTTCTGTTCAAACTTTGGGTTAGGCACTTGAGCGATTAAGCGCACGAAGTGTACACAAAGTCGAATATCCCATGGCGTTACACATCCATTAATCATACTCGGGCCATGACGCTCGTAAAAGAAAATTAGCATATGATCACATGATGGTAATCGAATATGACCCTTAACAAATTGCAGTCTTGTGTGCAATCCACAATAATTATTACTGATCGTGTGTTTACGAAACGGGATGAATAGTCAAGTAAGGAAGTTTTTATTTATTTATTTTAATTTTTAATTTTAATGATATTATTTTTCAAGCAATTTTTGTCTGGATTATTTCAAAACAAAACAGATAGAACTGGTACTAGTTCATCATCGTCATTGTTTCCCTATTGGCGCTTAGTGATGCAAAGGACATTGAATCCTTTTTGTTACGCGGAAAGTAAGGTGACGAGTCTTAGGTTTCAGCTACCAGTCCAGGGGCTATGAAATATTATACTGTAAAAACGTTTTTTTAAATAAATATTGCATGTCAACGATGTCTGAAATCGAACTGGAATATGTTCATTCATATTAAGAATTCATCAGAGTACTTCGATGTAATTTTTAAAATTGTTTTTTTGATTTAATTTACTTCCCACCATTTTTTATAACTTTTATTTACTAATTTATGTTAATTATTTTACTTATTCATTACCTCATTTGTCATATCTTGACTTAACACGTACTTTGTTACGGTAAATACATAGATAGCAAATAAACTAATATTTATAAAATAAAATAAAAACACTTTTAAAACTGGAGCCGCTTGTCTCCATAAAATAAATGTGACAAGTTTCGACGCACGGCGCGCCGTAACGTTTTAAAAACATTCTAAAAATATATATTTTTTTTTATTGTTCGGAGAAATACTTTAAGCTGGTCTACGTGACGTTTTGAACTGTAACCATTAAAAAATATATAAAGTAGGATGTGGAACTGTGTGCAAGTACGTAAAATACCTACCGTCGGCGGCCGGCTAGTTTGTGTCTTGGGCTTTAATGTAGATAACATATATTTTAAAAACTTTTTTGACCATAATAACTCACGGTCAATAAAATACATAAATTGCTATGTATTGCTAAATGGGGCACTCAATAAAATTAATTACAGTGAATTCCCAGGGATTTAAAATTTAAACGTTACAAAATAACACGTTCAAAACAGGGTTAAACCAATTATCCCATATCAGGTGTGATACGGGGCGAGTCAAATGGTAATACATTGAACGAATAATTACAATTAAAATATACAACAAGCACTGACGGGTTCATTTATCAGTAATTATAATCTGGGACCCTAAACGCCCTCTGGTAAATAGTTGTCTTGTTTTATTTTGGTTGGTCACTGAAGCGTTAAATTCAATACTAGCAGAAAAGTAAATTTAAATTAAATTTAATGAAACCCTTCTACAGATTTTTTTTAATTTGGCATTCATAGCGAAAATATAATGCAGCATGCGCCATTCACAGAACGGATGGAACTATTGGTTCCCTTAATTTTACCGCATTTTGTTTAAATTACAAGGATTATAATAAAAAAATATGCAAAATTGTTTATTACAATAAAGTTAATTTGTCGTTGAACGAACAATCTGTGACGGAATCGGCTAACAATCGAATCAAATTTCTATATGTGACGAGTGCACCCCCAATACGAACCCATTCCTTGCCGTGGGCAAGAGCTAACTACGCTTGTGGTCAAAAAAAATTCAACACATTTCGCAGTTCTTGAAATAAGCAGTGAATTTTTACAGTTCTATAGAGAAGGGAGATTGGTAATATTTTTTTTTTTAAAAGTCCGCGCCCGCATAGTCCAAATTTGAAATGATCTCTGGAACGAATTCGAAAAAGCCGATCCAAATTCATTCTCTCGTTATGATGTACTGTGTTTTAACAAATTAAGAATCGCTTGACCCAACCAAATTTAGAATATTAACGCTTAGTCTATTTTCTTTATATTAAAATCTATTTTCATTCAATATAGAAGGCGTGGCAAATATCCAAATCCAAATGATGTGTGTAATTGTCACAACTCAACATAAATCCATTGGATTTGGGACTTATGACACATTAAATTACTAATGCTAAAAAATATTTTTTTGAGAATGGATACAATAAAAGATTAACGAAAATATATTTTACATGTTCAATGTATATTCGCGTTTTACCCAAATATTTGAATTTTGGGGGTCATTTTCTATTAGTTGTAATTCATGATATACTGGACTTGTATATTTATATTTATGTAGTTTTTGAGTATGTATGTATGTACTATATTGATTCCTCTTACAATTTTTTTGTTGTTTATTTTAATTTGATTTATTCATTAAAAATTACACTGGTTTAAATATTTATGAACTTATTAAGGCTTTTTAGGCTGTGACAGTATTAAGCCGCAATAATTAACTACAAAAAATACATGGTAAAATTAATTAAATTATAATAACATGTGATGCAATAGTATAATAATCCATAAAAAAATAAAAAAATATTACAAAGAAAACAACGTAAAATAAAATCAGAATGAAATATTTAAATATAAAAAAAAATAAAAACAAGTTTTGTTATATACACTATTAAATATACACAATAATATTTTCATTGTAATCAATAGAAAAAAATTGAAAAACATAAATGAAATGATAATTGAGATATGGTTTCTATAAACTCACTCTATTTGAAATAAGAATAACAAATAATGTGCCAAATAACAGTGAGTACTAAATAAAATAATATGAAAATAAATTATGAAAAAACATAAAATATAAACACAAGTGATTTTACAGCGTAAGACTAATCGTCTCACCTTCAAGTACCTAAAAAAGATCAAGGTACGTTGCGATTGGTGTACCAATGCAGTGCCTTATGCCCCATTAGGTGCGGAAAGGGAAAGATGATAATGAAATCACAGTATGTCAATTGTTTTTGTAGCATAAAAACTGTGTGTGTCACATTGAGTTTTTGCTTGAGAAAACATTACATCGTTTTTACATTTAATTTATTTTGGGAATTTTTGTAAAAAAGCTGCCTTTTTGGTTATGAAGGCAGTATAGTAATTAAGAGTGGCAGTGATGTAAATTACTACAAGGTTGACCAAGGCCTACAGAAGGTAAATCGGGTAAGTTGTCTGTTTAATGGTTGGAAACTTGGAGAAACTTATTATAAAGCTATCATGCCAACGTGTAGGCATTGGTCGGAAGCAACGATTAGACAGCTAGTATTGTTCCAAGAAATATAACCAATATAATATACATGTACATGTACGCTTATCCGGTCTTTGGCATGGCGTTGGCGACTAATTACTAAATATTCCAGCCTGCGTGGTAGGTTTCCATTAATAAGGAAAGCAACACTATCGTACGATATGACCACTTTATGAAACAATAAATTAAATTATTGCTCTACGGTAATAAGCAGCGGTACATGAAAGCACCCACCCCTTTCCCGAAACTGTTCATAAAAACTTGTGTCTTTCATCAGTTTGCATATTCACTATCAATTAAAAAAAAACTAATTGAACGAAAATTATATGTGACTTTAAAATCAAACCGTGAAAATAAAAGAACTTAAAAAAGCTTTTATTTCACCCCTAACTACGGTATTGTCAATTTATAAATGGTACAGAAGAAATTTCTTAGGTATCTTTACTGAAGAGAGTGCGGATACTGTCCGGTCTGACTTCATACTGGGAATGATTGGCTACAATAGTTTGGAAAAAAAAGAAATGCATACTCAGTTATGTATTTTTTCCGATTAATCCGTGGGATTACGATCAACATAAGTGAAATGGAGTGTATTTTTCTTTATGTTCCTGATGACTACCTTAGACATAGGCAGCTTAAGCTGTTTTATCTTCCTGCTTGCAGAACCAACCTGCCGATGTTAATTCCAGTAGGAAGAGCTGTTTATGTCTTTATTCAACCGTATTTTTTGGATGTCGACATCTTACAATTCAGTAAAAAAAAAATCAGAAAGGAGAGCATCTTTTTTCTATAATTGATGGGTATTTTTATTTTACCATCTTTGTATATTTTATTTTAAGGATTAATTTTTTCGTGATATGTATGCATTGAAATATTTCTGTAATGTACATAAACGTAAAAAAATAAAATAAAGTGAATATTGAAATAAATTGAAATGATCAATCAAATTCCCATGGTCAGTAAAATCACCTTTTTTTAACTTCCCAGCAAGACAGTGAAGGAATACTGTATTAGTTCCGAATTGAGACCGCGGCTGTACGCTCAGGTCCCGTACATCAAATTATCAAGACACTACTGGCAAAGTCCTAACATAGATCCTAAGATGATCCCTATCGAACTCAGGCAAAATAACCTATGTCATAACACTGATCCTTCACAAAAACGCTCATTGTCCTAAGACCAACCATAGGAACATCTTATTTATTGTGTATGCGGACACTTGGTAGAATTCCAAATCAAATTTGAGAATTGCTTATCTTGGCTTGTATAGAAATCCTTAATCATTAAACGGCAATTATTTAAGAAAACTTTTTTAAATTTTAAGTAAGTTTAAAAATGTAAACGCGTAACAATATTCCCTATTGTATATTTTAAAAAAGTAGAATTAAAATTCAATAAACGTGTTTTATTTTGGATACATTACCAAATTAAGTAGGAACATCTCTAACAAAAATCCTAATTGTTCCAATACCAACAGGAGGAACTATAAGGCTTTTCTGTGTCCGGGCGTATGAAAAAACAGTTCTGTGTGAAAAACAACTTGAACCAGAATAGTAGTAGGCAAACGCGGCAACCACACATTACAAGGCGGACTTATCTCCACTCGATTTCTTTTTTTAGGATTTTGACCAGAGAGTAGCCATCAATTGGATTGTCCTCTTCCAGGATTCTCATTTTATTTTACACAAATAAATCTATTCTTTATCCGCCCGACAAGGATGAATTCCATATGCATTTGCATATTTTGCCTTTTTTTTACAGATTTTGGCATATTTTACTGAGAACTGAAAATCTCATTTGTAATTGCAAATTAAATAAATTTATTAAATATATTCCTACGCAATTTTAAGTAACAATATATTTCCGATAAAAATATAATATTCAAAAAAACATGATAAACGTATTTCGTGCTAAAGATTTTAACCGTCCCTTCCATGAATATATATTTTTAGGTCCGATAGAAAGCGATATACCATTAAAGTTACCTAATAAAGGGTTTGGCAGAATGCGTGATGAAGTAGGTAGGCAAGATTGATTGGCTTATAAAGTATTGAGTGCGAGCAGCTATTGTTAGAAACTATTCTCATTTAATTGCCTACTTCTGAAAATATTGAACCAATGAATCATCATCTTCATCATACTGGCACCCGAGGGTGTATAGAGCGCTACATTAAAATACAAAAAAAGGCGTACTTAAATCATATGTTATATGTAGGTGAAGTGATCAGTCTTGCGCTTCAGGTACAAGTCCAGGTATAATGAAATATTGCGGCGTTAATACACGTTTCAAACAAATATTTCAAATCGATCCTGCCAGTAATCGAGCCCAAAGCTTCGCGCATGGTAGTTGAATGGGCCAAACATTACACAACGAGGCCGACTTATCCCTACTCGATTTTCTTTTTATGATTTTTGCCTGAGAGTACCCATCGAGTCGAAACCACTTATTCGAAGTTTGGGTTCAATATCACACGCAGAACTGTGTTTTTTATCCAATTTGACACAGACAAAAAAAACTAATGTTTACGAGGCCCTAATACAAAAGAAACGCTTTGGATTTAAAAAGAAATAACAAATATTTCATAGAGTTGTTAGTTTAGTTATAATTTTTCATTTTGTATTTTTAAATTTGTTTGCTTACACTTTCTATTATTTTAACATTTTTATTTATTTTTTTTTTTTTATTTTTTTTTTTGCACCACAACAGGCCAGGAGGCCTAATTACAGTGGTGAATTACATCACAGAGCACCCAGGCTTGAGAAAAATCACACTTTTAATTTTTGTGTTCTCACCGGGAATCGAACCCGGAACCTTCCGTGCGTGAGTCAAGCGTCTTGACCACTACACCACGGAGGCCGCCATATTATATCAAACTCAAGAAAAGATTTTTATTCTCATGAAGTTTGAGATACGTTTCTATTTCATATGTAAGTAAGTACTGTTTTAATAAACAAGTAAATAAAATAATTTTTTGGATTAAATTAATGTACGACTAATATATTTTTATTTAAACGTACCCAAAAACAACAAATATAAATCAAGTGGTTTCATGAAACAGTGTTTTATATAACAAATTAAAAATTTTGAATACATAAAATTATAAAATTAAAAAGCAAATTTTCCATTGTGATTTTTTTATGATTTTTTTTCTATTATCACGTATGGAAACCGATAACCAATGATTATAATTTTAAATTTCATAAAAGTATTTATAATTTCTTGTAGAGTATTCGACTTTAAAATAAATTTACTTCAATATTTCTGCGATGTAGAACGTAATTCAATTTTAACAAATTATTTACGTTTAGAAAACCTATAAAAGTTTGATGTATAACAAATACAGAAAGTTTGTAGGGTTTCAGAGGAAAATGCTCCTCCCGGGGTAAGTATCTGTCTGCGCTTCCCTTTTATCGCATTACAGTCACTGGTCACGTGGACACCACGTGACTTGTGTCATTGGGACACGTGACATCGCGAATGGTTTGTTAAAGGTAAAAAAGTTTAGATCATCACTTACATAATCGTTTTTTGCTCTACGAATGGTGAAAAGCCGCAAACAGAAAGCAGAGTCTAAATTTATTGAAACTAAAACGGAAAACATTTTTGAGAAGGGAACATGAAAGTCGAGGCATTTACAAAGCTTACGACCTGTCATCGGCTCCTTACGGAGTAAAATCTGGCCAGTCTACAAACATTTAGAAATACTTCAAACATTGTTGATTAAACTAACTGATATGGAAAAAAGTATGATAATTGAAGCCTTTTCAGGCGTTGTCTAGTGAAATAATTCAGCCAGATGGATTTCACCAAAATCAATAAAGGTTACAGCTCTTTTACTTCACAAAAGTCAACAGATGGAAGAGTTGAGGAAATGTTGACGTTCAAACACAGGCAGAATAGAGAATGTTACGCAGTGTGTAACATAGCAACTTTTTGATATGATCTGAATGAACCTTTGCCTAATTTATTACTTTAAATTTCATCCAAATTCGTTACGCTTTACCCTATTTATTAAATTTTATATTTGGTATTTTACGTTATGCATGAATTAAATTTACTTTTGAATATCATGAAAATGGGAAAATTTAAACAAATATTAAGAAAAGTAGGAGTGGATAATATTTATGATAAAATTAACACAGTCAAAAAAATATAAATTTACTGTCTTAAAACGGGAAAGCTATCCCTAGATTAGAGGTATCACCATCAAAAACAAAAAATATGTATGTATACTTTTACTATTTATCAAAGCTATTGTATGCGTAACTAAATGAAAATTGCTGTAATAAATATGTTAATATGCATGTAACCATAAAAATGAATAATTAAAAAAAAAAAAAAAACAACAGCGAATAATCAATTATTATGAACCATGTAAATGCCAAGACTTCCATATTTTCTTACCAAAAAGTTTTTCCTTTTTGTTGCAATACATACAAATTGTAACTCCTTTGGGGATGAAATTCAGCCAGTGTACAGACATTTAGACATTAAAACGTTTTTGAGAAAGAAAAGCGTTTGTTTTGTATTGATTTTTAATTACTTTACTCTTTCCGCGTCCGGGCGGATGAAAAAACAGTTCTGTCTGTGAAATAAAACAAAAAACCTGGACGAGCGCTTTTAACTTGATAGCTACTCTAAAGTACGAAGAAAATCAAAAGAAAATAAGTGCGCCTCGTAGTGCATAGTTGGTTCGTTGGTCTTTCATGCATGAGGTCCAGAATTCAATTCGTGGGATGGTCGACATGAATATTTCACTGTCTCTTGAGTGGTATCTGAAGCGTAAGACTGATCATCGTGCCTTCATGTAACAGAAGATCCAGATACGCTGCATTCGGTACACCAATACAGTAAACTTACTGCCAACACATCACAGGACTTGTAAGCTCTTTTGCTCGATAAAAGTCAACAGATGGTAGAGTTGAGGAAATCAGGATGTTCAATCATAAGCAAAACGCTGAATATTGGACAGTGTGTGAAGTGGCATCTTAAACCACCCAATGATAGATCATAATTCTGGTTAATGCGTGGACTTATTACTTCTTATCAGAAAACTTTTGTCCGTCTTTTGAAATTAATTTCTATTACGTTACTTTGTTTCATAAGCAGCTTTCAAATTTTTAATTTTCCTAACAGCGCTTAATAAACTACTAAATAGAAGAGTTTCTGGGGAGAAAAAAATAATGGCGTTTAACTTTTTTAATATTTCTAATTTTTTTTTTTGTTTTTTTACAATATACATAAGAGGTAAAACATAGTATATATTTTTTTTTACATATCAATGAGATACATATTAATGAAATAAATGTTCACATATTCGTGGATAATTGCCAACCGTATCTTAATTTTTCAACGGACTTACATCATGATCAGACGTGATGCTACGCAGAAATATGAGGTCGTGTGTGGCGAAAAAAATCTTTTATTGCACTGCAATTTGTAATATAACGAAACAGATATATCGTTTCATTCGTATATATGGTCCAATTTAGAGAAAAAACATATAATGAGTTATATTTTTAGGCACAATAATCAACATTTTGACGGCTGCTAGCCAGTGTCGTATATATGGTAACGAGTTACAAAATATGTATGTCTCTTTTTCCAAGATGAATGATTGGATGTGTATCGTGATTAGCCATCTCTTTATTTTTGCTGTTAACTGCTGAAGACAACGCAATATTTGCTGTATTTAAGATGTAAATTGTATAGAAATAACTAGCCTATTTCGTATACGTCATTTAAAAAAGTGTAGTTTCATTTATGAGTAAATACAACTTGTACATAATTCAGTAAAATGTTTTCAGAGAAAATAATACAAAATCTTATAAGAAATATATGGATAATAAATATAGCGTAGGATTAAACCAAGATACGAAGTTATTTAATTAATGGCCGCCAAACTCAAGATGGCGGACACCAGTTTTGGCGGGAAGTCACGTTCCACGGCAGCTGTCAGCCGGCATTTTGTGTGCCCAGGTAGCTGTTATCTGATTGGTTGAAATGCGCGGGAGAAACGCGGATTCGCTAATATTTATCGAAAGCGAAAATAATTTACAATGATCCTTGAAAAGACCAGTTTTAATTAGATACATTTTATATTCTTGATCGTTATACATATGATTTTCAGTATTTTTAAAAGAAACATCATTAAACCTTTTCAGACCTTAATTAATTCCGCAACAAAGATATTATTTAAACATTTTCTGTATTTAAAAAAAAATCTTCATACGTTTTAAACTCTTTAACGTTTAGTTTTGATGAAAAAAATAGAAAGAAAAAAATTCACAGTATCAATGTATTCGTAATAAATATGAAACTCGGTATTGTGGATTGTTGTTTTTACAATTCATAAGTAAAACAATATTTTTATTTGGCATTTTATTCAACCAAATCAGATAAAGTGTTTTTTTTTCGTAACGATGATTACAAGGTTCGTGTAAGCTATTAATGACAAAAGGGTAAAAAGAAAAAATATTTTTATGGACTTGGATGTATCAAATGACATTAATTTAACTGACGGGGCAATTAATCATTTTGATAATCAAATTGAATGTGCTGAAGTAATAGCCAGACCGCGTGATAATCGGTGTAGCTTTTATCAAATTTGACCCAAATGTGGAGTTTATAATATAATAAAAGAAATATATTTCCTGAAATTAATATTTAAAGTATTATTGTGCACGATATCACGTTTATAAAAACATTTAGCGAACCGTTAAAAACATTAATGAAGACCTACTTCTCAAGGCTAATCTGAATATTTTTAAATTTTTACGAATATTGGAAAAATAGGTAAAACAAGAAAATATGAAAAGTGCATGCTAGTTTTTCATAGAGAATAATATGACAACGCATTTACACTTGATTTATATGCAAAAGTCTTCATCCTTCAGGACTTTAATTGAATCGTTATAAGATATTAGGGTTCGTATTTCAATGAGAATCTAGCAGATGAATCACTCCTTTAGGACGAAAATGACTCAACTATTTGGGAAACTGCAAAAAAAGAATATAAATTGTGGGACCTTCGTATTCTTTCATCGATCCTTTCGTATTTTTCAAAGATTGCATCAAATTTTGAGTTTAAAATTATACCGAAAGCATTCAGCTATGAGTCTATGAAAAAAAGGGTAATAAAAATACATTATTACAAGTTGAAACAAGACATTTATAACGAGTCATTATTAGATTGAAAAAAAAACAAACAAACAGATGCAATTTGATAAATAAGATAATGACATAATTTTTATTAGGTCAAATCAGGTCACCAAACACATATTCTCATTTATTCACGAAATAACAAACTTAAATAAGTCACTAAGATTATCGGTAAGTCGCAACGAAACAATCGAAGAGCTAAATTGGTCGTTTTAATATTTAAAAAAATAAAGTAAAATTGCTATTTGTATCGGAATAAAATCGACTCAAGCGGCTTTTGGTCACTATATGCTTGTCTGCGTTGCGTCCTTCACACAGCAATATAAACACTACACTAATAGCGTCGCTTCCGTACTGACACGGAACCTAAATTTTCTGAGTAACAAAGAGACCCGTGCAATGGTTTTGTCCTATTCCCACCCGAATGTTGCATTGTTTTAAATACTACTACTCTAAGAGGAATAATGTTAATTGAAGTTGTTTTATGATCTTAACTCATTTGAAGTTTTTTTTTCGTTCTAAAGGTGCGATTTTCAATTTTCTATAAAGTAAAATTAAATTTTCTGTATGTAAATTTATATATTTGTATACGAATAGAAAATGTAATCGTTTGGAACCTACAATTGTGTTTTAAAAAAATCATCATACAAATATACACATTTCCGTACAAAAATCGTTTATAATTTCACCTTGTATATAATTAAAGACAACTCTGTTAACTTCTTATAAAAATTGAGGTTCTGGATGATTTCAGGTGTATTCTATCATTCCAATTTACATATTTTGAGTAATTATAAACATCCCTCCGTACAGTACAAAAAAAGGCACAAGCCCTTGTTATGGACGCCTGAAGCTGTTCAAAACGTCGACGTCTACGTGGCGTCGTCGAAGTGCAATTGGCATACGGCACAAAATCCCAAAAATACAGAGTCAGTATCTGAGAGACAGTAAAAATGTATTTTATCGTATCTTATGTAGGGTTTATAGTCCATTATCGATAATAAAACTTTTCACCTAAAATAGTGTGATGACCGAAGAAAACAATGTCATCATTTTCTATAGAATTCAATACAAAATTATAATCCAACTCTAAAAGTATTGCACATAAATCGAGTGCATTGTACTGCAGTACATTCACATCGTTTCTTAGTAGAAGAAATTAGCTAAAAAGAAACGTGGTCTATAAAGAGACCACAGGACGTGAGGCCAGTCAGTCAGCCCAAGTTCAGTCGACCAGTCAGTCAGCCCAACAAATTTAGTTCAGTCAGTCAGTCCAGCTTGACGAAGTCACTCAGTTCCAGCATGTCGTTCAAGACCAGTCTCTTCAACCCGTCATCGCCGCTACGCTCGTGCTACACAACTAAGTGCCGCATCTTATTTGCCATGTAATAAATACGCATTATACAGCAACCTCGTGTCTTCTCTATTAATATCTAACTGGGGTAGGAGCTCCAACCCTCAACTACCAAAATCCTACACTTATAAATATTTTTCTTATATACATCACACAGATCCCGGAAAAAAAATCTGTTGAGTTACCAAATTAAACATTTACTTAAGGTCAGGTGGGGCAAGAGTGACTGCGGGAAACTAACTAACTAACTAACTAACCATCACGCCATTTCCCCGGAGGGGTAGGCAGAGAGGATAGAACGCCACACCACTCTGTCCTGGCACACTTCCTTTGCTTCCTTCACATTCATACATCTTCTCATGCACGCACGTCGATTATTCCGACTTTTCACATGACCACTTTCAAGAATTTGTTGTACTTGATCATGCCATGTCTTTCTCGGCCTTCCTCGACTTCTACAACCAGACACATTCGCATCATAAATCTTTTTAGCCGTTCTTTCATCATTCATTCGCTCCACATGACCGAACCATCGCAAAAGACCTTTCTTAATTTTGTCGATAATGCTTAACTCAGCCTTGCATTCTGCTCTAATTTCGACATTAGGGCACCTATCATACATTGTTTTTCCGCACATTCGCCTGAGGGATCGCATTTCAACAGCATTCAGTCTACTTTCGTCCCTTTTTTTCCAACTCCATGCTTCGCTTCCATACATTAGGGTTGGTACCAGAACTCCATTATGAACTGCTAATTTAGCCTCTTGCGATAGACACTTATTTGCTACGACAGACTTTGAGGCACCATTAACTCTGTTACCGGCACTAACCCTCCTTTCAATATCCTTGTCCATATTTCCATCTCTAGTAAACATACTACCCAGATATACAAATTCTTCGACCTGTTTCAAACTATCTCCATTTACTACAATCTTACATTCAGTCATGACTACGGGGAAAGAAGAACAAAAACCCATCCATCAAAATTTATAGAGTTATAGCTCTATTTGCTCAGTTTGTTGGACAGAGAAATGCGTTGTTATTCTAAAATTGATACAAAGATAACTATTGCGTTTCAATTTTTTGGAAAAAATACTTGCCTGTTTGCTTTTGTTTGACACTTTTGCCCTGAATAAGAACTAACCCCTATTTTTTGCTCATTTGAATGATTGAAGGTACAAATTTCATGAGTTGTTACTCTAGTTATTTGTTCTAAAGGAGATAATTATTTATAAAATAGCTATAGGAGAAGATAACATGCTTTGATACTTTTACGGGGCAAGAGATGCAAATTTTTAGATCATTATTAATAACACTTAGTTTTTTGTACAAAAAGAAGTCTCATAGAAAATTAAAATAAATATGTTTTTATTTTGAGGTAGATAAAAAATACGAAAACTATCGATATTCTGGACGTAGTGTTTTGTTTGAGTTTACAAAAAAATGTGATATTCTTACCCCACCCGACCTTATAATATGTAAGAATATACTTGTACTTGTTCGTATGTTTTTTACGTCCTCCATTCGACAATGGCCAGGAGTTAAGTCAATGACTGTCAAAGTACATCTGCCGAAAACATCATGCTGAGCAGAGAGAAGCCTCGACAGGTACTCCCCAAGGATTCAGGATATATCCACGTTTCCCTGCCCGTTACAACGACGAGGACGCATGTAAATTCCGTGGAGAATCTCCTTGCTATTGACTGACAGTTCAATGCATTTAGCTTCACTAAGATATGTGTTGACTGCATGAGGTAAATGCGCTGAACTAAAGGATTGATGTTATCGAGAGATTTATTACAGAGGGTGTAGAAGCTTTTTTTGCATGCGAAATGGCGATTACCTACAGTAAATGTGTGCACTAGATTTGTAGTCGATATGCTAATGCGTGCCAAAGAAATATAAGCCTTAATATTTTATAATTTGTTACGTAATTATTAAAATTAATTAATACACCTTGACTAAATTATAAGGTAACTTATACTTCTAGTGAAATGATATATATTTTTTTAATATAATAAGAAATAAAAACTTCAGTCTGCGCTTAGTTTATTGTGCTTTGCAGCTCGAATGAATTATATTCGTAATTTTTAACTTAACTACTATTTTACTAAAATTTGTAAATAGCAACATAAAAAAAAATATATATTTATTCATACAGATACATAAATATTGCAAAAAAATACATTAATAACGCAACCAAACTCTGTGAGTCCAAGGGCCCTGTGTTGAGTTGAACTTGATTAGGGTAGATATTTTAACCACCACAGCAAAAAACAGGCCAAATAATTAGTATCACATATTTACATATGACTATTACATTTTTTTCTGTGTCCGGGCAAATGAAAAATATAGTTTTGTGTGTGAAATAGAACCAGAATCCTGGACGTGTGTGTCTGCTCTCAGTTAAAAATGCTGAAAAAATAAATATAGCGGAAAAACGTCCGCCTGGTAGTGTAGTGGTTGGCGCATTTGCCTACCATGCTTGAGGTCCCGGGTTCCATTCTCGGGACATTGAAATGAAATATTTATTTTTGCTTTCTGCCTTTGACTTAGCAATGCAGTACCACCGGGTTAGGATTAAGGTTCGATAATGATGTATGATTTTTTTTTATTGATGTAAAATAAATAAAAAATATTTTGAGTCTTTCCAAACTTTTGTTGATAATAACTGGATTCAACCCCATTGGGAGTTTTTAATATTAAAATATTACGAAATATTTTTGTTTTTCTTCTCTAATATTAAAAATATTAGAGATGAAAAACATTTTATACAAGGGTATTTACAGAAGTCAAGACATTTACAGGACTCATGACTAGTCTATTGGCGTATTTAGATGACCACTTTACATACTGTGTAACATTCACCATTCTGCCAATATTTAAAAAAAAAGAGGTTAAGGTACAAAAAGTTTCAGCTCTTTAACTGCATACAAGTCAAAAGACATTTAAACATCAAAATTCCTTAAATTTTTCCATTAAAAAAGACTTTCTGGCGTTGCTTAGTATGTAGGTGAAATAATTCAGTCTGAATGTCACCCACGTCAACAAAGGTTTTAGCTATTTAACTTCACGAAAATCAGCAGCAGAATTCAAGGAGTATAGAAATTCAAATTGAGGCAGAATGGTGAATGTTACACGGTGTGTAATGTGCCCACTCAAATCAGCCAACGACAGGTGATAAGCCCTGTAAATGTGTAGGCTTCTATATTTCTTAATATAGAATGTTCTTAATTTCTGATGTGATATATCATTTAAATAATAAAGTTCGTTCTGAGTTTTGATAGATTCTCAATGAAACTTTTACATACGCCGTGTTTTAACTTAATTGAGGCAAAGAAAACCTCTAATTAAACATATTCACAATAATAAAAAATTATAAACTATTGTTTAGTCTGAATTAAGTTTATAAATGTTTTGAATTTCACTCAAATGTGAAAATGTGTATGATGAAGGTTTTTTTTATGTATTAAGATCATTTTAGTTCACGTTATTAATATTTTAGCTTTTTAGGCTGTACCCATGTTAAGCCACGAAGAATGAGAAAAAAATAGAAAATAAATCAGGATAAATAATAACATAATATACTTTAACAATAACACATGTATTGCATATTAAAAAAAAAAAAAAAAAAACAAAAAATTCTGCAGTTGAAAGTAACGAAGGTCTCCGCGGTAGAATGGCTAAGACGCTTGCCCTACGCATGAAGTGTTCCAGGATCGATTCCCGTGAGGTTTCAAGTAACAATTGTGATTTTTTAAAACTTGAGTTATCTGAGCTGTATACTTCGGTACTTTAATTAAGCTGATGCGATGTAAAAAAAAAAATAATAAAAACCAAAATGTAAATATCAGTCCACGTACAAAAATAATGTATTACTTACGTCAAGAAAACTTACATTTACAAAGTAATTATTTTGACCTTTTTTGTAACTAATTCATTTCGTTAATTTATTTGCATCATACGAGAGGGAACGAGAGAAAAATATGATTTTTATTACGTTAGAGTGAGATTGATACATGACGAACGAACGAACTCACGAAATGAAGTTCTGATAGAATAAGCGTCTTGGGTCGCGATTATGAACGGCTATCTTCATCGGTATATACTAAGACGGTATAAACTAATATTGATATTTATGTATGAAAGTATGTATATTTGAAGGAAAATTCAAAGCATCTTTGTCGGTTACCGGTTAGTGAATATGTTTAGAAAAAAAAATGTAAATCATATTCTATTTGTCATTCAGAAAACTAAATTTTACTTTGTAGATAAAATTGAAGATATATTTTAACTTCCCATAGTTTTCAGGACTGAATTACCATAATGACTGTTTCAGTGTAGCATAAGTTGTCAAGACACTACCTACCTTAAGTCACTCGTTAAAAGTTGGAAAGAATGAATATGTTCGGAAATGAAACATTGCAAATTATATTTATCTGTTCACATATGCATGCGTGAACACTGAAGCATAAATGAGCATAAACAAATGGCCGAGGGGTTGGCAACTGGAAATGATTGTATATGAAAGATGCTTCTTACAGGAAAATAGGGCTGCCGACTATTTGTTGAATTTAACAAAAGTTGCCCCCGCTTTTTGCCAATAAAGAAACAAGAGGACACAGTCAAAAGAAAATTACAACAAATTAGTCAATAATATATTCTCCTTAATTTTTTGCATGTTTCTAATAATGAGGAATTCCACTGTTCTCTAATTTATTTATTTTTCTATTAGCGTACTATGTAACTAAGCAAAAATATTTTTTTTTTTGTGCGTTATTTACAAAGATATGATTTTTTAAAGTTACATTTATCAAATACCGCGCCAAATGACTGTAATCAGTGGGTCACTTTTCAGTAGTGACGTCATGAAACTGTTGGCGTTCTTACTTTCACTGACCTGACAAGAATCTATGGAATATTGCTTTGATTACTTCATTTAGTTGATCGTAATTTGCTCATTTCTATGTTATGGTTGTTTTTACAAACATTTCGATTTAGAAAAACCTAAAAAGTTGACAAAATCTCTGGTTGAAATGTCAAATTATACAAATTAAACTCTTTTTTTTCTATGGTTAAAACGTTGCAAGGGCTTTAAAGCGGAAACCGGAAATACTACACGTAGATATAAGGAGTGACGTCATTATTAACGATTTTAAAATGAATACTATTTTTAACATTATTTATTTATTTTTTCGTGCGTTTTTGAGATATTTCATCCTACTCCAAAATTTTTAAATATTCACGTGTTCACGAAAACATTTTAAAAATTTAATTCCGGGTTGGGCTGGAATTCCTAATTATTGAGATTTCATGTACTCTTTAACGTACTCAGGAGCCGTATGAATGCAAGTTAGAATTCATCCATTAATAGGGCCAATCGCTTGCCGAATGCGGTACCTGCAGATAATATGGACCAATTTGTCTGTACGTACATACCGGCAGTTTAGCAGCCATCTGCTTTTTATTAATTATCTTCTACCTTATATTTACATTCTGCATTACGTAATGGGTTAAACAAATAGTTAAGTGATACAACAACAACAACAACAACAAACCATCACGCCGTTTCTCTGTAGGGGTAGGCAGAGAGGATAGAACGCCATAACACTCTATCTTGGCATACAGACCTCGTTTCCTCTACTTTCATACATCTTCTCATGCACTCACGCCGATTATTTCTACTTTTGACAAGTCCATCTTCAAGTATTTGATGGACTCGATCGTGCCATGTCTTTCTCGGTCTTCCTCGTTTTCTGCATCCATCAACATTTGCATCGTAGATCCTTTTAGCCGTTCTTTCGCTGTCCATTCGCTCTACATGTCCAAACCAACGCAGCACCCCTTTCTTGATTCTGTCAATAATGCATGTCTCAGCCTTACACATTTCACGGATCTAGACATTTGTGCACCTATCGGATCGCATTTCGACAGCATTCAACCTACTTTCATCATTATTTTTCCAATTCCATACTTCGCTCCCATACATTAGAGTTGGAACTAGAACTCCGCTGTGAACTCCTAGTTTAGCCTCCTGCGATAAACATTTGTTTGCCAAAGGAAATTTTAGTTCACCGTTCACCCTGTTCCCGGCACTCACCCTCCTTTCAGTATCTTTCTCGGCCTTTCCGTCCCTAGTAAACATACTTCCCAGGTACACAAATTCTTCTACCTGATTCAGAATATCTCCGTTCACGCTGATCTCACATTTAGTTATATTTTCATCCCTTTCAAAAACTGAGTGATACTGACCACAATTTTCAATTAAACAAATAAATTGACTAATTATTTTACAACAAATTAGTCAATAATGTTTTCTCCTTTAATATTTTACAAAAAATTAGACTATTATGTTTTTTGCTACAACTTTTTTACAACAAATCATCAATAATGTATTCATTCTCCTTCAACATTTTACAATAAATTAGTCGATAATGTATTCTTCTTCAATATTTTACAAAAAAATTGATCAATAATGAATTTTTCTTCAATATTTCACAACAAAAGAGTTAATGAATTCCCCTTCAGTATTTTACAACAAAAAAAAACAATAATTCAACGCGTCTTAACCGCGCAAATATCGCGATCAGTTTTGGCAGTTTTATTTCTTCGATTGAATGCGCTCAAAAAGGCGTATCAAAAATACTCACTGTCGTCTACTTGACTTTCCATTTTGAAAAAAGTAAACACAATTTCTCGCAGAACAGATTTTTTTTTTCTAATGACGTAAAACCTCACCATTTAATTTTATTTTTAGTGATCATTTTTAAATTTGGAGCAAAATGCACAAACATTATGTTAAATATTTCAGTGACAATATAGGATATGTCTCCCTAAAACACTTCTTCAATTAATCCCCGACGGCGCCGCGTCGTTATTTCAAATGTAGTAGTTGTACTGTTAAAACAATTTTATTAGGCTCAAGCACGTCCAACTACACCAGTATAATTTTGAGAAATGAGTTTGTAATATCGCAAATAAAAAAATAAAAAGCAATTTATCGACAGCTTTTTAAGCTTAGAAAGAATGCTGTGCAATTAAATTTTTAAACGGTTGATTTTAGGGGAACAATAACAAGAACCTTTTGCTTCTTAAAGTTCAATCATGTCTAAGTTGAGCCAAAAATCTTAGTGACTGGACTCCACCAATGAACAAAAATTATGTTTATTTAAATTAATTAACTAGGTATATGCTTAGTGGAAAATAATAAGCTAAATTGGTTGACATTTAAATTCACAAAGTTAATCTTAATTCTCATTTCCTTTTTTGTACCCAGTGACGCAAAGGGCACTGCGCTGGCGCTACACAACAATGTGATAATTTAAAATATGGAGGCAATTTGACGTTTCAGATCCAGTCTAGTGACTAGAATATTACGGTGTTATTCAACTTTTGAAATCAATAATCTATCTTAATTTCTATACGGTAGAAAATGATTGATTTTAGAATATAATATCAAATTTTAAGGAATCGTATTTAGATCATAAAAATCAAATGTAAATTATAATATGTAAAAATAAATATAAAACGAACCCCCTCTCTGAATATGATATTTTACTCTGTAGGGGAGGTAAAAATGTAATTTATTATTGTAATCAAAAACATTTTTCACTCTGTGGTATGACATTTAACACTTATTTGTTTATAAATTTGTATAAACCACTTTAATTTTTTTGATTACACTTCGACCGGTTTCGAGGTTACTACCTCATCGTTAGGAATTTAACTAACTTATAATTATTTTATTTTATTTTATCTTCTTTCTCTCTCTTTCCTTCAATTTTCTGTCTCTTTCATACAATATTTTATTATATAAATAGCAACGCATGTAATTATACAAATTAATAAACAAATAAGTAAAAAATGTAATTGTTAATTATATGAGTACAAAAAAATAGTAATTTCACACTTATTTTACTAAAACTTTTTCAACAAATAGAATAATATTTAGTGTTAAACCTTCTGGGTATCGAACCCAAGACCATGCGTAGTGGGTGCATGCGTCAACCACTTTACTACAAGGCTTTACTTTCGATTCTTCGACATACTAAGTCGTTTTTCAGAAAAAAATCCGTTACAGTCCAAGTATCAGACTTTGAAATTAATGATTTACCTCGTCATATGAAAAAATGCACATTCGTTGATCACTTTAAAGAAATGCCTGAAGTATTATTATGTATCTTTGAAACCACATTTTCATTTTTTAAACAAATATTCCTTTTATATCCTTAATCTTCTTCCTATTACTTTCAAAACTCATTACCTAATTTCATATTCATTATCGTATTATAATGTGAGTACATTTTTCAAATTTTTCCTGACAGGAACATCAGCCTCAAGACTATCCAGGTCAAGCCGGGATGGTTGGCAACCCTAACAGGATATGGATTTAGCTTCCTTTTATGTGGATTTCGGGTCCAGAATAATATGCAAACGTACTAACAGAATTCAGCCATGTGTAAACCAAGCTGTAATCGTACAGACTTTAAATTTAATCCATTGGAGCGATGGGTTATGATTCATTACGATAAATTATATGCTATTTTAAGGTAATGCAATTAAATTCACATTAACTGTAATTATTCATAATATTAGCAATATCATAAGACTATAATTTTACAATTACTCAAGCATATTGAGTAAAGAAATAAAGGTAACCATATATTTTTCAACAACGTTTTGTGTTTGTCCAAATTTTTAAAGACAAGGACTGGATTCAACCCCTTGGGAGCTGTTGATATTAACATATTACAACTGACATGAAGAAAATTTTACAGAAGAAAATATAAAAGTCTAGGCATCCACAGGGCTAATGACCTATCACTGTCTGGTTTAAGTGGCCACTATACATACTGTGTAATATTTACCATTCTGCCTATATTTGAACATCTACATTCCTCCTCATTTTTTATCCGTTGACGTTTGTTAAGTTGAAGAGCTGAAATCTTTATTGTTGCGGGTGAGATTAATTTGATTGAATTATTTCACCTACATACTAGGCAACGCCTGAAAACATTTTTCAATTGTTATACTTCTTCTTGGACCAGGTGGATTCATTGAAGAATGTTTTGAGTTTGTCCAATTTTTTATAGACAAGGACTGGATTCAAGGAAATATAGAATTGGATGCCTAGATTTTTATTTTACCTTCCGTAAAATGTTCCTCATGTCTGTTGTAATGTTTTATATTTTTTCATTAATTTAGTTGAATTATTGCTCAAGCTACGGTAAACATCTATAATACTTTTTAAATATAAAATTACTTTAATTTTTAAACGAGAACAAAATAAAAAAAAATAATGTTCATGAATGCCTCGACACGGGTTATGCCCAGAGAGATGTTCACATATAAAAAAAACATATAAATTTTTATGTGAAAAAAATATAATAGATAAATTATTAAATCATAATCTTCCATTTATCTAATAAAAATATGCTATTAAATCTCATATTTTTAAAGCTGGTACAACAATGAATTAATTATTATTTTCATATTTAAAAAGAACTTAACTTCTCAGAGTAAATGGCTTTAATACAGGTGAAAAAAAATACCAGTTGGTTCTAAAAATATACTAATATTGAAATAAAATAGACATAAAAAAGAGTCACCTAAAAAACACAATATGAAAATTGTTGAACTACTTATGTTCCTATAAAATCAATGTTTTCATAGCGCTGTTTTAGTATTAGTCATAAAAGGCACACAAAAAAGCTTGAATAGAATTAGTCAAACATATTACAAAACGCGGAAAAAAACATTGAGTTCCATTTTACTAGAGTATTTTATTTTATTATAATGATAAGTTGCATTATTTTACAATATACTAAAAAAAATGCTGAACGCTGACTAGATTTTCAGATCATGTAGAGCGTTAAGCTAATAATGACATTGAAGTACTTGCTCAGCTAATGTTTCAAGATTAAATAGTTACAAAGATCAAATGAGATATTATCTATAATGGATTTATTTGACGTGGGTAGCGTTTTATCCAAGGTAAGTGGAATCAAAAGTGATCACTGAGATATTGCTTAGGAGGGGTAAAATGCAATATCAGCTTTTAATAGTTTGTTATTAACATCTAGGAAGATATTCACAAAACCGTATTTGTGAATAATATGTTCAAGAGCGTTGTATTTAAAATAAAATCAGTAAAAAAATTCTAATAAAAAATCTTATTAATTATTTTTTATTAAAGTTGAATACAGTCATAAAAAAATAATAATGAATAATATCACCGAGAAAACACATTGCGTTTGGAAGTCTTCTTTATTTGATATATAATAACTAATTTATGCCGCTATTATGTACACAAGGCAAAGGATTTTTTTTTTATGACTATTTACTATGTTTTTTCGTGAATTTAATTTTTATAGCCTATACAGTATAAACTTTCATGTAAACAATGCACCTTTTCTGACTACTTTCAAGAAAAACATGAAACATTAACATATTATATACTTAGAACCCTAACCTCCCTTCATTTTTAATAAAATAATCTCTATCCTGGTTCCTCTTCCTGTCTGTTTCCAAACTCATTTCCCGATCCCACATTCATCGTCCTTTTATAAGGTTAATATGTGCAATCCTTATCTCCTAATGGAAAAAATAGTTGTCATTTTAAATTAATTAGGTTTGTTCATATATATTACATATTTTATAGTGACTTTTTGAAAATATTTTATATTTATTTAAATTTTCTTGTTTTTTACAAAAACATAAGAGGTAAAACAGAGTAAACAAAAAATAAAGGATAATTACAAAGCAATGAAATACATATTAACCGTAAACATAGTAAACGAAAAAATCCCACAAAGGCATGGCCTATTTGTGGGTATACGAGAAATGTTTATAAATTGTTAATTAAATTAATTGAATCAACATTTTTCAGTTCTATCAACTCTTCTTTTCACCAGCATGTTTTTTGGTTGGCTGGAAGATATTGTTTCTTAGCATTAAGTGTCATAGTACATATTATTTTTACTCAAAGATTAAAATAAAACTGTGTCATATACGCATTTGCAAAATATAATAAATAATAGAATAATTGCCATTTTGAAATTATAAAAGATGGTTATTTTCTTAAAATTCCAAACTTGATAAAAATCAGATAAAAATCATCATGTAGGGGAAGTTAATAATTTAATAAAATAAACTATTATGATTTTTTTTTGTGTTAATATAGTTCATAATTTTGATGAAAGTGTCTTTTTTACGTTAGGTTTATTTTTTTATTTATTTATAAATTTTATCATGAATACAATTTTATGTTCACTTTGCCCAGCTAAAAAATGGAATTTTTATTGATCAACGAGAGCTTTTGTCTAAAATGGCATAGTTATGAATTTTATTTATTTTAAAGAATTTACAGAGTAAAATGTATGTAAAAACATTGAACATAAGCGAAATATTATTAACCGTTTTTTTTTTACTTCTAAAATTGCTGAACTTTTTTTATAATTTTTGTTTGTACCAAAACCGACCGAAAAGTCCAATAACAGTGGTGATTTACAGTAGAGAATATTCAGACTTATTAAAAATCTTATTTAATTATTGAGGTATCAAAGAATTTGGAGAAATAATGAGAAAAATCAAGTAATCTATTGATTTAAGTATCAAAAAATATACGAGTAATTGAAGAAAATGATAATAATTATGCTATTAAACTAGTCTTATCACGTGAAAAACCTACTTTAAATTTTAATAGTACCATAAAGAATGCTTGCTTGAGAACAAACCATAATACCTACTGCAACAAAAATAGTACATACTTTAACAACAATAGTACCTATATCAACAAAAATAGTACCTACTTCAATAACAAACGTAATTGAAGTTCTTAAGAATTGTTGAATCACTATTAATTTAATGTTAAGTTAACATAAATCGAAAGGTGTTCTCGAAAACACGGCTCAGGTGAAAACATAAAATTGCTTAAGTGAATACCATGAAATCTTTAGCATCCTTAGCACGGGGTGACAGACATTCCGACGTTTGAATAGCTCCTGGCATGAGGAAATTCCATAAATCAATGGGTTCCTTCAAGGATGTGTCAAGTTAACGGAATTTATGCACTTGATACTGCCTATTTAAATTAGTTTCGTTTATTTAGTTATAAACTTATACTATTTTTTTTAATCGGGTTTATCCCAAGCCCGTCAGTTAACATTTGAATACTTATTTATTTTATTTTCTTATTGTTCACAAACAACAAATAACACATACAAGATAAGTATAATAATTAGAATTCATTATGCTTAAATATTGTTTATATTGATGAATGCACAGGTAAACCCAACATGCACAACTAATTCGAAAAAATTGGATATATTTTTTTGATTAAAGGACAAGCTTAATTAAATTAAATTAATATTATGAAACTTATTACCATAAATTACTAACAGGTTATAACAAATTGTTTTACCTGACTAATATAAGGGACTATATGATTTTATAAATCGCGTTTCAGTTCTCCTATAATTATTGAATGCATCGTTAAAGATATCAATATTAGTATCACTTTCTACATAAGTATATAATGTTAAAACGTGTGATAATGCATTAAAGAAGATTTATTATTTTATAAATAAAAAAAGGTTTGTAATTTTACGGTGGACTTCGTGTTGTTATGGCCAAGACCCTTCACTGGGGCAAGGAAGGTTCCGGGTTCAACTTCCGTTAACAACAAAAAAAATCTTTTTTTTAATGCCAAATTGTTTTTTGCTGGAGTTAACCACCATAATTTTAAAATATCGTGAGCATTTCGTTTATTTTCAACTCTTCCATGTGTTGATTTTTGTAAACTTAAAAGGCTAAAATCTTCATTAATGCTGGTGAGATTTATCTGACTGAAAATATGGTTAATCAAACTAACTGGTCCAAGAACTAAAAAGTTTGAAAATATATTTAGGCGTTGCGTAAGTAAAATATTTCAATCAGATGAATCTCACCCGCGTCAATAACTGTTAAGCTTTTTAACTTCACAAAAATACATCTCAATTTACGGTTTATATAAAATTTTATTTGTTTAAAGTTACTAAGTCTATATATGTTTATGTTTGACATTTTTAATAAAGTAATTATGAGAAAACCTGTGATTGGACTTTCATATATTTCTTAACGTTATTTTTGATTTGTAAAAAACATTTGTCCGTTGGCCATCCTCAATTTAAAAATGAATTAAAAAAATCAACAGATGGAAGAGTTGAAGATTTATTAATGATCAAACAAAGGCAGAATGGTGGATGTTACACAGAATATAAAAGAGCCACTTAAACCAGACAATTATAAGTCATTAGCCCTGTAAATGCCTAAACTTAAAATTTCTCTAAAGTATTCTCCATCCCTGTTATATATTAATCTTAATAACTCTTTCGAGAGATTTTTTTTAAAAAAACACTTTATATACACAATTTAAATACATACGGCAATTTAAATTGCTTAAAACAATTTCCACCTACCTACCTAAACCGTTCAAACTGAAAAAATCTGTGGAATATGAACAAATTGATAGTTCACAACATTATTTTTGGTACGTGTATTTTGTACATACACAAAAAATATATCCAATTCAATATCAATACATAGATGGCGCTCCAACACGCTTGTGAATGGTTTCATTTAATAACATATATACAAAAATCAAAAAAATGTTACCTGTGTCGATATTCGCTAATAAGCGGAATGGGGAATGTTGTAATACGTAAAGTGGCCACTTAACCCAGCCAATGACAGGTCATAAGCCCTGTAAACGCTCGAATATCCATAATCCTGAATTTGAAAAAAATTCTACCTCATCTCTGTAGGGATATTAATAAAAAAAAAAAATTGATAGTTTACTAATAATTAAAAATTTAGAAACCTTGTCTACAAAAAAAATGACAAAATATATTATTGATTAATTAATTACATCAACATATTTACAGTGGGCCTGTAAAACCCCTTGAGACATCATCCCTCTGAAATTATGTATTCCTGATTTCGCTGTCAATTCCTGTGCCCATTTCCGGTAATATCCTTCAAATTAGGCTGAAGTCACGTCCCGCGAATAGGCTCCGCTCCTCGGCCCCTGCAATGAGATGAAGCTTGAAATTGGCAATGCAATTAGGTCCTGATCAAAGTTCTAGCCACGCAGGATCCGTTTTCTAGAACCTACAAGTATCCGGGACGAAACTGCCGTAAAAGCGAGAAATTACCAGGACGAACTCCCTATTGTCAAAACGAAGGGCGACTGAGAATATAAAGAAGGGTTGCACCTTGTAGGTACCCTGTTTGCTGACGGTATCAAATTTGGGGTAATACGATTTCTGAAACACAATTTAATGAGCATAGCAAGAACTTTTGTGTTAATAATACATTATTTAGTAAAAAAATTAGTCATTTGTCGTAAAATAATATCGAAGAACATGGTATTGACTTTTTTATTGTATACAAAAAAAAAATTATACTAACTGGTAAAAGAATAAGTATAAAAATATAAAAATTGTTTTAAGGCGTTGCCTCGTAGGTAAATTGGTCTAGCCGGATGAATCTCACCCAAATGATAAAGGTTTCAGCTCTTTTATTTCACAAAGATCAACATATTAAAGAGTTGAGGAAATGTGGATGTTCAAACATAGGCAAAATGGTGAATGTTACACAGTGTGTAAAGTAGTCACTTAAACCCGCCACTTATTTTTTTTGGTTTTATTTAATTTTACAATACACCCAAGGGGCATTTACAAAAATAATACAGATAAGTGCAAATGTGGTAGTAATTTGAAATATAAACCACAAAACAATTTTGTTTATCAAACCAAAAAAGCATATTGCAATGCAAAATCAGAAGTAAAACTTTGCGCAATTAAAAGGCCAGAAAAATTTGGACATAATGTATCATTAATATTAAGGTTTAAAGATATACATAAGTAGATATATAAAGTAAATAAGAAAAGTTAAATAGCAAATTGTGAATATTTAAAAATTAAAATAAAAAATGGTTTTAAAAATTAATATTAAAAATAAATAACAGAAAATAAATTACAGTAAGTGACAATTAATAATATATGCGGTACACACATAAAAAAATATTTGATAAAATAATTTCGGAAAGAGTATGAGATACAATAATATACATAACAATAGCAGAGAAAAAATTTCTCGATAAATAAATTTTCATATCGACTTTAATCATTAGCTTTAAATAATGCATTTAATTTTAAAATCAATAATTTTATGTTATTAATATTTAAAGCATTAAATTTGTGGTCAAAAATTTTACTAAATGTTATTAAATATTTGCATATGACCACTTACCGACTTTTCTATGTCCACCGGTTTCGAAACGTACCCGTCTTTAATTTGTGTCCCGACCAGGAGACGGGTACGTCTCGAAACCGATAGACATAGAAACATTTGTAAGTGGTTAAATTATTTAGTGAATAATTTTGTTTTAAAAAATGTTTATATCACAAGTAAATTTATTGGGTTAGAAATGTAAATGTTTCTTATTTAAAAAAAATAATGATTGCTCTTCCTAAAAAATAATCTTGAGCTGCTTTAGTATTGCATGTCTAACATAATGAAAACCGCTGAAGTGTAAAAAGGATCAAGTTGTGGGAGTGTAAGGAAGCTAATCAGTATCAAGGAGAGAACAAGGATTATGAATGCATTATTATTGTTCGGTAAAGGCGGAGCCAATTAGCAGTGACTTGAGATCGGAATCCAACGATATCAGGCTCTGTGAAGCAAGTGCAAAACCAGGCGAAAATACAAAGTGGGTCTCTTAAATTCTCGGACTGAAAAATCGAGAATTTAGAAAGAAAAAAAAATCCTTTGCGCACCTAATTGAGGTGAATATTTATATTTTGTATTTAAAGGAACGTGCATAAATTATTGTATTTATCACTAAGGCATAATTAAATTGAGATTATGCTTTATTGAACGAATGTTAAAAATAATGTTGCGGAAAATTGTGCGTTGTCGCGTGAAAATTGGCGTGCAAAGCGCGCAGTTAATTAAAAAAATACTTACACTATTTTACAGGAGAGCATAAAGAAATTTTCTAAATCGGTTGGGCAGGATATTATAAAGAATAATTCAATGTATCTTATTTCTTTATCCGTGTATTTTTATATTATTATAGCTTTATCCTTTTGCCTCATCAAAGAATAAACTATTTGGGACATTTTTCGGAACAAACTTAAAATTTACAGAAAAATAACAGAAACAGCATCTATAACCATTTACCATCACAGTACTGAACTGTCTATGCCAGTAACTGTAAATTCAAAGCTGTATGTGGCGCCTTTCTTCGCTGCTTAGCGTTTACTGACTACAAGTTAGGTTCCGGAACTTAAGTTGAATGGAACACAAGGCGGGTGTTTAGTGTTGCATCTAGAATAAGCGCATATATCAAGTTATATTTATAAATATTTAATACATCATATTTATGTGTATATAAATAGGCAACGCCATACAACTTTTATCAGTTATTCCAAATTCTAACACAGTGATCCAACTAGATTTGTATTTTGACTCTTTTATCAATAATAATAATAATAATGATAATTGACTGATTTACATGACGCCATTTTGTAAAAAAAACACTTAAAGGTCGCTTTACAATTGTATAATTAAACTTACATTCTAACTAAGCCAAACTGACATATTATATTTTCTGATTTAAATCTTCTTGAATTTCTGATTTAAAATGGGCCTCCTGGCCTGTTGTGGTTCAAAAATAAATAAAATAAAATTGAGGGTATGATAAACTAAAGAAGTGATATTTTAGTCAGGATCTGAACTGACTGGGACTGTCGATAATTCGTAAGTTTGAAGGCAATTGGTTCCAGGCAGAAGGGTCGGCAAGAGCAAAAGCACGATCTTCGAATCTAGTGTTTGGGGAGCGCCAGATTTCGCCAAAGGCTCTCTGCCTGAATCAAATGCTGACCTAAGAGTAGATTTTCTTTGACATGTATTTTCCCTAAAACAAAGGTCCGATAGATATTTTGGAGCCATTATTGTATGACTATGCAACTGATACAGTATGTTAAAGATCCGAGGACCTGCATTTGAAAAGTCTCTCCGAGCAATAGTAGTTTTTTTTGGTATTGATGAATTATTTTTACTGGAATAATATATAGTTTTTGTATTTTGTTGTGTTACTTTTTTGTTAGTATCCCAAAGTAAATTATACTTACTTTTTAACGGGAAAGTCTAAGTACTAAACGATCCAACTTTATTCTCTTCGGGAGATTGCAATATGGTAGTTAGAATTAATTAATGTGGAGTGCCAAAGGCGTCGTCGATCGATAACACTATTGAGGTAGTTAGTACCAAAGCCTTTCAGGTAATCAGTTAGGGTCGAAGGTTATATATATAGATGCAAGGATCATAAAGGATTAAATATTATACTACCAATAACCGTATTGCCTGATAAAGACAATGTCGTATAATTAAATACACTCGCTGCTCGTAGGAAGAGAATGGTATTTCAATTCTTGGATAGTTTTATTATTCCGTTCCGTCATTCTCTAGTGGACTTTTATCATGCACAGATGTGATGCTACGCGGAAATATGAAGTCGTGTGTAGTGGAAAAATGCTTTCATTGCACTCAAACTGTGAAAAACAAAGAGGATATAAAATATAGTTTCCTTTGTTAATACTACCCAATTTATAAAATATGTATACATAATCAGTTATGTTTTTAAGGAAACAAAATGTTGCCACCTATAGCTATGATTGTATTTGTATGGTAACGAGTTGCAATGAAATAAATTTACAGTTGGTTATGTAGAACAAATGGATGATGAAATAATGGTCAAACCAGTAAAAATATATTAAGCCCTCAGTATCAAAAATGGCCAAATGCTAAATAGTATCAAAAGCGGCCAACTGCATATTTAATTGTTAATCTTGAAGTTAATTGTTCAAAATGTTAATGGCACCAAATACAAATATAAATATTTTTTTCAGATTTAGTGATATCTCGAAAAAAGGTATGGAGTTGTTTGGCCTTGGCTCTTTGATACTAAGGCCTCATATGTGTAAATATAGCAAGAATGAATGGTAATATCAGACCAATAAATATGTAACATGATTAAATAAACCAAATTCTTAAGTCTGGTCATGTTAAAAGCATACACAACCAAAGCGCATGTATGATAAGACGTATGCATTTGGAATACACTAGGGATGTATGTCAGGATATACGTGTTTGGCGGTCTATCCTCTCTGCCTACTCCTACAGAGATAGCGTGATGGTAGTAGCAGTATTAGAAGTAAATATTTATGTCTAACATTAATTATTGTACATAATGATTGAAGTGTCCGATGGCAGATTTCGAACTTAAAAATAATTTCGAAAAATATGTTGAAAAGTTTCTAAAAATTTCAAATTTTATTTAAGTATGTTTATAAATGCGGATTTATTTTATTAAATACCGGGTTTTATGAATTCCGATCTTTAAAATGCAAGCGATTTTCTAATTTTCACTTAAATTTCCAAAAACGCGATAGCAGAGACGTCATGAATTTTTTTTTCGCCTGCAGTTTGATGGTTGTTTTGTTGATTTTGGTAGACTATGCTCTAAAGGTAGTCTCACAAAAAATCAAATCAGACGACTGTGCGGGCCAAAAGATGTCACCAATAACATTGTCGAGGGCAGTACAATAAGGCCCCATATTTTAAATTATTTGGGAAATCAACAGTTCTACATACATATTTTTAGTAAACAAACAGATATAGTGTATAAACTCAGAACTAATGACAGATTTCCACATAGTATACAAAGTTAGTAAAGAAAATATATTACATATCAAATAAATACATACAGATTATACATATAAAAATGTTATTTTCATGTACTCAATAATCAAAGATTTTTTAAATATTTATTTTAAGAACATTAAGTTACTGTAAATTGGGCGGGATAAGGACAAGAATGCTTGAAGAGAGGATAAGGAGGGGAGGGGAGATGTACATATTTATTAGTATAACGTCTACTAAGTTACATAATGCATTTTTAGTGTAAATTTTAAATCTAACAGAGTGATAATTGTGTAATCTATATTTTTAAATTTTGTATTGTACATTGAAAAAGTCCTACGAACAAAAAGCATTTTTAACATACGATGTTTTACTTATTGGTACATGAAACAGGTGGTACCGTCTACAAATCCTGGCTGGCACATGTATTGTTATTAAACCAAGCAGCTCTGTACAGTCAACCATTCTTGTCATAATTTTGTAAAGCAGTTGTATTTTGTATTTTGTTGTTTTTGTAAAATGTGCGCTGAAGGCCTTCAGGGGGGGCGGTAGAGGGCACAAAGAAAATTAGGTGGCACTGAGGCGGTCTACGGGGGCGATGGTCGATTTAAAAAATATGTTTTCCTGATATTTCAAAGTAAAATCAATTGAATAAACCTGCCGTGGTTTTATTTTATTTATCTTGGTCTTCACAACCCTTGCGCCGTGTTTGTAGCAATAAAGTTCTAACAATTTTTTTTTAAAAATGAAAATTTAAAGTGCATTGGATTATGACCAGATCATGACCCGACAAGTATCGGCACAGCAGCTGATGGTACCACGACAGAAAAACTACTATGGTGACAGAACAATGGGTAGTGTAGTACCAAAACTGTGCAATTTAATACCAGCTAAAAATGGTGAAGAAAAAAACCTAATTTCATTTAAAAAATTAGTCAAAAAATTATTAAACAGCAAGTGAAACTTAAGTGTATAAATATATTTTATTCTTTTATTATTATTAAACTATGTAATTACTTATAAATTTAAAAAAAAAATGTAATGTAACCCGCAAATAAGCTTCGGCTTTGCGGGAACAAAAATACAATTATGTATGTTACTTATTTGTTAAAATGAATAAAACTTTTTAAAAAAAATAAAAAAAATAATTTGTTTTAATTTTAATAAAAATACTTCTTAATGGATTAAGTCCATTAATTAATAAATAAATAATAAACAAATATGAATAAGTATTAACGTTTTTATTACTTTGATTAAAAAAGCTCTCTTGAAATGTATATTTAAACTCAGAATAGTTGCCAAAGCCGTTTTAAGATGCGCAACAGATGGTCGATGGCTAGAAAATTTTTCGTTTTTAATGTGGGCAGTGGGCAAAATAAGTTTGAAAACCTATGATATAGGGTCAATCTACTATGGAGACAAAGCTAGACAGATAATCAATGATAAGGAGAAGTAAAGAACTTTTAATACAATTTACAGTGGAGAAAGGAATAGAAGACAGTGCTGGTTTATTCCACAATAATGCTTAAAGCACTGCATCATTACACTTAATGCCACGTATCTCGCTCATTTATTAAATGAAGGTAAGATAATCAGTCTTATGCTTCAGTTTTAAGTTTTTTAGGTAAAAAGTTTAGGGAATAGGTATCTAAGCTACCCAGAGAATACCTAATCCCGGAGATATGAAGTGTTTAACTAAAATGTTTAACTGGTTTCCTGATGAAGAGACGGGAACGTCTCAAAACCGGTAGACAGAAAAGTCGGTAAGTTGTTATATGCAAACATTAAGTAAGCGTTTAACTGTTCAATTTTTTACGTAACCTACAAAGCGCATGTTTAATAATACTATTATTTTACTTCAGTTGTCAATCGACGAAAGATATCTAGAACCAATAAATTTTCTTATCGAGGGCTTCAGTCACCCATGCAATGTTTACATAAACAAATTAAATTGCTACCATCGTGCAACTTATTAAGGAAAACAGACGTTTATCTGTCAACGCGCTACGCAGAGAATTCTAAACAAAATACAATTTAACAGATCATTTTGCCCCTTCAAAGATGCATTCTCATAATAAAATCTATTACTTGAAAGCCGCAGGTTTTTTTTTTTTTTTTAAAGTTTGTATTGAATATTACGTTTTATCGTATTTGAGAATGACATTTTCAAGTATAGAACATAGTCTACTAATAATACTTTCACACCATTTTAAAATAGCAGTAAGCAGTGAGGATAAAATGCAATACGCGTGTATCCTCACATGGCTCCAAGATACCTATCGGACCTCTATTTTAGAGAAAATACATGTCAAAGAAAATATATTCACAAGTCAGCATTTAATTCACGCAGAGAAAAACTTGTCGAAATCCAGTCCTGCCTAAATACTACGTGCTTCAGCCGTTGCCTATCTCTCTGCCAGCAGTCAGTTCAAATCTCTACTGAAATCTCATTTCTTTTCCTAATCATACAATTTTATAATTAGAAACTACAACGTTATGTTAGCTCGGTTAGAATGTAAGTTGATGTATAAAATTGTAAAGCGCCCTTGAGGTGATTTTTCATAAAAATGCCCATACATTATTATTATTACTATCAGTACCTATTATGTTTCGTAACGTATAGATTTATTTCTTAAATAATTTGTCTGCTTCAATTATAAAACACAAATTGTTAATGAAAACTACTGAAAACTTTTAAAAAAAACGTGGTGTGTGAAATCATGTCGTAAAAAAAGTCGTGTGAAGATTTTATCACGTGTTTTAAAGTATGTATCGGGAAGTAATAATGCAAGACAAAATCTCCCTAAACAAATAAAATAAACACAAAACTTTAGTATCATCTGCCAAACAGATGATCAAGATCAGGGGAGCAGAAGAAAGAAAGAGTAAACTCAAAGACACCCGGTCGAAATGACGTATATGTTCATCACATATATAGTGATAGCGGCAAGAATCTTGGCAGGGTTTTTCGTGTCAAATGAGATGTCGACACCTCATATCACTCCTGATCTCCTGGTATTCCCACGGCGATCTTTACAGAATAGTAAACAAAATGAAAAGAATTTGATGATGGATACATTTAATCAAGAAACACTTCAGATGAAATAAAACACATGGCGTTTAGTACAAGTTAAGTCATTTTTAAAATGTCTGTTTTAAAGTTCGTAATGTGAAATATTTGCTGAAAGGATTATGTTGAAATATGTTAGTTTTATTTTTATTAGCAAGAAGAAAGATTTTCAAACGAATTTTAAGTACCTAACTAAAATAAGAGCTCAAGAGAAAATAATTGTGACCATTAAAAATGGTTTATTGAAACGTTTTGTTTTTGAACACCTAAAAAATTCCCAACGTGATATTTCTTTGAATTTTTTACTCGATTATGACGTACAAACATTGAATTTATTACGATTTTTTTATAGCGATGTTTTAAATACGAAGTTTTAATGAAATAAGTTTCGCTGTAGAGTCAATAAATTAAATAAATAATAAGACTTTTGCAATTCTATAATAATGTTTATCATTCATATTTTCTCAAGCAAATAATAAATTTACCGTTTTCTGAAATGTGTTTTATCGTAAAATTTATGTGATATGTAGGTGATTGAACTCGCTTGAACCAATTCTTACACTATAAAGAAGCCATAAAACGTAGTAACTAGATTTATTTGTACCACATTATTTTTTAATTCGTATTTAGTATCTTCTTACATTATTGTTAAAACAAATGAATTATTCAGTAATGAAATATTATTCATGTATATTTTTTAAGGCGTAAATCATATTTAATAAGAACGTATGATACACGAGGAAGTAAAAATATTTTTTCTTAATCTCCCGCCAAAAAAACGTGTCAATCACTAATAGACCACGAGTTTTGAAAGTGTAATCGAAAGATACAATTCACGCAAATATATAGGTATTTATCTTTCCACATACCAAAAAGCATTTTGTGGTCAGGTAAAGTGTCGGGTTATGAATTTTACAGCTTTTTTTAACAAACCGAAAAGGTTTATTTTAAAAGCTTCCACGCTCCATTAACCATACTTGTCATAAACATAAATTTGAACAAAGACGAAAACCAAAGCCTACATAATCCGTCCAAGGTGCAACACATTTGAAAATAACCACACGGACAGATAAACGAAGCGTCAAACCCCCGTTTATTTTCCCCCCGATATTTTAATAACTCAAGTCTCAAAAGATGTAAATTTTACGATCAATAAAAACCCCGTCTGCTTGACGTTAAATAATATGAAGTTCTAAACGATTCCTCGTATTTGGTGTACCTACATAAAATAAACATAATCTTTTTTTTATTCAATCTTGGATCAAGTTAAACCGCTGGTTTTTGCGTGATTATTGGTTCGGTTTGAACAATTCCTAGTCGTTCTGGGAAAGCATTAAGTTTAACGAGCCGATCGGGTTTATAGTCTCCACCAAACCAATTAGTTTACGCTTGCTATTTCAAGCTTGACGAAATTTAATTGTGTTGTCGTGGTATATTTTTCAACTTAAAATAAACAAAACAAAATAATCTTTTACATCAAAAAATGTTAATTGTAAAACATTTTGACTTCGTTGTCTGCAAAACTTAAAAATGGTATCGTGTTTAAATAACAAAAATTTTTTAGGCCCAGTTATTTTCCAAACATTTTTGAAGCTACAAACTCACTTATTTTATTGAATCCAGTTAACGCAAAGTTAGAAGGTAGTTATGTTGCTTTTAAAATTATTATTGTACTTTTTGATATTCGGTCAAAAATTCTAATTTATCTTCCTTTCAGCTTTCAGTATAAAATTAAGACCCAAAATTGTTTGCTTTGTATGCTTTGTAAACAATTCATGTGAGACTGTTTACCTTTCAAACACTGTAAATAATCTATTCAAAACAAACAAATTGATGCATCTTTTCTAGGTACAACAAATCATACAAATATGCGGCCAGTCTTTGAAGTGTAAACTACAAAACATAGCCTACAAGATATTGTGGGTGATGCGTGACCGACAAGGCGTTATTTGTGGTTTTTGTGGTAGTTTGACAAATACCATCTGTATTTTTTTGTTTGACTTTAAGAGCATTTTTGATGCCATAGATATTTTTGCATTTTGTAAGAAAACAAATCAATAAATAAATAAAAACTCAAAATGATTTAAAAAATTACTTGAATAATAAACGTAAGACATGAAAGCTAAGTATTGTTTATGAAAAATCACTCAGCAAAAATATAATACCAAAAACCGTCGCACAATTCTGTGGCTTATATCTAAAAGGGCCAATGGAGAATTTTCTAGCCAACATTTTGTAGAGGGCCGATGTCAATTTAAAAAAAAAAAATATTTGCAAATGGGTAATGTTTGTTTGACGTTTTAAATTCGTCAAAAAGTACATTATAACGCGAAAAAATAGCAAAACAATACTCTCCTATAGCTTTCAATTTACTACATTAGCCTTTTTAGATACAAGTCGTTAAATTAATAAGCACCCATTTCTTATATTAAAATTTTTACTTGGACATTTCTTGATATCGAGCGTACAGGTTGATTTATCCCAGAAACAACGCCTTATTCTATTAATTTTATAGAACCTACAAAAATAATATATAATATAAAATCTAAAAGTAGCCTTTAGGATGATTTATGAAAAAAATATCTTTGGTAATATTAGGTATAAAAATTAATGAACTTGTTTCCTTTCGAACACGTTCATTAACGAGAAGTAAAAAAAGTTTTCAAATTATTTAAAAAAAAATATTACTGCGTTACTGAGCGCGTGCATGAGAAGATGTATGAATGTAGAGGAAGCGAGATCTGTATGCAAAGATAGAGTGTTGTGGCGTTCTATCCTCTCTGCCTACCTTTACGGGGAAACAGCGTGATGGTTTGTTTGTTTGTTTGATTGTTTGTTGAATATATATTATTTGAGTATATATTATTATCATGAGAAGATATATATTATTAATATATATTATTATCATGACAATATGTATGAATATAGAGGAAGCGAGATCTGTATGCAAAGATAGAGTGTTGTGGCGTTCTATCCTCTCTGCGTACCCTTACGGGGAAACGGCGTGATGGTTTGTTTGTTTGTTTGTTGAATATATATTATTTGAGTATATATTATTATCATGAGAAGATATATATTATTAATATATATTATTATCATGAGAAGATGTATGAATGTAGAGGAAGCGAGATCTGTATGCAAAGATAGAGTGTTGTGGCGTTCTATCCTCTCTGCCTACCCTTATGGGGAAACGGCGTGATGGTTTGTTTGTTTGTTTGTTTGTTTGTTTGTTTGTTTGTTGAATATATATTATTACAATTAATCATTATAAATTATGATCTTTAATTCAAAATCAAATACAAATTTTCTGTTTACGTAGAAATAATTATGATGTGTTAAGTGTTAAGTCTTTAAACATAGCTTTAATTATATTATTATGAAAAGGTACTTACACTAAAATGCCTACATACTAAATACTCATGACATACATAGATACAAATTATAATACCGGAGGCGAAAAATATTCAAAAATTTTATAAAAACTAGTTTTACCCAATTTCATACATAATAATGATTCCAGCAGATTTTTATTTATTCAGTATATTTTATTTTGGTATCACCTTGAATAATGTGATTTCTAAGATCTGTTGGTATGTTGGCAACAAGTAAAATATGTAACAAAGTATTTGCCTTTTGTATTATTTTTTTATTTCGCTGCAATAATTTGTAGTAATTGTTATAATAAGTTTTTCAGTTTACAGAAGCTTCGCAAGAGTCACATTTGTATAGTTTTATTGACAAGTAAAGGATGACACACACGTGTCGGTAGCGAAGCCGAAGTGTTAAAAGCTAAATAGCGGCGTGTTTGAAACAACATGCCCCGACACTTAAAGCTAAGTCGTATTTCAGTCAGACGTCGCAATGAACGCACTGCAGGATGTTTGAGTGGGGCCCATTATATTTCTCTTGCCAGAGTCCTCAGTCCTTACGACATTCGACCTTATCCTCGCTACACGATTGCTTCCCGAAAGTCACGTCTTCGGGAATTCGGAATTTACGACTCTCGGGAAGAAAAAATAAAATTACCTCTGATATGATTTTGTACATGACATTGGAATTTTGTGATATTTCGGTCCACAGTATCTTACACATATTACATACAAATCGAATATATTTTTTTATTGTACATACATTTGTAAATTTTTTGGGGGTTTTGATTTTAGAAAATCGGCTGAAAATGGTTATAAAGTTGTGTTTAACCCTACCAAAGCCGATAAATTTATTAAAAGGGAAAAAATGATAAGACAATATTCCAGAAAAATCTAATTAAATATCCGTAGTAAAAAAAACATAAAATTCATTGCCAAATCAATAAAACATGTAAAACTTTAACAACAATATATTGAGTTTGTCCAAATTTTTGTAGACAAGGACTGGATTCAACTCCCTGGGGAGCTGTTTATATTAACATATTACAACAGAGATAAAGAACATTTAAGATAAAGTAATATAGTAGTCTAGGCATCTACAGGGCTTATGACCTGTCAATGGCTGGTTTAAGTGGCCACTTTACACACTGTGTAAAATTTACCATTCTGTTCATATTTGAACATCTAAATTCCTTTAATTCTTTCATCTGTTGATGTTTGTGAAGTTGAAGAGCTGAAACCTTTATTTATGCGTGTGAGATTCATCTAATTGAATTATTACACCTACATACTAGGCAACGCCTGGAAATGTGTAAAGTGGCCACTTAAACTAGCTGTTCCACACCAGTTCTACATCTCTGTTGTAATATGGTTATATAAACAGCTCCCCAGGGAGTTGAATCCAGTCCTTGTCTACAAAAATTTGGACAAATTCAAAATATTGTTGATAAATCCACCTGGTCCATGAAGAAGTATAGTAATTGAAAAAATAACATTTTCAGGCGTTGCCTAGTATGTAGGTGAAATAATTCAATTAGATGAATCTCACCCACATTATTAAAGGTTTCCGCTCTTTAAATTTACAAACATTAACAAAGAATTTAAGGAATAGATATGTTCAAATATAGACAGAATCGTGAATGTTATAGAGTGTGTAAAGTGGCCACTTAAACCAGACATTGACAGGTCATAAGCCTGTAGATGCCTAGACTTGTATATTATCTTATCTTAAATGTCCTTCATCTCTGTTGTAATATGTTAATGTAAACCTTTATTGCGACTCTTACTCGGATGCCAAAAATATAAAAGCACTTTGATCATCATCATCATTCCCTTTCCGCAGAAGGGCACTGTATTGGTGTAGTAATCACGGTGAATCTGGATTATTTATTGAATACATGAAGGCAGTCTCACGCTTCTGGTAGCAATCCAGAGACATGAAATATTCCAGTGTAAAAACACCCCGTTAAATAAATATTTTATGTCAACTATGTCGGGAATTAAATCCGAGATCTTTTGCGTGGTAGGCAAACGCCCTAACCACTTCACCACAAGGTAAACATATATTGACAGGCGCCGCCGCCGTGACGCAGTTGCTTAGACGGCTAACTGTGAAACTGGCATAGCGAGTTCGATTTCCGACAGTTGTAAGAAAAAAATCCGTAAAAGCTGTTTCCTCAATTAGTCTGAGTATCTGAACTTCCTTTCACATCCTCTCTTTCCCAATTACTGATAAGCCTCGAAAGTAGAGGGTTAGTATGTTATTCATTTAGATAAAAATTATTTGCGTGTTAGTTTGCTGACTTTTGATCTTGTAATATCCGAAAACTCTCAAATGAAAAAGGTTTACCTACAAATTGTACATATTTTACAAAAATACGACTTTGCCCATGTACTTTATTAATTATTAAAAAAATTAATACTTCAGATTAAAGAAAGTCAAAGTAGTGTAAAGGTTATTAAAAAAATTGCACAATCGCTCCAAATAATTTGCTAATTTGATAATTTTTTCGATCGGCGTACACGTTTAAGTACAAATTTCATTTAGCTTGACGAACATACTTCAGTATAATACAAAGTTGTAAATAACCCCATATTTTTCCTCCAAACTCACGATGATTAATTAAAATTAAGCGTCAGTATCAAATGACGGTTGATTGAAAGGTATTGTATTACACTAAATTCACCCTTATTAAAGCGCAGTGAGAAGGTGTACATTACAGAACAAGTCGTTGGTTATTTAAAGCCAAAGTCACATATTACCCCTCACTTGTAAGGGTGCATCCGGTGACCAGAATAAGTCTAGGCTTCTGTATAGTCTGTCAAAAAAAGTGAAAACAGTAAAAATTAGAATTCAATTTATTTTTATCCTCGCAATACCAAATTACAAATAAAAAAAAATTACAGCTCGATTAAGGAAATAGTACAATATTCAACTAGTCATGCACTTATTATGATTTTATTATGGATACGTTACTAATTTAGCGCCATTTTAAAAATATACAACTTCAACGCTTGACAAAATTAATTCTATGCAATATTCTATTTTATTCAATTTAAACTTTAAATAATACAGTTTGTTTCGGCATTGAATGCTAATAATTTATTTAAAGTGTAGGATTTTTCAAAAAATACCATTGTGGTCCAGTGGTAGAGTTGTGGACTCACAAATCAGAGATCCGAGGTTCGAAGACCGCTCCATAACAAATTGATACGCAGTTATTAAGTATTCATTTCCGACAAGTTGAAAATGGCTAAAAATCACAGCCAATCATATAAATCTATTTAAGAAAACACGTAAAAAATAATATGAGATGGATTGTGGTCCCGTGGGTAGTATCGTGGACTGTGGAGCAATAAAATCAAGGTTCAAATCCCGTCTTACCACAACTTAGTTCCCATTTACTAACACGGTTATTAACGACTAAAATAGAATAGTCCCTAAATTGAAATATTTGTGTAAATTGAAAAAATGTCTTTCAAATGTAAATAAAAATATGTAATCGTAGAAAAATATTTTTTAATGTGCTTAGAAAAAAAGACAATTAAATTTTTAACGTAATTAAAGAAGATAATTGTCACAAGTAATTTGAATAAAGACATCTTGCTGCCAGGTAAGATGCTTACCACATCACTTTTGATTCCTGACAAGGATGATATTTTTGGAAAAAAAACGTGTTTTATACTGCAATTATTTCTTCACCTTATCTTCCCTTTATTTTGCCCGTATATAAAAAAAATTGAGATACCCTGAGATAGGCAAACCACTGCAGTATCCTATAAACCATAAGGTGAAGATTGGCAGAAATGACAAACCTGTTATGTTTTGATATTGAATATGTGAAGACGGTGAACGTCACTATGTTTTTAAGTAAGACTGTTTTCAAAGTTTTGACATAAAAAAAATCTAAAGAATAGTAGCGCATTTAGTTTTCTTAATAATCTTTCACTCTTTTTTTGACAGAGTGTACCCATGTTTAGCTTAAAGCAGTACAGATATTTGCTTTACAAGAATATCACTAAGACAGCTTAATTCCGAATTTCGTATAACATATATGGTTTCATTAAAACTAACGGATGATTTTCATAATAATAATTGAAATATTTTAACAGAGTTCGAAAACGTTTTAAAAAATGAATAAGTAGAGAAGCCTGGGCATTTCAAGAGCTACAACTACTAATTTTAGTTAACTAGTAGGTGAAATAATTTGGTAAAATTTTAAATAAATATTCTTTACACATTTGAAATTTTATAAAGGTTTACAGCTCATTTACTTCACAAAACAAGCAAAATTAAATTTTAAACCTTAAGGAAGTGGTAAATGTTACAAAGTGTGTAAAGTGGTTAATTAAATCAGCCAACGACAAGTCACGAGTTCTGTAAATGACCAGATGCTAAATTAGAATAGCCAGATAGAAAAGTGGCATGGTTACTCGAATTACAAAGTCCTATTTTGAACTAAAGTAATATGTCTACGTTGGAGAAACGTAGAACGAAGATGGACTTGATATGAAATTTAAAATACTGAATACCATAAGTCATATCCCATCTCTTTTGCAATCAATTTATTTTTATGTTCCCAACCATGTCACCAAAAGTCAAAATCTGTTATTTATCAAATCTTCTAAGAGAAATTTTTGTTTTTATACCCCTATGTCCAGAATGTGAAGATCAGTCAATTCGTCACACAACTTGAAATTCTGTGGGATAGATCTTTGGGTTTTTTGTAGATCTCTTCGCCATTAACACAATGTGAGATGAAGATGTATTGTCATGGATTAACGCTAAGTCTTATATGTTCTACATATGACTGTTGTAATTGACTCAGGCCGAGTACATAAACTTCTGTTTAAGTACTCCCTAGGGTGTGTAATACCGTAATGGTCTACAGACAGATAGACGAATTCGAAAAATTGTTTAATGAAACTTTTCAAATTGTTATAATAATTTCCCCATCCGCACCTAGAGGTGCGTAGGGTCCTGCATTGATACGCCAACACCAACGTAACTCAGTCATTTTTGTACCAATCTTGAGACTGAAACATTCTCGTGAAAAATAACAATTTTATAAATATTTCACGTCAACCATATCGGGTACGGTAGGCAGACGCGCTGACCATTAGACTAAGAGGCGGACTTTTCAAATACGATTACTGAATTTTTTTTAGAGCTAAGACATTATAAAATAAAACAATTTTTTTTATTCTTTATACCCATACTAAATTAATTTTTTGATAATTTTTTTATATATTATAAATTAAGAGTTAACATAAGTTGTGTCCGTTTTTTTACAAATTAAAAAATGAGTACAACAAAATATGGGAGTAAGTAAATAAAAAAATAAATATGTATTTAAACGAACACCCTGGCTATAAGTTAATTATAAATGTTTCAATATAATGACAAAACAACCTAAATTAACCTTTGGTGTCAATTTTTTACAGACAAGTATCTAATGTTTATATTGTAAAATTCATAGAACACATCTTATTAATAAATATTGATAAAAAAAACTCATTTAAATGCGGATGTAGATAAAAACCTTAAAAACTAGATGAAACTATAATTATATTTATCTGTTTTTTCCAAAGGCGGCAACATACAATGAAAAAGGATTACAGGACCACAACTAACATGCTATCTTTTTGAATCCTTCTTCGTAAATAATCATAGTACAAAACTGATAATAAATCTTGCATCGTTTGTCGCCTCGAGTAAGTGATATAAAGTATTATATCGTCTTTAATACTTTATCCGCACACATAGGGCACTGCATTGTTGAATAAAATTTAATATTTTATAATTATCTGTTGCAAAAATGTAAGGTGAACAGTCTTACGCTTCAGGTGGCAGTCCAAAGACAATGGAATGCTTCAGTGTGAAATCATCTGTAATACAAATAATTTATTTCATGCCAAACTTCCCAGGAATCATACCCGAAATCTCAACATTGGGAGGCCAATGTGCAAACCACTACACTACGAGCTGAACTTGGACTTGTACCTAATTATCTTTTCAGGATTTTTACCTGAGAAGAACCATCTAGTCAAAAACACCCGTCCAGGATTTTAATTCTATTCCATACAAAACTATATTCTTATTCCGCCAGGATTAATACCAAATAATCAAATAACATTGCACCACTTAATAAAATGGTCAGTGCGCTTGGCTACTAAGCAAGTCTCCGGTGCGATACCTGAAATGGTCTGCATAAAATATTTATTCTAAAAGGTGTTTTTATTTGAGAATATTTTTTAATTCCTGGACCGGCACTTGAAGCACAATACTTACCTTCATGTTACAAAAATGATCAAGATATACTGCGGTTTATTTGGCAACGCAGTGTCTTGTGCATCATTAGTTGCGAAAAAGGTATTATAAATAAAAGTTACACATAATAATGCATTATTTGTGCTAACTTTTGTTTTCTTCCGAAATCAATAAATAAATACGTGGATTGAGGCAAGCTAAATCTAGTTTTTCAAATCTATATTTTTTTTAATTTTCAATTTTAATGTAAAATGATTGAATAAAAATTATGAATACAGAATTTCACATTACCTTATATGTATTTTTTAAAGCAATTTTACAAATGAATGTGTTTTAATAATGATTCGTAATAAATAAAACGTAATAAATACGAACGGAAGCCGTTAAAATAATAACATTTTAATGCCTAAGTTCCTGCTTCCCTTAACGGGCTCTTGATTGCATAATAAATTTAATTGTGGAATGTTCCGGAATCCTAACACAGGAAAATGTCTACGTTTAATAAAATTGATTTGATAGAGTAGGTTCTTTATTTGCCTTTAATGAAGCAATCAAATTAATAATTCTGTTGAAATTGAAGATTTTTTATAAACAAAACAGTTTAAATTAGTTTAAAAAACATTGGAGAAAATGCTCGAAAAAACAAACCGTGGTATTAAACTTGTCGTTGAAATTTTTAAAAAAGCTTGTTCAGTTTAAGATCAGAAAAGCAAAATTTATCAGTTTATCAAGTGAAAATATTGCAGCTGTTAGAACAAGTGTTGCTGAAGAGCCAAGGACAGCAATTCGTCGTGGTTCAGAGCAATCAAACCTAAAACCAACAATTTTGATCAATATTCTTCACCAAGATTTTCATTTAAAGGCATACAAAATACATTTAACACAAACATTATAGCCAATTGACAATGCATTACGTCAGCAATTCGTTAATTGTGTCATATAAAAACGAGAAGAAAATTTTAAAAAAATCAATGATATTATCTTCGCCGATAAAGCTCATTTCGGAATTGGCGGCTTTGACAACAAACAAAACTGTCACATTTGGTGTGAAAAAAATCCAATAGAATAGTTTGGAAAACCGATGAATCCAAAAATAGTTACTGTTTGGTGTGGATTTTGGTCTGGTGGCGTAATTGGTCCATATTTTTTTGAAAATGAAATTAGCATTTCAATAACCGTATAAATATCACTATCTGAATCACAATTATACGAAAAAGATATGTTTAATTTTGATAAGTTTGCCGAGTTAGCAAAGAAAGTCATTTGAACGATATTCTTAATAATTTCAAATAAAAATAAAATTCAAACAATTTATGTGGTTAATTTCAAATTAAAAAAGATTTCTCAAATTTGAACATTTTTTATATTTATAAGCATACTTTACACATTTACCTAATTGAAGATTACTATTGAAGATTACTATCAAGTTACAAGTGGAACTACAGAGTAATAAAAAAATTAGCACATATTGCCCTGCAAAAAATGTCACATGGCGAAATACTTCGGGAGGGGCTGCTAAATAGCCATTTGTCGCGAACGCACTGTTTCTATGTGCAGTTGCTATTGTTGCAGTATTGGTTAATTGCAAAAATATTTATACTGTTTGATAGCTTGATAAAAAATTAAAATAAATTTGTTATAAAAAATAAAACTGAAAAATATTCATATTCTGTTTCGTAGTCTGACAGACAAAATGTTACTTACATCGTTACTCAAACATTGTCAGCCTTGTGGTGTAATTGTCAGCGAGTTTGTCTACCATCCGAGAGATCTCGGGTTCGATTCCCACATGATTGGCATGAAATACTTATTTAAAAAATGTGTTTTGACACAAGAATATTTCGTACACCCTAGACTGGCTCCGGAAACGTAAGACTGTTCATCGTAAAACATGCAAAACATAACAAAAAAAAAAGTCAAGATACACTGCAAGGTTTGCTAAGGCGGTCCCTATGTACTGTTTTGTGCGTTAAGGGAATGATTATGATGATGATGATATTATTGGTGATAAAACTGATACCGAAATACAAAAAAATAAAATCAACCAGTGCGTAAAATACCAATTTCATCATCATTGGACAGGCGCTGTAGCGCAGTTGGTTATACGGCCAGCTGTAAAACTGGCGTCGTGGGTTTGATTTTCGCCAATCACAAGAAAGATTTTTTCTCAATTAGTCTCGGTCTTGTGGTGAATTTTTCACTCCCTCCTTCCACATCCCCTCTTTCCCACCTGCCTCTCAATAGAAGCTTATCGGGTTATTCTTTTTTTTTAAATCACTTTCCGCACCTAATGGTGAATAGGGCGCTGCATTGGTATACCAATCTCAGCGTGTCTTGATCATTTTTGTTACACGAAGGCAAGATGATCAGACTTACACTTCAGATACCTATGACTATGAAACATTCTAGTGTAAAAACACAATTTCATAAAAATATTTCACAAAAACCTTATAGGGATTTGAGCCCGACACCTCTTGCAAGGTAGACAAACGCGCTAACAATTACGCCACGAAGCTGACACATAATAAATGTACAAATTAAAATTAAGTCACTATTTTTTATTTGTGATAAGTAGGAACTGTTGGTTGAAAAATTCAGTGGACAAAATAATGTTAAAAACACAAAATAAAATTTTTTCAATGTTTTAGTTACAGATAGTTTTCATAAATTTTCCTCACTGATCGGTGTAATAAAAAATCTTTGTATTCCTAAAATAAAACGTTTCCCTAAATTTTTTCTGTATAAAAATACACACTATCCACCGCTGACTTCTATTTGTTGAAGATAGAGAAATTTAAAGCCTGCAATCATTATGACATTTTAACGGGAACGCTTTAGAGTTCCAGGGTATTAAATGTTCATTGTTAAGTGACATCTGTCAGTGATCGTGCCAAGAAAATACTTTGTGGTTTAACTCTTTAAATCAGAGCGTTTTGAAGGGTAAAAACATGTTTTAAATTAAAATATCCACGTGGGATGATTTTAACCGATAATTCTGCAAGTTGTGATGATGATATTTGAAGTTTTTTGTAAATCGAGTCGAAATTTTTAAAGATCATTTGAATCTGAATTTTTTTTTCAAAATAATATTTTTTCTTTTTTAATAAGAATTTCCAACAAGTGTCTTCATGTATAGATTATGCTTTACTATCAAAATCTGATATGATAATACTTTTAATCAATAAAGTTAAAATTTTTCAAAAAAAAAAAAAAAATTACCACCAATCAACTGATTAAAAAAATTAAAACGCTTCAATTAAAAAAAAATGTTTGAGAAGAATTTTACTAAACCCTGGTAATTTTAATCCATTTAATGGTCAGTTTCCTTACAAAAAGTTGAGTTAAACAAATGCTTGCATTCAATATTTTTAGCGGTTTCCTCAAGATGATCAGAATCGTTTGTTTTATTTTACTTTTTACACGCAGTGAAGAACATGTAACAATTAATGAACTGCCAATAGTGTTAACATATTTTAACTGAAAGTTTTTGTGCAACTGGTCCTTATATTTGCAATATTTATTTAAATAATTATTCGAATAGTTGTAAATATATTTAAAAAATCAGGTTAATTTGATGAATAAGATTTCTTGAGAAAAAAGACTAAATAAACGATTCCGTAGTAAGGATAATTTTTTATTTTATTTTTTGTTTGATTTTATGAAACGGCAACATTTTGCATGAAATCTATTGTCATTTTTCAAAGACATCATGTTCACATAATTATGATTTATTTATAAAAATATTAAAATTTGGGATAATTTCTAATATATTATATGAATAAAACACGAGTGATACTTTAATCCACAAGTTTGGAATATCCAGTGACCGGTTTCATAGCTTTCGCGACATCTTCGAGACTGGTATGTTTATTAAAAAGTTAAGTGTATTTATACAGAACAGAGGTAAGGATACATAATTCAAAGTTATATGTAAGTAAATTAAATAAAGTTATTTTTATCTTAAGGATCATTATCAACAAATTTTCTATGGGTTAACTAATGAATTGATATAATGCTATTTTAATGAGTTTAAGTGTTTTAAGTGTTTTATTTTATTTTAAAGTATCACCCGTGTTTTATTTATATAATAAATTACAATGAACTTCCATCAAGAATTTTCACTTACAAACTTAAATGATTTAATTTCTAATAAGCTGTGAGTAACCAATTTATAAATAAATGGGAGACAAAAGGTGGTAGAGCGTGGTTTGAGCTTCAAGTAAATGTTTTTCTAATCGATTGACATAATTGTTTTACTTATAGACAAGCTTTTTTTGTTATGCGTACAGTTATTTTTTATTCTGTCATCCAAACTATATTTTATATTTTCCGAATATTTAATACAATGTGTTTCTGTCTCTGCGATAAATTACTTAGCGGAGACGATGCTGTAGTCGGTATATTACGGTTCTTAATATTTCCGAATCGCATACATATCTCTCGCAAAGTGCACTGGAAGGCATTAGTCACAGGGTAAGTTAATACACTCCGTCTGGAACTGGCGCGCGTTCAAAATATTTACCCAGCATTTTTACGAATGCAATTTGGGTTATGCGAATGATGCATCTTAATATGCGCCTTCGGTACGTTATAGTAACTTCGGTGTCACGTTTCGCGAGAAGAGGTTGTGTTTTTACGGCGGACCATATTCAAATGGCTTTAACGACTACTCGGCGTAAGTAATGGCGAATTTCGCAGATTGCGGAGCGCTTGTCGGAAGTTAAAAATCGACCGCTTAAACCCATAAACAGCAGTTATGCAAGAAGTAAAAATACCGCTTAAATATTATTATAGAACCTCTATATTGTTTTTTCCATATTCATACCTGGTAATGCATAGGGCATTTCGTTTATATAAGGCTTTTTAATTATCAATACCTTTTCATTGAATCAATTATTTAACAGCTCTACGCACTTCAAACGCGTTCAAAGTGTCCTTAAGTACTTACAATACGAGTAATTAAAATGTTTTTTTTTTATCTTTGTAGATTATAAATTGCAATCTTAACCCGTTTGTTATGATTTTTGTATTGTTTTGGTCGGTTGTTTATAATAAATCCCTAAATGCACTACATGCAATTAGATAATTTTCACAAAAAAACTGCTCAACATAAATTATCCGTAATATATTAAAATTTTGAAAAATGCTATCTTACGACGTGAGTTTAGCAACATTGAAAAAATGGCGTACTAAATACAACTTATCACTGCAATCTTAATACTTTTAAAAATAATTATATGCTTAGAAATTCCTTGACGTATTATGTCTATTTTATTTTACACTTTATATACATATACAATTAATATACATATAAGGACGGGTATGTTGCCTTAAGAAAATTTCTTCCTTCCTACCCAAACCTACCCAAAATTACAAGTACAAGGACATATTATACGAGAATTTTATAATTTTATTCAACAATTTAGAACTAAAAATAACGATAAAATTTACAATTTTAATTTTATACAAAAATTAAAAACAAAAATCAACAAACAAAGTTTACACTATACGATGAAGATAGGAGAGAAGAGGTGATAGAATTGAAAGAAGAAGGAGAAAGGAACGATTCAAACTATTGCTTATCATTTTATCGTTATATGCATCAAATTAATCCCAGTAAAGTAGCACTCGTGATTGGAATATCTTAAGAGCTTGCATGAGGTCCTCAATTTGCATGAGCAACTTCTAATAAATCGTCGTCCATCTTTCAAAACGGCGTATCTTGTTTTTTGACAAAATCGAGTTATGAATATTTTAGTAAAAATTAAGCTATATTTATGAAATAAATACATATGAAAAAAAAATAAATTTCAAAAATCCAGCAAAATTCAGTTAGAATTTTTTAAAGGCGAAAATTTTCGGAACAAATCCTTAAAAAGTCTTCTACAAAAATAACGAATTTGAGATACGCCTTTTTGAAATATGGATGACGAAATATGCAGTTCAAAGTGTCTGAATTGGTTTCTTTTATTACACGAAAAATGCAGCCAAAATGAACATGAAATATGACCAACATCGCAAAGATAGTGAGCTTTCTCGAAATCTCCCCGTAAATAAAAGCTCGACTTGTAATTGCCCACGATCAAAGCCCAAATTTGTGCGAAGCGAATTAGTGAAGCGATTTATGAGCTGAAATTTACAAATGCGAGCGACGCCTACGCCCTGATTCGGATGAACCAGAGATGATAACTAAAAAATACTTTAAATCGAGTAGTGCCAAAATACATACAATGTATGAGGATTTATATCATCTTGAATATGCAGAGATACATCTGAAAGAAACGTGTTTAAAAAATACAAATCCATCGAGACGAAATTAATACTAAAAATATTATGTATGCACATACATTATTATCTACAGAACTATCATTTGAGGCAGCGAAATAAGCAAACAAGGTGTACATATGAGGGCGTACCCATTGACATTTAGTAATGTATTAAAATAATTAAAGTATTTATACACTAAGGAAGAAAGTATAGTGTACCATAAAAAAATTATTTTTTCTATCCTTAGTGCGTAAACACAGACAATCATGCGTAAATATAAAGGAAATCACTAAAAAATATCTTAGCCGTAGGAAAAATTAAAGTGCTACAAGAGCTTTAACTTCCAAAATTTTCCCTAATACGGAGAGATTTTCACTAAGATCTTAACTAAGAAATGTGTTCGAAAAACTTATATACTCCGAAACGCAAAGAGAATTATCAAAAATATTTCGTGTAGATACTAAAACCTTTTTGGCATTTTTTAAAAATATTTAAATAGTTACCCGACAGCATAAATATAAATATTTACTAAATTTACAAAATATACGTTTATTTTGCATTAACAGCTTATTTAATTTGATTGTTTATTTGTTGATGTAGCCACTACATTGGCGTAGGCCTGTTCTGGAGTATCAGTGAAATATTTATTTTATACATAAGAGTACTTTCACATAAATTACAATAATTATAGCGTATTACTAAATTTTGAAAATAAATAAGAAAATGAATAAAAAAAATAAGTATATGAAATTGAAAAAAACTAAATTTTCAATAAATATAAGTCATACTCTCATTCTTTGCTACATATGTTTTTTTTTTTGGCAAAAACTTGATTCAACCAACTGTTATATTTAAACTATAATACCTTAGTAAAAATGTACGTGATAGGTAAACATATTGGTTGAATTTCATCCAATCATCTAAATTCAAACAAAAATGAAAATACTGGTATAAAATAATTATGTCGAAAATGAACTTTCTAATTAGGTGATAAAGTCGTCGCCATATAAGAATGCCTAAGCTCACATTGTGACTGCTGTGTAAAAAATGTGTTAACATAGGCATGCTTATCTGGCAACGACTGTATTATTATGTGTATCAAATTATTTTTATGTATATCAAACTACCGCATTGAAAAATAACACTTTGTTCAAATATGTATCAATTACTTGCTATTTGTCCGTAGGCTTTTATTATATGTATGTATTTATCGTTTGTTTAACGTGTAATTTCCTTCTGTATTTTGTAAAACCTTGTAAATTTCATAAATAAAATAATACCGGTAAAAGCTTACAGTTAATAAAATACAAAAGTCTTTGGACTTTGTTTTTAAAATATTCGAAAGCATTTCACATTTCCACTCAAGGCAAAACTATATACTGTGGTATAGTAATTACTGGATTTTATTTATTTATTTATTAAGAAAATCACACTTTATATGAAACAAGGTACAAAAAACCAATTTAAAAAATTAAGATAAATACAGATTTCACACTAATTTATTATGAATGCAGGAGGAGAGGGGAAAAATAATTGAATTCTAAAAAAGTTAAAATATGAAAATTCACAACCAACAATAATTTATTAGATGCAGGTAGTAGATGTACATATGAATAAGTATCAATTAAGAGTTCAAATCAAAAGTTGACATTAAATTCAAAAGTGAAATTTAAAATAAAAATTAAAAGTTTAAATTAAAATTAAAGTTAAAAATTTAAATTAATAGTTAAAATTAGAAAATAAAATTAAAAAGTTGAAATTGTAAGATAAAACTAAAAGTCAAATTTACATAATTAATTAATACACGTTGCGTTTTCACAATTGCTTATTAAAGGCAATTAAAAAAATAGAGCCTGGTTTATAAAAAAAACCCGGTGTATTAAATTTCCAGCTTCCTTTGACAAAAACGCTTCAAAATTAATTCCTTTACCCAAATAACAATACGATAAATAAGATAAAAAGAGAAAGAAACGAACTCCCAAAAGTACTCCTTTATTCCATTTGTGTTTCGGAATTGCTTAACACGTTGCTGAGTTCAATGCATTGAATGCAGGACTCTCTTTTTTCTTATTTGTTTCTTGTGATCTTTTTATGTTTTGTACCGGGTAAGGATTTGCAGGAGCAGACGGCGGTCTTTTGTTTTAAGAAATGCACTGAATTAAATTATTTATGTCCTTGTTAAAGCATTGCATCGGTGCTTTCTTGTTGGGAGCTGTATTGGTTTAAATTATGGATTAAGGGAGATAAATCCAACGTGAAAAACAATATAAAAAAATGACTTTTATAATTTTCATACATATTTATGTCTAAAAGATTTGGTACAAAAAACTAATGCTTCCAAGAAATTGTAGTAAAGAGACTCAAGACAACGAAAATGGCACTCCATCTTTATTTTCTTAAGACTGTTTTTAATTAGATTCTTTGAACTAATTAATATTTTTACAACATTAAAAAAAAATAGCAAAAAAAGTAGTTATAATAAGATAATTTAAGTAATTAATTTGAAATAAAACCTATGTAGGCATTTTAGTAGTAAGTTATTACGTTTATTTGAAAATAGACGGAGGTCTCTTGTACGCAATAATGTTATGATTATGATAATGATCATTATTTATTTTTACCTTACAAAAAATAAGAACGACCAATTATCGTTACTCAAATAGAAAAAGGATTAAATTACATTTTTTTAGATATTTTGTTCGATTAATTTATTTGAAAACACTATTTTTTTAAAAAATTTTTAATACCTGCTGTTGATGTTATCTGAATGCTTAATATGGAAAATTGTTTAAAATATGCTGAGGAAAGTTAATTCTTAGCTCATATGCATAGAAAAAATTGAAGGTGAAAACGGTAGAATGTACTTTGGCTAGCTTGAGGTTTGTCTTTGATTATGCCGCATTCAGGGACAAAACTTACGGTGCGGAAAGTACACTCTAATCTCATATGCACATAATAACTTAAATGTAAGAACAGTAGAATGTTATTTGTTCAGCTTAAATTTTGTTTCTGAATACGGACATTAGCCCAAAAACAGTTGATTTGTATTTTCATGCTTGTAGTATACAAGTATGTATGTGTATATATAGACGTATGTTTAAAATAACCCATTTGAATATTTTCGTAGTCATTATTTCAAAGCAGGGCCCGCGTTCATGACGTGCACGGTAAGAGGTGCTGGCGGGGTCGAAACTCTCCGCTCCCACGTGGCACACCCGGTGGACCCTTGCCGTTAGCACTGCTAAAACTGTTTCTGTTTTTGTTATCATTAATGTTTCCATAAAACCGTGTTTATTTTATTCAATCCAATCAATAACTAAATAGGAGTAAAAAGTAATTAAAATGTGGAAATTTTGGGTTAGTTAACCTAGCCGGACCCAAGATGGGATTCAAATCCCCCATAGACCGATTTCAATTCGATAACTCAAGTATTATTAAAGCTATTTGCCGTATATTTTTTTGTAATCGTGAACTTAATAGAAAAAAGCATTTTCCTGTTTTTGTTTTTATATTTTGAAAAAGTTATTCTTTTTTTAATATTAAAATAAAAAAAGACGTCAATAATACAGGGGTCCATTTCACTTTATGTACATAAGCATTCAGCAAACTAACAAAACGGAATAAAATACAAGAGTGAGTAAAATCTGTGTACGCGAAAACATGAATAAATTATTGCACGGTCATAAACACTTCCAGCGTTTTATTCTCCTGACGCCAAATACAAGTAGGCGCTGGGGTCGTTTGGTCCCCCCGTTCGGATCATGTGTAATTTTTTAATGCTTAGTGAGGGAAATGTTAAAAAAGCAATGCTATATAACAACAATGTTTTGAGTTCGTCTAAATTTTTGTAGACACGGACTGGATTTAACCCCCTAGGGAGCTGTTAATATTTACATATTACAACAAAAATGTCTTGATGTTATTTATCTCTGTTGTAATATGTTTATGCTATATAAGTAAAAAAGTCAAACCGGTAAAAAAGAAAACAATAATTATAAAGATGTATTTGTATGAAAAAACAATGTCAAGGAAAAACGTGAACAACTCAATTAAGCGTAATTTTTCAAAGGTTAACTCTTAAAAGGCAGTGCTAAAAAAATCCTTAGGGAACAGTGCTGTAACGTCATGTTATATTTTGCAAAAGACGGAATATTCTGACGTTCAGACATTTGAAAAAAAAAACGTAGGGACATACTGTTTAATAATTCCATTTCCATAATTCTCAAAAATAATAATATTATTAAGGCCATTTATGGCAAACAACAAATAAATCTTAATTACCCCTGTCATTTTAATAGCGTGCGCTGTCACGCAATGCCAATAACCAACTAATTTGAATGAATAAAAAAAACATACATGACTGATGTTTTCTTTGTCTTTATCTAGATGCTGTTGTCTCTTTCACACAAATACCGACCACAGAACAGCATCTCTGTCTTTCTTGTTAAAAGTTATATACTAAGTCTTTTTCTTATACAGTTAAACAGATTTATAGTTGCATTGGCATCACTGTGATAAATTTCATTATTCTTCGCGAAGTGAATATGAATAGTTTTAATTCAAATTATTCGTATTGATACAAATTTTATTTTCTAAAAGATGTGTAAAAATGTGCATTTCTTCAAATAAAATACGACTTCATCATTTACTCGTATAAAAATAAAAGAGAGAAATTAGGTCTTGTATCTTTTGCAGACTCATGTTAGATCATAGCTACACAAGAATTGATATTATCTTCAGATAAAATAATCATCACTTTGCGAAATTCCATGCATGTATATTAGTGAATATCGACTCTTAAATCAACACTTCAGCATTCCTTCCGTACGCAATGAACGAAGACCTCATCAATACCTATTTAAACGGAAAGGATCTTATCTTTTATATTGAATGTCTACGTACATTAGCGAACGCGTAAAAAATATTTTCAACACACAACGCGTGTCAAAACATTCAATCAACCATTAGTAACTAATCAATGTTATTAATGATCTCGCCGTAATTATCTAAAAACGTGACGACCCAACAAACATCACAGGTGATAACAATCTAAATTGCTAGCCGAACAAGAAAAACAAAAGGCATTCAAGAAAATAATTGAAAAAGAATGAAAAAAATCCTAGCAAAAAACAGGTATTATTCATTTAGCATGAAGGAACGCACAGTGGGCAAACAATGAACTGCCGTGGATATAGAATACATAGTTAATCCGGACTACATCATTAGTTCGTAAAATTACGGAGTGAAAATAAAAATAAAAAGATGGCCGAGTATAGCTGCCTTGGAATTAGCACAATGGAGGAACTGAGCGCAGCTTCAACAAAAGGAGCTTTATTCAAATGAAATAATGAAGTGTGATTAGGTTTTACTGAACGAAAGACGTAGGATCCTTTTTAACGCGATGACATTTTTTATTTGCATCATAGAGGGCTACTGCTCGGAGCATGTTGTCCTGTGACGGTGTCAGGAATAATACAATAATTAATTATCATATTACAACGGAGATGAAGAGCATTTAAGAGAAGGTAATATAGAAGTCTAGACATCTATAGGGCTTATGACCTGTCAATGGCTGGTTTAAGTGGCCACTTTACATACTGTGTAATATTCACCATTCTGTCCATATTTGAACATCTCTATTCTTTCAATTCTTTCATTAGTTAATGTTTGTGAGGTTAAAGAGCTTAAACCTTTATTATGCGGGTGAGATTCATATAATTGAATTATTTCATCTACATACTAAGCAACGCCTGAAAATGTTATTTTTTCAATTTCTATACTTCTTCATGGACCAGGTGGATTTATCAACAATATTTTGAGTTTGTACAAGTCAAATATAGTAAATATAGGCATCTACAGGGCTAGACTTCTATATTTACCTTCTCTTAAATGTTATTCATCTCTGTTATAATATGATAATATAAACAGCTCCCTAGGGAGTTGAATCCAGTCCTTGTCTACAAAAATTTGGACAAACTCAAAATATTGTTGACAACAATTAATGCTATGACAGTTGATTGGTTTAGAAAGGGGTCAATAATAACGGGAATATTGTCTTACAAAAGTACATTTGATAAATAGTAACAAATTAGTGAAAAATAATATAATATAAAATAAATAAAACAACTTTGTTTTTAACCAATATTTTTTTTCCACCCACAGGTTTTAAAGCAAACAAGCTTCTTCTAAACTAAACTAAACTCAACTTTTATATTAAAATAAACAACACTTAAGGTACCGAAATAATAATATTAATTCGAAAACCATCTGATTTTGTTTGATAAAAAATCATAATTTTAATAAAGACTCTGGATTAAAAGTACTTTATATGAATAATAAAATATTTAAATTAGACAACTTGGAAATTAAAAAAGCGATTCGTAATAAGTAAAAAATAATTAAATCCCAAATAAACAATATTTCTTTTAGTCCACTCCTGTCTAGTTTCGAGAGTATTAATCTCGAATTACCACCCTTTTAAGGAAAAAAAGTCCTACGCGTAGCATTTAGTAAACATGGATAAAATAAAATAGGAAAAAATTCATTACGTAAACCTTGACGAAGAAGCTTGTTTGCCTTGAAACCGATCGGTGGAAGAAAAAATGGTGTTTAAAAACAAAGTTGTTTTATTTATTTTATTATAATGAATAACCACAAAGTAAACGCTTTAAATATAAATTTATAATAATATAAAAACTTATTGCGATGTTTCCATTGTATTTTATTTGGATAATTTAAATTTATTATTTCAACAATCAGCGTTTGAACCCTTTAAAAAATGTTCCGTCAACTATAAATCCTCCCTTTTTCTTTTTTCGAAATTAAATTACAAATAATTTATATTCGAATAAGTTGGTTTAATGGAATACAGTGAAAAATTCTATTGCGGTAGAATACTATACTAATTATATTTGGCTGATTCCATTGAAACCAAAAAAAATATTGATTAAAAATCGACAAAAAGTACGGAAATTAAAAACATAATTTGCGCGTGATACCACAACTTAATTGTAGGAATTACTATTTATTGGTTATTCACATGAAAATAATTATGGAACGTAAAATCTCTGCTTAATGTTTTTGATCTCTATAATTTTTAGAACTTGTAAAATATAAAGTTGCTAAAGTATGAATCGAGTATATCTGTTATATTCCTTCGTTTCTATTGACATATCAGTCTATTGAGATAAAACCCTAGGAGGGTTAATTTCCAGTATTTAGTCTACAAATATTTGATCACACTCAATACATATTTATGTTTTTAAAAATTATTATTTGTGTTTCTGATCCTATATTTGTAGTAATATACTCATGTGTCTGTGTCAACTAATTGCTCGTCCCATCTCAATATAAGACTTAAATAATGTGTAGTAAACTACATATATGTAAATAAAAAAATTGTTACCATTATTTTGGCTTCTACTGAAAACGTTTACCAAAAAATACTTAATAAAATTTTATTAAATTTTGTGAAAAAACTATTCCCTGTTGGATAATGTCGATATGTATTCTAGAGTTTAGACGAAGGGAAATTCGGATGTTTTCATCCTAGCGCCCAAATTTTTTTTTCAAGAAACTGTAGTATACTGTATACGTTCGATTTGAGTAGTATTAAATAAAAATCTACAAACAGTGTGCACTGCGGTTAAATCGAACCACCTCCTTTGATCTTAGGTAAGGATGTATCTCGTATCTTAGTGGGGAATGTAGGCAACAATTAGATTTTCCAGCAAATCAGGTATCCGCCTTTACGATACAAAGCGCTGTAAGCAAATTAGACGGAGCCGGTCAAACTAGTTCGATTGCTCTGCCAGAGATGAACTTTGGCGGACCTGTGTAATATAGTCTGCAGGCTTATTCTATCACAAGTTCGTTTCATAAGTTCGTTCGTTTGTCATACCCATCTCACTCTGACGCAATCAAAACCGTATTTCGCTCTCGTTCCCGATTCTCATACGATGCGAATGAATTTACGAAACGAATTAGTAACAGAACACGGCCACTGAGTGTACTTGTTTATTGCTCAACCGCAAACCATCATCTTAAACTAGTGCTGCGAATAACAGATGAATAGAGTGATTCACAATATTAAAACCGATTATTCAAGTAACAGGTTGTTTTAATAAGCAAAATAAACCACAAAATTTGGGAGTTTTTAGAATATGCAATTCATTATCATTTTTTTATTAACAATTATTGCGCATAGACCACTGAATTAAAAACTAAATAAATGCAAGAATGTAAAGTAATCAGTACAGTTAATATTTTACGTCAATCCTGCAAGAATTTGTTACCCACTAAGTCTTAAAACTTTTTGGTAAGACAATTTTTTTTTTCTGACAGGTTTATATTACAGAGAAAAAAAAAAGAGTTCGCAAAAAGGTTAAGTGATGAGGACATAAAGTGGAGAAGTGGAGGAGAGGGATTTTCATAATATAGAGGACCAATTCAAAATTTTGATATTATAATAAAATAAACATAATTAAAGGAACATAAACTTATTACAAACTGACAAATGTTTCATTTTACAGTGTTTCAAAAAGTTTTTTTTGACGTCACAAAATTTTATATTAAAAATATCTAAATGGGGACAAAGAAAATTAAATTTGGAGCAGCTTAAAACTTATTTGAACTTAAAAACCGATTAAAGTACCTAGTAACTAATAACTATTAACGTTACTATCATAAACTTGGGATGTTTGAAAAGGTTATGTTTTATTTGCGTATGGTTTTGGCGCTGCACTAAAATTTCAAAAAAAGCATTTGGCATGGTATTATATGGCAAGTAAACAAGTTTCATGCCCAATTTCCTTAATAATATGTAATTATCGGTATATGAACTTAAAACCGTTAATATTATTTTCATTTTATAAATCACTGATTTTTCAATATTTTTTTTTCCACTCACGTATCCAGTGGTGAATAAGGCACTGCATTGGCACTGCAGTTAAAGCGCATCTATATCATTTTTGCTACATGGAAGGCAAAGTGATCAATCTTACGCTTAAAATGCCAGTCCAGAAGCAGTGAAATTTTGCAGCGATATTACGTTTAAATCAAACGTTTCCCGTCTACCGTGCGAGAAATCAAACTCAAAACCTAAAAAAATGTGATCTAATATCAATCACTAAACAACCCAGACTCATCTACATTCAATTTCCTTTTCGGGATAGACCCAAGCGTGGCCATAGAGTCGAAAATACTCATCTATACTTCTGGTTCGATTTCACACACATTACTGTATTTTTCATCCGCTTGGACAAAGAAAAATGTTCAGTTGTAATTATTATTAATCACTTTTATTTATCGTATTTTTGTAATTATTTATTATTGTGATTTTCTAAGCATAGTTATATTTTGGTCAATGTCCCAATGCAGGATAAGAAATAGGCTTTACGCAGTTGGATTAGAGATGATTTTGGAATTGCGATAAAAGTCTTGCCAGTAAACAATATAAATTAAATTGGCTGTATACGTGTACATTTATTATATTCTAACACATAGTTTGATACTTCCGAATATCTAATAAGGAAGGATTTAAATAACAAATAAATTAAGATTTCTGCATTCAGGATACAAGGGCCTTTCCACGTAGATATTTAAAAAATATGCCTTAAAATATGGAGGTTGGCTAAAATGTTGATATGATTATTTGAATGCATGATAACGCGATTCGTAATTTTGTTCATGGTCATGGTTAAATAAGTCGTAGTACGAAAATCGTATTATTGCGAATTCAACAGAATAGAGAAGATTAAGAGTAACCTTTATTAAATACGTTGGTTTAGGATCGGATTAAATAGACCTAGTAAGGTTAGGTTAGGTTAGGTGATGTAAGGCAAGGTTAGGTTAAGTTGGGCTAAGGAGGAAAGGTCGCCCACTTAGAGAAAATTAAATATTTTATCCTTGTTGGTATTCTGACCTTCTTTGAAGCTGATTAAAGCACTGGGTAAATATCGTTTGGGAAGGCGTTCCACTCGGCCATTTTGAAAATTAAACAATTAATCTAAGAATATCTCCCTTCTCCGTAATAATATTTTTTCTAACGCGTGATACATTTACACTTTTAACGTCGCAAGGAGCAATTATTCTTCTCGACTTATGTCTATTGTCGTTAATTTAAAGCCCTTAAAACAATGTTCTTACTATGCATAAAATGCCTTTCAAATAATATGAACATCGTCATGAGCCATCATGTTTCAAATGGTGAACATTTTTTCCCCCAAGATCTCCACACCTCCCTATCCTGAACAATTTGCATCTTATTTCATCAGACTACCTTGCCTGACGCCTGCCGCCTGCCGACACCTCTTCTGTTTGTTCTGGGTCGCGATACCAGGACTTTTTTAGTCCATCTTGAGTCTGTGGTTCTGGTTATATAATATGACCATGCATGATACATTTCTGGTTTTCAATCCTTTAATATGTAGGTACGTCGATTTGTACAATTCAGCACGTGCGTTTTTTAAAAATCATCAACTCTGTGCAACAATGATGGACGCTAGAATGCAAAATCAGAAATGTTCCAAATAATTATGTACAATCACCCAGAAAAACTAAATGTGCATCTGAATGGCCGCAAAATGTTTATTTTGTAGTTCCCCCTAAGACCTGAATCAGGTTATTTGGAGATAAAAAAAAACAAATATCACAGACATTATTAAGATAGTAAATTGTTTTAATTATTTAAATGTTTGTTCTTGTCATAGGTAAATAAAAGTTCGTGAATAAAAGAGTATTGATTGATTGGGTAAGATTCTCTGAACTTTCATATAAAAATAATTCATCTATAAATTTGTATGTGTATGCGCATGGGCATATGTTCATGTGTGTGTACGTATATGTGTATATATGTGTGTATATATATATATATATATATATATATATATGTGTATGTATATGTATCTATGTATATGTATCAAATTGTGTACACGAGTAAGTTTATATTTTATTAGTCTGTGCTTTCTATAAACTTGTAAACTATTATCATGTATTAAAATGTAATTGCCTAGCTTGGAACGGGGTATGTACTCTTGTTAGCTGGGTTTCATTCATTTTAAAAAAATAAATTAATTTAAAAATGAATGAAAATGAGTATAAATAAAAGCTATTAAAGTATCCAATAAAAATCTCAATAAATTAGAAGCAAGAGTAAGAAAAATATGGGGATACTATTTTTTATTGTGAACCATTATTAACTTTGCCAACAAAAAAAAAACACCAACCCCTTGTATAACCGTAAAATGCCTTTACTCTATTATTTTGCATACAAGTTACAATATTCTCCGTACAGATTATCGTACTATCACGCATATAACTCGTTTGTTTAGTTAACCAGTGGCGCGCAGAACAGGTGAACATAATTTACCCGCGATATCACGAAATTACGTAGGTGTGCAAGTCTATGTATGTTTAACCCTAAACGACGCGACGTGGTGGGTTCGTTTCACCCCAAAACTAGCAAACTATACAAATTACGGTTGAATCAGGCAAGTTAATTAATATAACGCTGTTCTTAATTACGTACTGCGGAAGGAAGCAGATATGGTTGTTTCGCAGTTTTGACAGTATGCAGATAATTATTAAAGAATACGAAATTCCCATGAGTTCAAATTAATCTGACATTATTTTAGCAAGAACATTGAATTAAATTATAACCAAATTATCTGGTTCTTGTTGTATTTGTAGGTTTTCGTTATAATTAGCATATTGAGCTACCATGCTTACGATCCCAGGTTCAATTCTATACAATTTAGGAATAGAATAATGTTTGAAACTTGTTTTTATAGTTTAAGTCATAAAGCACAGTTTTGAGTCATTTATAGTTTGTGGACTAGTAACTTGAGCGTAAGACTGATAATCAAGATGCATAAAGTAGTGCATTAATTGAGGGAAAAATAGAATTTAAACAAATAACTAAATTATCTTTATTTTTTAAAAGTACCTTGAAAACATTTTACCGTATCAAAAAATGAGTTTTTAATGAAAAAAAAATATCAAAGTTAGCATAAGAACTTTTAGACATATATTTTTTTTTAATATACATTATGATATATATTTTAATATCTATCAAAATATTTATTTTAATGTACAAACATTTATAAGCAAAGGCACATACCGATGCACAGGACACTGTATTGGTATACCAATTTCAGCAAATTGATGAATCACACCTTCATCTTTTCATAAAAAATATAAAAAATCCTTATGTAAATTATAAAATGTGTATTCTTTTTGAGATAATTTATGTCAATTGAAAAAATTGCACTTAGGTGTACTTTTAAGTTATGCCCTTATAATAAATTATGTTTTATCGTTTTCTCAAAACCAGTTAAAATTTTATTTGACATTTAGTATAAATTCTTATAAAAAATATCCAAACACCAACTGCAAAAAATTGAATTATCAAACCTGCATCTCAGCATGTCTAAATTCAGATAGAATTCAGAATATTTTTTTAAATCTGAATAATTTCAATTTGAAATGAAGGGTGAGATACATATAATTAAATTAATTCATCTACTAGGCAACGTCTGACAATGCTTTTAAATAGTTTTACTTCTTTTTATTCAGGTTAGGTTTATTAACACATTTGGACATACTCAAAATATTAGTGACTCAATAATTGGATTTTGAAACTAACAAATACTTTCTAAGTAATTTATTTTTGATCCATTTTTTAAAACCTGATTCAATTGTGTTTGCCTTATATTAAGTACAAGACAAGTGAAGATTTATGTTTCACTTATTTAATCAAACTTCGCAATTTTCTAAGTGAAACAATAAATTCTTGGATTCCCGTCATCCATCAAAACTAGCAGAAACAGTACGTGGTACATTGTATTGTAAAAGCAAACGTTAAAACTACAACACGAACCGTCGAACTGTAAGGGAGGGTAAACACCCTGCACCCTGTTCCCTGTACCCCCTACACCACTGGAAACTAATTAAACTTTGCTATTTCAGCGGAGCAGTGAAAAATACACACTTCCTGAAAAGAGATGTTCAGTACCGCGAACAAGCACAGTGCATTCAGATAAGGGAGCGAAAGGGTTAACACTGAAAAAAAAACTATCAAAAAATATACATGTAAACTATTACCTACCTAAAATTTTAAAGATGGAATTTTAAAGTTATGAAAGAGACAAAAACAATCGACACTAACAAATTATCTAATAAACTACCATACAAAATCAAACAAAAAATTGGCCGTAGGTTAAAATAATCCGTAAGTAATTAGTCCGTAATAAACGTAAAGTGGTCACTTAACCCAGCCAATGACAGGTCATAAGCCATGTAAACGCTCGAATATCCATAATCCTGAATTTGAAAAAATTCTACCTCATCTCTGTAGGGATATTAATAAAAAATAATCCGTAAGTGTTAATAAATAATTATTTTCGAGGCCATTTTCAACGAGTTGTAAATAACTCACTATTTAAAACAAGAGTCAAGTTGTGGAAGAGTGGGACTTAAATCTGGGTACACAGATTCGTGAGTCCGCGACAGGAGATCATAATCCAAACCAAAAATCTGAATATTCTTAACAATTAGTAGAGGTGAAAATCGAATAAAAATAATTATGAGTTGTAACTAAGGCAGAATAATAAATTGTATAGCTCATATCAGACTGTATAATAAATAAGTTGATTTCTGGGAAAGTGCAAATATATTTTCAAGAAAACTTTACCTGAGGAAAATCTTATTAACTTTTTCACGCACCCAGAAGTCATACAAATGCAAATAAAATTTCATCCATAGTAGGAAAATATCACTTCTTTACATTATCACGAATCTTGACGTCACAACAACTAAGGCCAAACACGTCACAATTTTCTAGGAACGTATTTTCATTAAATTTTTTTTTTCATTTATGTAAGAAAACATGACTCCACAATATCTAGATTTATTTTCAAAATACAATTGATTATTTTAAAACCATTTCATATTATTTTTGTCGGTATTCGTAGTATGTGACATTTCATTATTACGACAATTTGCTAGCTGAATACGATTTCTGCACATAACATGACGTATTTTATGAACATCGTCATTGGGCCGGCAATATCAGTTTTGTCAATTATTATTAACAAGGTCATTGGAATACAGAAACTTAAATTTTTTTGTACTTTGAAAAGCATTTTTTTTTTAAATTTGTGATCAAAAATTCCTTATATTGGCCATGCCCCTAATACGTTACGATTCAGTTAAATTTTGACCATTGTTTGTAACTGTTTGAATTTAAATAGAACGGCGCGGCGTCACGAATCTTGACGTCACATCAATTAAGGCCAAACATGCCCCTTTTCCATGTGGAGTCGTATTGTTCAACAATTTTATTTAAAAATTTTTGTATAAAAATATTTTTTTTTAATAATCTACATTTAATATGAAAATATTTTTTTTTGCGCAATGACTACTTTTATGGGTAATTTAGCATCATCTCCTTTCTATTAATTTATTATCATAAAGTGAATTCATAATGTTATTTTTCCTGATATTCACAGTTTATATGTAATTAATACTTCACAAATATATATTATATCAATGAATTTTCATTGAAACCCGTTGTAGATTTTTTACAAAGATATCCAAAAAAATATTTAAATCAAATACAAACACATTGTTACAAGTATTAACTAAGTGTAGGTTGTAGCTTGGAGCTTGGATTATCGGAATTATAGGTGACAGTCCATTACAATATCTTTATTTTCTGCCTGAATTTAGAATATTTGATTTGTCGCTAACATTTTTTGGCAGCCTGTTGATGGATTTGGGTCCAAGATATAAATGGCAACATTGACCATAAGATGTTCTCATTCTCGGCACCGGCTGCAGTTCTTCAATGGTTTCCCGGGTTCCTTTGTTTTTTGCTTTGGTTTTGGTCTTGTGATTGAACCATAGATATAAATTATCTACTCAGTGGTTGAACCAATAACATAGTAAAACCCGATTGAAAAATTTAATAACATCCATAACAGCCGCTGCTTTGAACACACATAATGAACTGGTAACAACTGGCAACTTTAACATAGTCTTAATATTTTTTTTAAACTACTTTAACGGGATTAAGTACGGTTTAATATGTAATTAGTTAAATAACCCATAAAAGAGGTAATGATGATACAATTTTACATGAATAAAAAATAAATTGTGTTCATAAATATTGACTTCCATATTCTCCATTAAATATATATATTTTTTATATTCATATAACAAAACATTTTATTTCTTTATTTGTATCAAAACTTGTTGCAACTAATAAAAGTTTATACATTTACGGGACTGAAAATCTGCTATCGTCAGGTTTAAATTCCTGATTAGCCTGATTAACTGGTATAAGAATAATTAAAAAAAATGTTATTAGGCGTTGCCAAGTAGGTGAAATGGTTCAGCCGGATGAATGTCATCCGCATGATAAAGGTTTCAGCTCTTTTACTGTGAAAAAGTCAACAAATGCAATAGTTGAGAATATGCGAATGTTACACAGTGTGTAAATGGCTACTTAAACCGGCTTATGGCAGGTAATAAGCCCTATAGATGCCTAGACTACCATATTCCCTTCTCGGAAAAGTTTTTCCTCTCTGTTCTAACAAATTGAGATCTAAATATTGCCTAAGGAGGAAATAATTCCCTAGGGAGGAAATCCAGTCCGTTTAAAAATATTTGGACCTACTCCATACGTTGTATTTTAGATGAGATCAGTAAAACAGTATTATTTTTATGTCGTTGTACTTAAAAACGGCTGTAGTGAAAGCTATGTAGCCGGTCACTCGTTATTTTTATTTATAGATTTAAGTATCACCCGTCATTTACTTCTATTATAAATTGTATTAAGATTACATTAAAAAATTGTGTGTAGTAGTTGCATAAATAATAATAATCTAAACTCAATACTTGCCATTAGAATTTGTTACAAAATAGGTTATATATAAAATTTAAAATGCGTAATTGATTAGGAACGATCGTTTATAATCATATTTATGTATCTACCAATTTGATATTTTTATGTGCACGATATAAGTACGGCTTGTTTGAAAAAAATATTCTATTCTATTTTCAAACCTAACACAAAGAAAATTAACGGATTTTTATTTTTAATAAAAAAATAAAGCTGTATGCAAACTTCAAGAGCCAATCAGCGCGTAGCGCTCCGAAATAAACATGAAAAAATATCAATCTGTACTTCCAATTGGAATAGAGTTTATTTGGAAAAACATAATGTTTGAACGCTGTCAGTAACTACCGAAGCCGACGGTGGGCGCAAAATGTACTTCGGAATTCAAACTGAAATATATAGAAAATTCTGATACATCTGACCGCTCAAATAGAGAAAAAAAAATATAACTGTACCAGTGTTGAAAGGGCTTACCGAGGTTTACCAACAAATTTATGTACAGTCATACATATTATAATGATAACAAATTAATTTGTACCTTAGAGCATAAAACACGAGAGTCCACTTTTTGGGGTTAAAAATGCCGAAATTATCCCAATAAGCTGTTTTATAAGTGAATTGAACACCGAAGTCACTTTCGTCGTGAAAATACTTTTTTGAGTTGAAATAAAAATCTGAAGTCCACTCTGTCTTAATGCAAAAAATATCAGAAATCCTAGATTTACCTTTTTGATGTGTCCTTTAATTATCATAAAAATCAATATTTTAAATTGAAATCTCTTTATGTATTAAAATTATCTCATTTGGTTCGACAGATACGACGTTTCGGAAATCTTACAATCAGAAAATCTAGATTCCTTAACATTTCGTTAAATGTGACTTCGTGGTTTATTCTTTGAAGTACAAATTTGATTTTAGTTTTACAAGCAAAATCATTTCGTAATGAAGTTATTTGTGACATAAAAAAGTTAATGCTCACATGTATCTCTTTTTTCTTCACGTGTCATGCCAGGTTTCCTAGACGTGACGTTGATGACCATTTGGAACTAAGCAATGCAAAACAGCTCCTCAACAGTTGTATTTCAGGTCCATTCTTGGATGTTTCGAAGACAGGAATACCATTTTCTTCTAACAACTCAACGTCCCTCGATCTTCCCCTTCATGACAAGCGTAAGTATGACACATGTATCACCTCTCAACACATGGCCAAAATATTAAATCTTGAGCTAGCTTAACGGTAGTGAACAGTTATTTATTTGTATTGGCTCTATTAAGTGTTAACATAAGTTGTGTTCGTTTTTTTTCAAAATTCAAAAATGAGTCATTCGAAAGAAAAATTTCCGCTTTACAAGACTTTGTATTTGCTTTAACGTTACATACATTATTTTATTTGATTACAAGCCTACAAAATGGAATGTCAAGTGGACGGAAGTGAGCATTGTCAACACCATCTTCTGTTTGCGTTCAATCGAGGCAATAAGGCTGTCAAAGATGTTCGTGTTATTTGTGCGGTGTACGGTGAAGAAGCTATGAGTTACCGACTAATTTGTTATTCAATAATTAAGGAGATTATTACATTAGTGATTTTTAATTTTTTTTTTTTTTTAATTTTTTTGTTTTTTTACAATAAACATAAGAGATAAAATAGAGTATTAAAAAAAATAAAGCATAATTACATAGTAATGAAATACATATAAATAGTTTAAAAAATCCCACAAAGGCATGGCCTGTTCGTGGAAATACGAGAAAATGTTAATGAATTTTCGCTCCTATAATAAATAATGAACAGAAAAAATAAAATATTCTGTAAAAGATTAAATGTTATTTTTTTTATAGTAATTTTTTGATTTGATATTTTTAATAGACCTTGTTAAATAAAAATTGGTAATATTCAGTAAATTATATCTTGATAAGGAAGCTTTCATAGCTTCGAAACCGATCGGTTAAAAAAATAGGTTAACTCAAAGTTGCTTTATTTTAGTTTTAAAATCTTATTTTTTTCATCATAAATAATAAATTGTAATGTAAGGGAACCAAAATGCGTAGAATCAGTATATCGCAGCTTTGTGAATGGATGATTTAATGCAGTAACGTGGAGTTGGTAACTCTCAGAGTCAGAATAAGTATCGCATTATGTTGCACTCCGAAGTATAACATACCAATTCGCATCGAGTTAACAGAATAATATCTCACACATCAAATGCACTCTTAAAAGTAAAGAACGCGGGATAATAAATCGTCCATATTGTATCATGTTTGTTGTGCGGACTTTTGACTCACTCTTGCGCTGAGGGGGTTATCCCTTAACACTTTTACGTAGAATACACATCTGACAAATAAAAAAAAAATATTGATATTATTCTTAATAGTTTGAAAACTCTTTTCGATAGGAACCCGTGACAAAAAACTCTACGTTGAGTTTTTTTGAACCAGAACACGTTAAGAAGCCCAATTACATTGGTGAATCACAGCACAAAACACCCAGGCTTTAAAAATCACATTTAAGTGTCTTTTTCCATCGGGAATCGAACGCGAAACCTTCCATGCGCAACTCAAGTATACTAGTCCTTAAAACCCTGTCGAAATAATTTTGGTATTTAAAAAATTACTACAAATTTGCTTGCGTGTTTATCAATTTATTTTGGACGTATTATTTAAAAAGAAAAATATTTTTATTAATTTTTCACGCCCACAAGGCTTTTACATACATGGAATTTATGTAAAACATGAGTATGTAAACAACATAAATTTTAAAAAATACAATTAAAAGCAATAAAAGATAGAACAGTGTTTAGAAGTAAAGTTGGTTTTAAAAAAGAAGATGAGTATATTAACAACATAAATTAAAAAACATACAATTTGAAGAAATAAAAGATAGGATTAGTGTTAAGAAGTAAAGTTGGTATAATAAAATAATAAGATGAGTGTATAAACAACAAAAAAAAAATACAATATAAAGAAGTAAATTTTAGAACTGTGTTTAGAAATTTAGTTGGTTTTTAAAAAAATTAATATATATTTTAAAGAAACTTTTTTTTAATAAGCTAAAGAAATGCAGTTAAAGGTTTAAAGCAGCTAGGTACATAATGTTATAAAATACAATATGAACAGAATATTAAGTTCTATTTGATATGGAACACATACATTGATATTTAAAATTTACAAGACTCTATTTTAATAGAAATAGATGACTTAAAGGGAAATATGAAAGTCTTGGCATTTACAGGGCTTAGGAATTTTTTATTTTTTTATTTAATGAAATATTATACTTTTAGAGCTTTTATGTAAATAATTTATAGCCAATTGAAAAAATTGTTCCAATTTGCTTGAGGTTACATATAGAAAACCAAAAATGAACGTTAAAGATGTGCATTGATTTTTTCTGGGTTATAATCCAATATATAATTCGTTGCCTACGTTTCGGATTATATTGTAGCATATATTATCAGCGTAAATGTAATGCATATAGATATTAGTTTAACCTGATAACATTTGTACCATGTTATTGTGTCGTATGCTCATATTATTCATATCATTATTTGGCATATTTAGAATTTATAGATCAGAGTTTAATGTTCGAACCCTATTACATACAAAATTTTCAACACATTTTCAAACTCAGTTATTACATTTATGACTAATGAACAATTTTTTTTGTTAATATTTACGTTCTTGAAATCCGTGTTTTAAACCCTGATTTAATTAGTAAAGTACTCTAAACTTCAATAAATATGTTTTATATAGTCCCGATTCTTTTTTTATAACCCATAATCATTTTACAAAACGTAAAGGTTAATGGTTTATACATAATGTTTTCGTGATTATTTGGGGTGCCAATGACTGAGTTAGTGTATTGAGTACATTTATGCTTAAAGAGTTGTAAAAAAAGTATCTTATTTGCGCATTTACTAGAATTTATTTCGAAATTCATAGTTTTCCCTAATCATCATCATCATAATTCCCTTTCTGCACCTAATAATGCATAGGACACTGTATTGGTACACCAATAGCAAAAATCTTGATTACTTTTGTTACATGAAGGAAACATGATCAGTCTTATAGTTCAGGTGGTAGTCCAAGGCCTATAAAATATTTGAGTGTAAAAACATATTTTTAAATCAATATTTCAATTCAATCATGTCGGGAATCGAACCAGAGACCTTTTGTATGGTAGCCAAACGCGCTGACCACTACACCAGGATACCGACAAAAATCCTTTATCATTCCTAATGAATTTGAGTCTTTCAACTACATTAAAAAATGTTTGAGTATTCATAGACTATCTTAAATTTAAAAGATACAAATAAAATCGTATTGTCAATGCGCAGCAAAAATCTAAAACACTGGATTTTAATAAAACCTTCCATATGTTGGCCGGTACTTTCATCAGACAATTACTTGTTATTGGGAATAAATGGGCATTTTCAAATATTAGTAATTCTTCAAAATAATTTTAGACATTTTTAAAAATCTGAAATAATACCTTGTGATTTTTTTTCGGTTAAATCGACACTACGCGAATGCTTTTATTTTGAACCACCTGGGTCTTACATATGACTAACCGAAAATGGATTTAACAAATATTTTTTAATAAAATATTATTAATAAAAAAAAACATGGCCCGTTTTTTCTTGTAAACAAATAAAAAATATTTTATTCCCTTTTCATTTTATTTAAATCGGTGTTGAGCGGGTTAAGTCACGTTGAGGGAGGAAAGGAAGTATAAGTAATGTCGGTAATAAATAACAATCCGGGGCACATATGTACTGCACGGACCTTACAACCTCTCTTGTGCACAAGAGGGTTAAAACCGCCTTTGTGCATAGCCAGAAGTAAGCTTCAAACTTTAAGTGAAAGCTTTATCCGCACACACTTTGTTAGCTCGCACAGACGGGCGACAACGCCAAAAGGGTAAAATCAGAACCCAGAGTCACTATTTGTGTTACAATGATGATTCGCAGGTTTTGATAATGTTGACGTCCGTAATCGTTGAAAAATGAATCACAGAAAAAATATTCACACCAAAAAGCAACTTTATGAAAAGGGTTTAGGTAAAATCAAGTGAAAAAATTTCTCTTTTCTTTCTTATTTATTTTTTTAGCATTAACGAATTTAAACAAAATGTGACATTTGTGTGTACAATAAAAAAATCACAAATAAAGTCAATTTATAAAATGAAAAACGTTTACAATGTTATTTTTTGCAAGAAAGGGGTCTTTATACAAAATTATAATATAAATATTACATATAATAAAAAATATTTATTTAAAAAAAAAATATCCTTCCACTTATACAATTTGGTAATATAATCAATAGACATAATCGTAATAAAACAAAACAAACGTCCTCCTATCACAAAATAAGTTATTTAAACTAAATATAGTCGAACTGAATGTAATAAAATAATTATTTAATATTATTTATAATAGACCCTGTTTTGGCATTTAAGTATTATCAAAGTTGTGCCCTATGTACCATAAGGTGTGGATAGAAAAGGATAAAAAAATTTCAACTACTCATCAGATGGAAGACATTTTAAAATGTTTAATATACACGGCTCTTGAGATGATATTTACAGAAAAACGTTTTGAAAAATATCACCCATACATAAATTTTCTGCCTCGTAGTGTAGTGGTTAGCGTGTTTACCAACATGCAAGTGGCTTTGGCTTTTATTACCGATAAGAATGTTATGAAATATAGTTTTAATGGGGTTTTTAGTGCCATACATTACAGTATCTAAACAAGCTCCTAAACGCAAGACTGATAATTAAACCTTCGCGTATTTTTCAAAGAACATTTTTTTACACATTAAATGCTGAACTAAACAACTATATAAAAGCATACAAAATAATCAAAAGAATATCTTTTCTTCGATAGTATAATTTCTTGATATTAAAATAATCACATTTTAAAAATTATTATAGGTAAACACGATTTTCCGATTTGATTTCATTCAAGTTCTAGTTTTTCACAAATTGCCGAATTGCGTCACGACTGACATGAGCTTGGTGTGAGGCTAAATGAAAGTTTTTTTAGTCTCTCTCAATTATAAATAAAAATAAGTAAACGCCAAAATAAACATAAACACAAGAAAATTATTTTAATTTCAAACAAAAAGACATGACCATATTAGTACACGAAACTAGTGTCTCATTTACCATATAAGTGCAAACAAGATAGTAATCAAACAAATAAATGATAATGAAAAAACTTTAAGAACTTAGATAAATAGAAACGAAAAACAAACATCAAACAATGTTACATAAAACAACCAATATTGAAAAATTTGATTTCGTGCGTTGAAGTCAGTTAAGCTTGAACTGACGTCATGTGCATGGCAGTTGATTTAACGTCATACGTCACGTATTAAAGTTTAAACTATGGCACGAGGAAAGGCAGTTTTTATTTCCCTTTTAACATATTTCCAATTCGTCAAAACGGCAAAAACTGCAACCGTACCATAAATGCATTTTCCAGGCGGCCGGGCGCAAATGTGTTGAAACGAATGAGCTAAAACAGGACAGATAAATTTTTTTATAAATAATTATAAAAAATATTAATTTATGTGCGATCAAATTTAAAAAGGTTTAAACTAAGCTATGACGCTGCGGAGACCAGAGAGAAGAGCGACGACACCAAACTTGTATATGTGCGTGGTACCTCATGCACCTATACAACGGACGCAACACGTCACTCGCCCTTCTCTGCTTCCATTAGCATTTCCTATTTACAATTGTTTGTTTTTTTAAAATGTTGTATTATATTGTAAATCTACCTCATTCTAATCCCTAGTGTGTGAAATAAATTGTAAATTACATTACGTATGTACATCTAATGAGGTTATGTAACAATATTTCAGAGACGCTACCAAGTTTTAAACAGGAGCGCTGATGGACACAGAGACAAAGTAATAATATTGTTCTAAATTTGCGAGTAACGATATTTTTTCTGCAAGTAAGTGTAAATTTTCGTCATGCGAACTGTTGTCTTCAGTATAATAGCTGGAAAAACTCAGAACATTTTATTCGTGAGTTTTTTTACGTACCAATAGATCTGAGATATAATAATTTAAATTATCAAAAAAAAAACCTAACTTAATTAGAATTCAATTAAAGACTTCTGTAATTTAAAATGAAAAATAAAAAAAAAAGATTAGAAAAAGAATGCTATTTTATTTATTAAATCAACATCCTCTTTGTAATACTTCATGTTTGTTTTTTGTGTAAACACTATCATTATATTGTAAATCGTATTCTGCATTACTTCTAATGTCAGTTTAATCACTCGTCAACGTCGTTAAAAGGAGTTATTTTGTTGTCTTGTTTTATTTTATTTTTGTTTTCCAATAATAAACAAAACACATTTAAGAATTAACACAATGATTACTATATATCATTAGGAAAACAAAGTGAATTTTTAAATAACGATTTTTTACTAAAAACATTAAATTTGTTTAAACTTAGTGATTGAAGAAAAATTATAGACCTTTTGAATTTATTAAAAATTGTAAATTCAATATAGGATTGCCCTGAACTATTATCTCTCATCAACTTCAGGGTGCCTGGAAGAATGACTAGACAGGTGCCACCATTTTATAGCAACAATTCACGGACAGTGTATACTTGTAATGCCGTATTAAGCAGACTTCATGAACTCGGCAATAGTTATTCCCACGTATCTGATATATTTAGTGTAGGGTATTGTTCATATAGAACAAGCCTTTTGAACTTTTTCAAAGATGGTGAATGGTAATTATATTTATTTATTCATGCATTTCATAATATACACAGTTTTTTGTTCACTTTGCCCAGCTGCATGAAACAGTACTTATGATTTTCTTGTTGTATTACTGTAGAATGTTTTTTTTTTAAAACTTTCTACTGAATATGCTGTATAATTTTTAGGTTAATTTTTTTAAATGTAAATCTTGTGTTATTTTTAGGTTTAGTTTTTTTTTTATAAATCTTGGGTATTATTGTTTTTTTTTTAAAAAAAAATTAAGCCAAATATGTTAATATTATAAATTTTTATAAAAAGCAGATTGGCCTCTCATGTAAATAAAATAAAATGGTTAGTAAAAATAAGATTTATTTTAATTTTAATAAAAACGTTTTTATTTTATAGTAATTAAGGCTAGATAACGTTTTTTTATTTAGAGCTACATTTTCGCAATCAAAATTATTTAATTTAATGTCTAAAATAAGTCAACTAAAAATCTAATTTTGTTATAAAAACAAAGGGTTGCGCGCCGTAGTTGGAGACTCCTGCACTAAAACGAATAATATCTTTTCCGAAAACAAGCGCGAACTCCCGTCGGAAATACGGTTATTTTCCAAATTAGAATCGTGCGAACTCGAAAATTATATTTCTAGCGACCGATGGGTTTTGTCGATTTTTTCGGTTGAAAGAGCGAATCAAAATGCAAATTCGTTTGCATTTTGTAAATGGAACTTTTTAGTGCTTCCTTTGTTTGGTGTTCAAAACAGCATAGGTAATCCGGTACTTAGCAATTTTCACATGAAATGAATCGGAATAAACGGATTGTTTAAATCTTACCGTCGTTTCATAAATATATGCGTTGTTATGTTACTGCATGGCCAATTTACCTGTAACAAAAAAAACATGAGATTAAAAACAATGTAAAATATCAGGTACAGCCAGGTACAGAAATATTAAACATCTAGATATCTTTTTTCACTAGGTACATTTGAAAACTCAGAAACATTGCCGGCAAAGCCCGTTGTGGAAGAATACGCAACACAGAGACCTAAAAAATGAGTGAAATAGAGGATATTGTAAGATTAGGATGGCTGAGAAGAAGGTTCTGGAGTAAGCATGTGACCAGAATTGCAGACTAACTAACTAAAGAACACTAAAGTATAGTTTTGATACTATCTCAAGGACGACCTCCAAAAATACGAAAAAACTACTGATAATCCACTTCTCAAGAAGAAATTTAAAACAGAAAGTAACCGGCCAGCAGGTCCAAAACAAATGGGAGAAGAAGATGTATCTTTAATTTCTTATTTGTACCCACATAATATTTTTATAAGTTGATTTTTTAAATATTCATTTATATTTTGAAATATAACATCACCGTACTTCATCATTTTCGTTTAATTCAACTAAATCTATGATTGGCTTACATATTTTTAAGCAACAACGATAAAAGTGCTTGCTATCAGGTAGACTGTTCATATAATGACTTCGCCAAGGCCTTTGGTTCTGTCGACCATGATGTCATATTGAATAAGCTGTATGAGATCGGCCTCTCGGATGGTATGTTAAAATTAATGGCAAACTACCTCCAAAATGTCCCCTATGTTTTATTTGCGTCAGAGTTTTTCAATACTTTCTCGGGTGTCCCGCAAGGCTCTAACCTGGGTCCATTGTTGTTTTCGATTTTCATTAATAATATTAAAAATGTTATTTTGAAGTTGCATTTTCTGTTGTTTGCGGATGACTTAATATTATTCTTAAAGATGACCACTTCTGACGATTTTTGTCTTATTAAAGCGGATATATCTAATAAATCTGAACGGGGAAGGCGAAACAAACTTAGGTTGAATGTTTCCAAGTGTTCGGTCACGTCCTTCACTAGGGCCCAAAAAATCTATTTTTTCGATACAAAATGAATGACCAGAATCTAATACGAACATCGAATGTTAAAGATCTAGGCGTTAGATTTGCGAGCATCCTGACATTTTATTAACACATAGAGACAACCAGTGGTAATGCATTGAAGATGTTAGGATTTTTCTGAGTACTGCCAGGGTTTTCGAAAATACCCGCGTACTGAGAACTTTTTACAACTTGATGCAAAGTAGACTTGAGAGTGGCTCGATGATTTGAGAGGCACATGAACTGAAGTACTTTCTTATGATGGAAAAAATCCAAAAGAAGTTTCTGAGATATCTCTACATGAGAGAGTGCGGGTATTACCCTTGGCTCTACCCGACCGAGTTTCTCCAGGGTATGCTTGGCTACAACCGTTTAGAGACTAGAAGGAATGTGTATTTGACTACGCTTTTATATCGATTGTTCCGCGGTATGATCGATAATTCTGAGATTATAATGAGCATTTAAAAAAAATAATTTAATTGAATTGTATAACAAAATGTTTCGCATTAATTTATTTAAAAAAAATAAAAAAAATTGCGTTTTTATGATTTACCCAAATATTTAATTTTGAGGGCCATTTTCAACGAGTTGTAAATAACTCACTATCAGAAAATGGGAATCAAGTTGGGGTAGAGTGAGATTCGAACCACGGACCTTTGCTTCGTGAGTCCGAGATACTAGCCACTGGACCACAACCCGATTTGTTAATATGTTATTGTTTTAAAGTTCAAAAAATACTTTTCAAATAAAATGTTGGTAAGTACTAAGGTCTCTATTATGTGCCAGTATTGACTGAAAATAATGAATAAAATTTGGAACGATTTACCTAACTTTTGAAAAATGCATCATTCGCAATACATGTTAGTTAAAATGTTTAAATATATATATGCGATTTTGAATTCATAGTAGGAACACGTTTGTAATGTTTGAATATTATGCACGGAATAAATAATAATAATTCTCGAGCACAAAGCCTCGAAGCGAGCATGCGAGATAAACCAATAGAAATTTCTCCGTTTCCCGCGCGTTGTGAACAGGTCCCGCCATTTTACTTGTGGTTCCCGCCATTATTATTTCACGCTGGAGTTGGCCGCACTTACGGTCGCCGGTTCTTGACTAACTTCATGCCGGCGTTGTTAGAGCAATGGGTATTCATCTCAGCTGGGACCTACGCAGATAGATGTATAGAAACACTTGCATAATTGAAGGTAAATTCCCTTGTTTTTTTTATTTTTTTATTTTTTTTATTTTTTATTTTTGCACCACAACAGGCCAGGAGGCCCAATTACAGTGGTGAATTACACCACAGAACACCCAGGCTTGAAAAAAATCACATTTAATTTTTGTGTTCTCACCGGGAATCGAACCCGGAACCTTCCGTCTGTGAGTCAAGCGTCTTGACCACTACACCACGGAGGCCGCCAGTTGTTGTTGTAATGACTAAAAATACATGCTACGTAGGCCAAATGGGCAAAGCTTTAACCCTTGTGTGGCTGTGATGTCATACTAGTCTACATACGATACAAGACTTATTTAAAAAAAAAAAATATATTTTTAAACCCCTACGGATTATTACATTCATTTTACAAAAAATTAAAAAAAAACACAAACATTTTTTATTCATACTCTGTTGTTCAAATTAATATTTTTTACATCGTTTGAAAAGTTTGTCTGAGTCTTTGTCTGGTAGTTTATTGTATAATTTCAGTCCCTGGTTTATTAGTCTTGATTGTCTTATCTTTTTAATAATGCAATTTCATTTTTTGTAATCTTTTAATGGATATTTTTACACGGGATTTGAAAAGTAAAATTTATATAACTATGCTAAAATTTCAATCCAAAAAATATTTGTCCTTTCGCGAAGAATGCATGAGACGCCAATATAGCAATAAATACGTATAAAAGAGAGCACGAACATAAAATTCATAATAAGAAAGACAGAGACGCTATTCTGTGGCCGGTGCTTGTGAGTAAAGAGATTCAGTCGGTTATTGACAATGATGAGAGATGGACGTACGCACGTAGGATAATAATAATATTAAATAGTTTTTGTTTCCAAATGTCAGAAATTTAGAATATTCCGTCTTTTGCTTGTGGTAACACGGTGTTACATCACCGCGCGCAAAGGAATGGTTTACCACAGTATTTTAAGAATTAAAAACACTCACAAAAGAACATGATCTGCAGTCCTGGTCAAGTAAAAAAGTTGATCAAAATTTTTCCAACAATTCAATACAACATAAATATTCCTTTGATTTTAAAATTAGCATAAAGATAATTCTTAAAGTATTAATAAAGAAATCTCATATGCATCCATTATTTAGACGCGACTTCTAGATAATTTAAATAAAATTTTCAAAAACAAGATTCTTTATCAAGAATGGAGCTCTGCGTTGGTTTGGGCACGTAGAACGAATGGGCAGCGAAAGAACGCCAAAAAATATTTACAATGCAAAGACGGATGCAGAAATAGAGGAGCACCGAGAAAGACATGGCATGACCAAATCCAACAAATACTTGAAAATAGAAATGATTAAGTCGGAATAAACGCCGCACATGCATGAGAAGATGTATGAATGTAGAGAGGAAGCGATATTTTTATGCAAAGATAGAGTGCTGTGGCGTTCTGTTCTCTGCTTTTCCTAACGGTGAAAAGGCGGGATGGTTTGTTGTTGTTTGTTATCGAGATTCAATATGGATTTTAAATATTTTTAAAAATCTGAAATTGACTCCTCTGCAAAGCTTCTAAATGCCGCGTAGTCATTTTTTGATTTCCACCGTAGATATGGATTAAAACGCATTTATTTATTTATTTTATTTGTTAAAAGAAAATAACAGCCATTGTAACAAAAATATTTACAAATTAACCTAGGAAACGCCTGAAAATATTATTTTTTCAATTTCTATACTTCTTCATGGACCAGGTAATTTATCAACAATATTTTGAGTTTGTCAATTTTTTGTAGACAAGGACTGGATTCAACTCCCTGGGGAGCTGTTCATATTAACATATTACAACAGAGATGAAGAACATTTAAAAGAAGGTAATATAGAAGTCCAGGCATCTACAGGGCCTAGTATGTAGGTGAAATAATTCAAGTAGATGAATCTCACCCGCATAAATAAAGGTTTTAGCTCTTTAACTTCACAAACATCAACAGATGAAAGAATTGAAGGAATATAGATGTTCAAATATAGGCAGAATGGTGAATGTTACACAGTGTGTAAAGTCGCCACTTAAACCAGCCATTGACAGGTCATAAGCCCTGTAGATGCCTGGACTTCTATATTACCTTCTCTTAAATGTTCTTCATCTCTGTTGTAATATGTTAATATAAACAGCTCCCCAGGGAGTTGAATTCAGTCATTGTCTACAAAAATTTGGACAAACTCAAAATATTGTTAAATAAATAAATGTTATTTTAGCAATTATGGTTTTTCTTTTGAATAACTATTTTTACTTAAGAATGTGAGAAAATTAAAAAAAATACATAAAATATTGTCTACAACGGCATTAACGACAAAATCAAGATAGGAGTTTTGTGTTGATTTGGACATGTAGAGCAAATGGACAGCGCAAGAGCGGCTAAAAGCTAAAAGGATTTACGATGCGAGTGTTGATGGATGCAAAAAAGCGGAGAAGACCGAAAAAGACGCGACACTACCAAATCCAACAAGTACTTGGAGATTCAAATGTCGAAAGTCCGAATAATCGGCGTGCGCGCATTACAAGATGTATAAATGTAGCTCATTTAACTACTAACTATTACGGTCCAAATCGACTAATATATAGTGGAAACGTAATATTTTGAATGATAGTAGTTAAGGGTTAAAAATACTCAAAATAATATTGTTGAGATTCTTTTTAAGTATTTCACGCAGAAGAAAGCACAAGAAATTATATGTTTGTTTTAATTTTCAAGCCGTTTTTCCTGTACTGTGTTTATAAAACTAACCGTATTTTCCAAACCAAAATATGAACTTTTTTACTCTGAGGATTCAAACAAAAACTCATTTTTCTAAAAATTGATGAATTTTGGGGTGCGTTCGATTCATTTTATCAGCCGCAAAATACGGTACTCCATTGGAAAAAAACATTAAACAATTGTTTTACAAAGGTAAGTAAATATACTTTCTTAAAAACAGCATTAACACCTTCTTTCGAATATTGTTTATTCTGCATTCGTTAAAGAATAAGTGAGGAAAAGGAATTTCTAATTTCGTTAAGTAGAGTCCAGAGAACGGAGAAAGAAAATTCTTGCGGTTAGCGGATAACGAATAACAGATTACGACTAACCCAGTCGTTAAATTTGGTGAATATTCTTCTGCACATATCTGTTATATCTAGTCGTTACCATTAAAAACGCCATTTTTTCTTTTTATATTCCAACAAGAAAATTATTTATGACCATGAGAATTTTAATCAGTTTTTATAATAAAATTTATTGCAACGGGGAGGGAAAAACAGTTTTGAGAAGAGACAATGGAAGTCTTGGTATTTACACGCTAATGGTCTGTCAGTTTTCGGTTTGAGTGGCCACTTTACAAACATTCAGGTTTGATAGTGAAAATTCTTGGAAGAAAAAGACTAGTGTACTAGTGTATAAAGTTTTTATGCAAAGCCAGTATACAAAAAAATGATCATGAGAAAGAATGGCAATATCATACATAAGACATCCATTAAATTTATAGTAATTCACAGTGAAAGGGACAGTAAATACAGTAGAGTTAAATAACATTAAAATCGCGTTTATAAAATTGAAATTCAACTTGTATTATGTAACTCGTTTACTACTACTACCATCACGCCAATTTCCCGTAGGAGTAAGCAGAGAGAATGGGCCGCCATATACGTCTATCCTGGCATGCATTTCTATTTTATTTTATTTTTATTTTATTTTATTTTGGAAAGCCAACAGATTACAATGTTTATTAATTACAGTGTAGGTTAAATTATATATTAAGATCCAATTACAGGCCTTCTCGTAAGCTAAAATATAAATATTACCAATAAGAAGTTAAGAATAGATATTAAATTTAGATATGTATGTACATTTTACAGTGCGGATAACATAATAATAAGTATACATACATATGCAGCGAGTATAACATTTGCGATAATTATTGAGCCTTATAAGAAGAACAACTTAATTGAAGAAAATAATAATTATAAAAATAAAATTAAAAAAAATAAAAAAACTCAAAAACTAAAATAAAATAAATTTCTAGTCAATTCGTAGTCTAGTTCGTGAAGTGTAAGAATAATCACCTTTTTGAAACAGTGAATATCCATATTTTATTTTATTTATTTAATTATACTTTTACATTTACTGTATTTTATTTTTTTTACGGAATAATGTTCCCCCTCATTGGGGTCCCGTGCCGAGGAAAACATTTTACAAATTGTGAAAAAATAGAAACTAAAATAATCATAACAAACATAACATAACATACTAATTTATACAGACCAATAGAACAAATTTCATAAACAGTACACCTATTTTACCCGTTTGGCTTGATCCACTCATCGATCCGTGCGCAACCCACCTTCAATATCCATTTCTTAATAGCAATTTTATATTGAGATTACTTACTTATTGTTCTTATGGATAATGGAAGAAGATTGTACACTTTAACCGAGTAGTAGGCTAATCCTCTTAGACAGAAGGTGGTATTAATTTATTTTTTTGCAGCATCAGGGTGGAGTATCTAGAAACTCTTGTATTTGTAACGGAAGGTAGAGAATAATGTTTATGTGCGTATTGTAACAGAGCTTTTACATAAAGTTGTTTTATAGATTTTACATTATGATTTTCGAATAAACCGAGAGAGCTAGTTCTGATAGGGACTCTTGAGATATTTTTTATAAAAAAAAATTGTGCAATTATTATTTATTTGATCAGTGTGTCATTTGCACATTTAAATGTGGTTATTAGAATTTCAATGCAGTTAATAATGCATTAAAGCATACAGGTCGCAAAATTATGGTAATGACTATAAGTTTTTTTTTTTTTTTGAAAACCTTGCTCATATTGACAAAGCAGGAGGTAAAGCAGCGGTCATGCGACCACTCGTTGTTTCTTAACACCATTATGGTATCTGATCCCCATATCCGGTATTTCCCGCGCTCATATCCGGATATTACCACAAAACGGAAGTGCCGCGCGTCCGAGGTTTGCAACGGGCAAACTTTTAAGATTTTACCTCTACGTAGTCTACACGTCCCGAAGCAAACCCATATAATGGGGTCGTGTCTTTTCTAACCCTCGATGGTAAAAATATTGTATAGGTTTATGTTAAAACTTTAAGTTTGAAAGAATTTTAATAAAATAAAAAGAAAACATTTTATGACACTTTAAATTTTGATTTTATAAAGAATATTCTTGAGGACTGGAATGTTACTTAATTTGATTCAGTTATCAATATTACACCGAGTGTTTTTATTATTGTTATAGAACTGCTGAGATTTTATTAGTTGGAAGACTATTCCGTCATAATTATAAAATGATTTGCGATAAAGATTATTTACTTGAAATTTATTTTCGCTGACTTTAAAAGTAAAAAATATTTTATAATAAATATCTTTAAAGGTTAAACGGCACGTTTTCGCTGAGAGTTGTTGGTGTGGAAAAGAGAGTATTCTGTCTGATATTCTTTTTTTTTATTATATTCTGTAGTTGGCCGGTGTGCCATTCTGTTCTCGGTTCAGTTACTTAACTTTCGATTTAACTTTTTTTTTAAATTAATTAATCATATAATTAAAATTAATTTGAAAGATAGACCAGCCAAGTTTTAATTTAATAATCAAACATGTTAATTGTGATTTTTTCTTTAATGTGTGCGTGCGTGTGTTAGTGTACGAGGGTGTGTTTGTATGTATTTGTGTTATTCCAAAGTGTGCCAAAAAACAAATGTAAGTGAAAAAATAATGAACGATTAGGAATCGGGGACAGATATATGGCGTTATTTATTTTTGAATTCATCAATGGGCATGCTAAATAGGTAAATCGATGAAAATACCCATAACATATTTTAAATTTATTTAAATAAAGAATAAAAACTGTTTTTTGTAGTCAATACGTAGGTTTAGGCATTTACAGGGCTTCTGACCTATCATTGTATGGTTTAAATAGCCACCATACACATTGTTAAACATTCGTTGTGTTTTGTCCATGTTTAAACCTCCGCGCTTACTTTTTTCGTCTGTTGAGCTTTGTGAAATGAAAAACATAATACTTTTATTGATGTCGTAAGATTCACCTAGCTGAATTATTGAACCTACTTAGCAAAGCCTGAAATCGCTTTTGTACTTATTTAAAAACCAGTTAGTTGAATCAACCGTATTTTGAGTACGCTCAAATGTTTATAGACAAGGCTAGATTTCACTTTATAGGTAGTTATCAAGATTAAAATTTATTGCAGCGAAGAAGGAAAATTTAACAGATGGAAAAGTATAGGAAATGTGGATGTTCAAACATAGGCAGAATGGTGAATGTAAGTGTGTAAAGTAGCCATCTAAACCAGACAATGACAGGTCATAAGCACTGTAAATGCATAGACTTTTATATTCTCTTCTCAAAACGGTTTCCTTCTCTGTTTCAATAAATTGAATTACAATGAAAATTACACCGGGTGTTGGTCCCGTGGCTGGCGTCGCGATTCACGGATCAGAAGTACGAGGTTTGCACCGCGCTTTACCACAACTTGATTCCCATTTTCTTAAAGTGAGTTATTTACAACTCGCTAAAAATGGAAAAATTTGGGTAAATCGTATGAACACAAATATTAACGTTTATTTAAAAAAAAAAAAAAAAACTAAATAATTCCCTCAAATTGCTGTATATTATAATTTGACCAGGAATCATAAAAAAAATAGTGTTAAGGCAAGGTTTATACTCGTATTGCAAGCTAGCAGATCGAAAAAAAAGTACTAAATAGTATGAAACAAAATTGGAAAAAAATCTGAACTTGTGTCTATAAATTTCAAGCAAAGCAAACAAAGTAGTTATGGCATACAATTGATCAAATAAATATACCGGGAAAGTTCCAAATCATTGATCAGAATAACCTGTTTCTTCCTTTGAAGACGAATAATGTAATAAATAATAAATGAGTTGTATGTAGGAAATCAAATATGTATTCAGATGTAATCAAAATACTGAAATATTTGTCTTCGTATTGTCAAAGAATACCTTCCGCATTATTTTAGTATATTTTAGCATCTGGTTTCGAAAAACTAGGAGACGATTTTACAGCATATACGACGAAGTTTATTTGAACGTAGCTATGTAGAAAGCAGTCAGTCCACGATTTAGAAAAAAAAAATATGTTATCGGGTGCAGTAAGGTCAATTCTATGTTTTGCTAAAAACAGCCAGACCGCTTTCATACAAACTGTATTAATCACCACCTGAAAATGGTGTCGATCACAAAAACGGGATTTTTCAATTTGCAAAAAACACCCACAGCACTAGAAAAATCTCACGGTAATTTAAAATCATTAAAACTGGTCAACTACGTGATAAGATTCTTATTTGTAATATAAAAAAAAAACAAATATATTCATTGTTTATCATTTGTTACAGTCAAAAACATTCCAATTCAAATATAGTGAGTAAATTTTAAAAATTCACTAAGGTTCCATTATTTCAGTTTTACTTTTCTATGGCTGGCTGCTTTCTGCATAACTACGTTCATTTCTATGATGTCCTTTATACATGTATGTATATACGAGTACGTCATACAATAAAATTATGTTAACCCTTTCATCCGAGTGTTCATTCATAAATACACCAAATTTAATATTATTTTCCTTCTCCCCCACCCACCGAAATAAGAGAGGCGAGTTTATTTATTAAATATTGGTATTTCCGTGTACAAGTACACATCTTTTTTTGGCAATTTAAGTAGTCAGCATTACAAAAAAGTTTGTTTTTTTAGTTTGACTACTGACTTCTGGCTAATTTGATTTTTTAGTGCGAATTTCTACCGTTGGCGTCGCGTCATTATAAATGATATTTTAAACAACGAGTATGTCTAAATGTTTGCAAACTGGATGAATTTCCTCCCTAGGGAGTTACAGGACATAAGCCATGTAAATGTCTAGTCTTTCATATTCCCTTCTCAAAAATATTTTCTCTCTGTTGCAACAAATTAAGATATTCTTAACATTTTCTTAATTATGTCTAAAAAAAATCGATTAAATAAATATGTATTGTAAAATAATAAAACATGTATAATAAATTTGTCGATTTACTATTGTTTATTAAAATATAAAATAAAATATTTATATTTTTTTTTATACAATGCGTATATAAAATGCCAAATTTATTTTAAATCAACAAAGTTTAATTTAGTTCCGAAAGGATTTATGTGAATTTTTTTTGAAAATGCGATAGCATAATTTTGAAAATATTTATATGAAAACATTTTGATTGTCTTAATCTTTGCGCGAAAATGATAGATTTAGTCCCAGGGCTGTTTAATATTTTATTTAAACAAAAATGTAAAAAAAATGGGAGTTGCAGAAGTTATACTTAAGATTTTTAAAAGCTTTCCATTAAAAAATAAAGTTTTATTATGTACGTACCTCTTGGTTTTAATTTTTTACTGCATATCAAACAATCGAGACTTTATGAGTATAAATATCAAGATTGACAAATTGTAGAACACTTGCAGAAAACTTACTCCCACACGAATACACACAAACACACCTCTACACACCCTTTCATACAAATACACACAAACACACTTATTTGTTGTACCACAATTTAAAACTATGATTTTTTTATTATGAAACTTCGCTGGTTTGTTTTTAAACTGTATTTTTTATGTTATTATATCATTGTTGACTGTTTGATTATGTAAAATAAATAAATACAAATGGATAACTGTTTTACAAATAAACTATGAAAATCAAGGAATTAAAGAGTTTTTGACTACTTCTATTGATCACCTTGATAATATGCAGTAATTACCGTTGGATTATGGTTTTATTAATTACATATCCTTAATGTAATGACAATAATTAGATTCCAAATAGTATATGCAATTGTAAGTTGTAAGACTGAGTAGATTCAATAAAATATTTAGGTATTTATGTAAATATTTTTTTTAATGAAATAATCAAATCAAACATATTAAGAATAACCTAAAAAAACAGATTTACTTTTTAAAAATAAAACGAAATATAACCAGCCTAAAAGAACTTCAAAAAATACATTATCCAGCCTGTCAATTAGTTTTGAAATATGGTATAATTGGATGGAAATGTGCAAATTTATAAATACAATTTCTTATAATAGATACAGGCACTAATAAAATAAAATTAAAGCTAGGACAAAAAAAAAAATACTACCCCAAGACAAGATCTGGTCTATCTTAGTGAATTTTTAAAACTATAAAGACTTACACCAAAAAAGTCCAGATCTTGTCTCGAGTTAACAATACGACACAATCGGTACATTGGTGCATGCAAGCCATAGTTTGTGCTGTGTTAGTCAAGGAACAGCACATAATTATTTCGCAACCGGCGGATCGGACCATTGAATGCCACCTGTTCCAGTAACGATGGTACATCAATTTATGTTATTTCTACTTTTTTGTAGACATGAGATTTTTAACATTGACTCCATTTCTCCTTAAGTGTAGTCTCCCCTCTCGAGGCCAATTATCCATGCTACTTTTGATGTGATGACACATTACTCAAACAATTTATCATTGCACAATTTTTTTAAATAAAATTATCCTGAGAGTCACTGTCAGTACAAGCTCCCTCGATATTTACGAAAAACTTAATGTTATGGCTATGAAACAAACTTATGCAAAAGTTTTACTAAGGTATGCATACAAAAAGTATTATATACCTCCAATGACACTAAACACAACTTCTAGAGTTACTAGACATTCCACCCTGATGCTGTAAAAGCAATCGAAAATTAAAACAAATTTCGGTCAAGGAGGATAAGTCTACTTCTCCATTAAAATGTACAACCTACTTCCATTGTCCATAAGGAAAATAATTAGTAAATACTGTCATTATAAAATCCTGATTAAGAAACTGATAATGGAGGTGGGATGCAAACGGATTGAGAAGTAAATCAGGCCAAATAGGTAAACTATTTATAATGTTTTTATTTGTGAGTTTTATGTGTTTTTATTATGTTTTATATGGATTCGATATTATGATTTAATAAGGTATGTTTCAAAATTATATAAAAGGTTAACCTCGGCACGGGACATTTAAAAAACATCTTTTTATATTATCATTAATGTTAAAAGAGTAATACATCAATTGTAAAAGAACGAATCAAAAAATTAATTATTTTATCAATAAAAATTTCTCGATTTTTGTAAAACGAAAATTATAAATTAAAGAATCTAAGACACCCGTTTGTTAAAATATTACATAATTTGTACCAAAAATGTAGATTTGAAATTTTTTTTAACATGAAACTTTTGTTTCTCGTTATTTACCGAAGCACTTTAAATTTGAGATGCATTTTTAAAGAGTTTTAAATAACTTACTCACGTCTCTTACATCTCCATCTTGTTAAAATATCTGTCAGTGTTTAAATGTATCATTTTGAAGTTTTGTACATTCGCGTTTGCTCACTTTGTCCAATATGAGGCATTGGTACTGAACTGTTTACCAGTTTAATATTTTTGTATTTTGATTTAGAATATAAAAAAGAATAAAAGCCTTAATCCTGTTTTATGTTTTCTTGTTCAATCATATAATAGAGTTTTATAGGTTTATATAACCCTTTATATGTCTCATTGTGTAAGACCTGTTATTGGAAAAGTTATTGGGGATTTATTAGGTCTTAATTAAAAATACCTCACTGCATTTATGACCCTTTCTCTGTCATAAGGGCCAATAAAGCTTTGAACAGAGAATTTTATTACTATTCTGGTTTTCAAAGTGTGGCACGTTTTTATCTAGAACATTTCGAAATAGAGATAATAAAATATGTATTTTTTGAACGGGCTACGTCGATACTTATTTATTTTATTTTTTAACTATCAGAGGATAAACGACAAATAAAGCCTTTTTTTTGAAATTGTAACCCATGTTATAAGTAACGGGTAATTTATTTATATTTTTATATGTTTAACACTATGGGACTAACACAAAAACTAATGCCTACTCTCATCTGATCGACTATCGTCTAAAGGGCAGAGCGGAAGGTTGATTATGCATTTTCTTATCACAAACATCCAACATTCTGATTACCTTGCACGGATGTCAAATGACAGTATGGGAAATAAAAGATGACCTTGATTTCACACTCGGAAGATTTGGACGGCTATTATGAAATCCAAAGTCAGTCAGTACAAAATTGCTATGCCGCCAAATTATTTATGGATTTCTATGAATTATTTTTTTAATAATTTATAATAAGAAAGTTTTTATTTGTCTTAAGCTATTAATTAATTATTTTAAATACAAGGCATAATTGAAAAATTGAATCATATTATTTTCATTCCTCAATAATGCTTACTGCACGTTTAGATTTGTTTTTCAGTTAAACTGTCATATTTTCAAACGACCAAGATAGGTAAAGTCAACTTTTCAACATATTTTAAAATTTCCAATATTTGTTTTACATACATTTTGGATTGGAAGTCTTCAGTTCTTTTCAAAAATGCCCTTTGTATCTTATTTTGCTAATAACTTGGTGGTTTTGAACTCTTTTTGAAAATGCTCCTTGAAGTTATATTTTTGCAAGCATTTTAGTATTACCTATTTCCGTTTTTTCGAGATTGCCAAATAACGTAAGTATTTTTTGCGGGCATCTTTGTTTCATGTTTCAAACTCTTTGTTTGAAATTTTGAATCCTTTTTTGTAAGCACCTTAGTTTGGGAGTCCTTTAGAAACCGCGTCTCGCTGTCATTCATATGCAAATCGGATTTTTTCATTTTGGCGACACGGCGGACATATTGAAAGGCATTACAGGCCACAGCTACAAAGGGGCTTAATCAGAAATAATTCCGGAAAAAGGGGGAATTATTAGACAACAAAATCTTATTAAAAGTCACGGGAACAAAAGGAAGCTTTTAAGCCGAGGGTGTCAAAGGACGAATCTGGAAAAGGCGTATGTGATCAAAAGGCATGCTTGAAAAAAATACATTATTTTCTTATGTTGCTTAAATTAACGCTCTGATATTTAGTCGTTTTTTTTTAACTACAACTGACCAAGAGTTTAAATTATAATGATGAGCATAAATTTTTTTACATAAAAAAATCATTTTTTTTAAGGGAATGAAATCGAGTTCTTGAATAAAAAAAAATAAAAAAACTCAAAACATTCCTCCCAAAATTTAAGTTTTATTAGGCGTATTTTATCGGTGAAAAGTATATGTATTTTATATTTCAGCGTAAAAAGTAGATAATATCACATCAACAAATAATAATTAATCTAGGTTTTCTTATATTGATTAATGCATGTATGGATAAAAATAAAATGTCTTATGTATATTCAATCGGGACAGAAATCGCAATATAAATTTATCCAAAATGCAAAATTTAACTTTTATGATACGTTTAAACTGAAATATTCTTAGATATTTTAATACTTCACAAATACAAAGTTAGAAGCTTCAATTGATTAACAATTTGGTGAAAATTTCCTAACAATATTAATCCAAGAAATAAATAACTTCGGCCTAACTTCTGAAGTCAGAGTTTGTTTTATACAGCGATCCGCAAAATTGCATTAACATATTTCTATTGGTTCTTGAATTATTATTAAAATTTGTTAGTCCTTTGTTTATGTTTTATGCCTTTTGCAAACAAAAGAAAAGTTGAACGCCTCGGGTTGCTACTTTACAGATTATAATATAAACCCTTTAAGTACGAGGCATCATTCAAACAGAAACCCCTTTATTTATATTATCTTTGATATTAAAACTTTTTTTTAATAATACGTTATTGAATACCCATTCTGTCTTAGATTTTATTTATTTATTTCTACTATTATAAACATGGAATCATAACACTAAAAAAAATATTTTTAATGATCAAAAAAACAAAAGCCATTCGCAAATAATAACATACGAAACCCACAATATACCTTCATTATAACAGTTTCACAAAAATATAAAACCATTTGGTTATTTATGAATATCGCACCACGGGAATAATGGTGGCATATCTTAAAAAACTCACTTTTATCCTAGAGCAGTTTCTCCCATTCGCCCTATCAGTAATATAACGTTTATTTGCAAAAACAAAGACACAACTCAAAGTTCACTCATTTGTGCCATCTAACTTTAAGTATCAATATTATGTATCTTTTTTGGGTGATACCGTGTATGTTGGATTTGATCCGACGTTTCGGCTACCATTGCAGGAGCCATCTTCAGGGAAAACTGTGATGGTAGATGGCTCCTACAATGGTAGCCGAAACGTCGGATCAAATCCAACATACACGGTATCACCCAAAAAAGATACATAATATTGATAACAGTGACCGTGAAAACCTTCGCACCTATTTAACTTTAAGTATGTTCAGAAATAACAAAAGCAAAATTATTTATCATTATTGTCATGCTATTATTTCTTTGATTTTAATTTAAAAGTATAGTATGTACAAATACTATTTTTTGACAGTTTCACTTTTAAGGTAACAAAGATTTTAAAAAATTAAACCGTTAATTGTGTGCACAGAAAATACACTATGGAACGTTTTTGTATACTTATTTAACTCAAAAACGACGATTTATTATACTATTATTGTTTTTTTTTTTTTTTCTTTTATTCAGGAAACATACAGTACAATTAAAAAGTTTAATATTTTACACAATTGGACTTAATTCTAATGGACCAGTGAAGTTTCCATATTAAAAAGCAATTAAATGTAAGGTTAATTATGAAAGTATAAAAAAGAGAAGGAAAAAGAAAACATAAATGAAAGTTGTTTAAAAATTAAAATTTAAGTGAAAAAAATATATTTTAAGGTTTGTAGTTTGTAGTGAGTATTTACAAATGGAAATAATATTAAAAATGAAGAAAATTTGTAAGAGTAATTAAGAATAAAGAATGGAAATAAAGAATGAAAAACATGCTCAGATGTAAAAATAAAATAAATGTGTCTACTATGGTAAATGCCGTAAAAAACATTTTAGACAAACAGAATGTTAAATCAAGTATACTACTCAATATGTCAAACCATTATAGATCATGAAATAATTGCATGGGGTGGAGCCAGCAAAAGTGATATGCATACCTAGGAAATAACACAAAAGTATGTTCTCAAGGCTCTGCTCGGGGTCCCTCCCTATCAGAACAGCCACAACGGAAGTGTTTAAACGAGTAGGTGTTCTGGACCCCAGACAACTGCATGCTAAGGCATTTCTCGTTCACACACGTAAAAATGGTGGGAGTAAATATAATACAATCTATAAAACAAGATAAAAAGGCACAACAAATTGTGCCACCTAAAATGACTACATCGTTTGGTCAGAGGAATCACATTTACATGCTTTCAAAATTTACAACCTTATACTTCTTGATTTAAAATTAAATACAAATGAACATAATTTCAAATTATTCGTTAAAAAATGGCTTCTGCATTTGAGTCCCGAGAACTGCTTTGAGATAGCCACCCCACCACAACAGTAGTATATTTGAACTCGAAATTATTGGTGCATGTCTGCTATTTATAATTAATGTTTATTTCCATACAGAGTTTTGACTACCATATAAAAAAATGTCGTTTATGTATATATGTGTTCGTGCGGATGTTAGAGGACCGGCAGCTGGCCGGTGTAGAGGAGCCAAATAGCCCGCGACGCCGACGCCAACGGTGGCATGCTTCTTGGCTCAATATCTGCACAGTCCCTATGCATATTATAAAACTAGTAATATTATGATTTTTTTGTTTATATTATTATTGATTTTACTATTTATTTATTTATGAATGTGTAAATTTATATTTTTATTTATATCCCTACAGAGATGAGGTAGAATTTTTTTCAAATTCAAGATTCAGGATTATGGATATTCTAGCGTTTACAGGGCTTATGACCTGTCATTGGCTGGGTTAAGTGGCCACTTTATGTAGGTATTACAACATTCCCCATTACGCTTATTTAGCGAATATCCACACCAGGTAACATTTTTTGGTTTTTGTATATATGCTACGAATCAAGAATCCATCCACAAGCGAGTTGGAAGCGCCATCCATGCATTGATAATGAAGTTAAGTATTTAATTAGCAGATTACTTTATTTTATGTAGTTAAGACTCATCAGCCGAGTTAAATTAAGTACTAGTAAACGCCTGCACACGAACCAAAAATGTGTACATTTATGTTTGTGTATGTATGCGCATATGTTATTATAAATAACAACTATTGTAACCGTAATATAATATAAAAATAACGTAAATAAATGCCTCGACACGGGTTATGCGCAATGAGATGTTTATATAGAAAATAAAAAGTTTTATGTATAATAAAAAAAAAAAAAAAAAAGATAGTTAAAATAAATAGTCCAGATCTTGTCTCGATGTCCCTTATGTTTGTCAATGCTTCTTTCTTTTTTCTTTAAATTTTTTAAACTATTCTTTTATTGTAATATTTAAACCTTATAAATTGTATACATGAACAATGTCCGTTAATAAATAAATAAATAAATAAATAAATAAAAAAAATAATGAGAATTCATTAAAAAATAAAAATGTTTTTCAAACATTTGAAACCAATTCAAAACATTAGTTTAAAAGTATGAAGCGTAATTGTGAATGAACAATTTCGCCCACTATTATTCTAAAGAAAAAACTTGTAATGACAGACCTTCTTAAAGCGTGCCGAAACGAAAATTACTGCTGCTAAACAATATGGTAATATAATTGAGTTAAGCGTACAACGAGTAAATGTTAGGACGTGTTTAATGTAATGTTCGAGTCTCCGTTTACACTTACACCTTAGGCAGTAAAAAATGACATAACAGGCTGTAAGGAAAAAAAATACGGATCAAACGAAGTGTTCTGTTTTCGGTTAGTGTGTGAAGTAGAACCAGAACTAAGACTAGAGTAATAATGGAGTGCTCTATCCACCACTGGGTGCGAGTAGGGAAATAATGATGAAATTTAAAAATATTTATTACAAACAAACAAACAAACACCAAACAAACCATCACGCCGTTTTCCCGTAAGGGTATCCAGAGAGGGTAGAATGTCACATCACTCAATCTTTGCATACTCGCTTTTTCTACATTCATACATCTTCTAATGCACGCGTGCCGATTATTTCAACTTTTGACATGTCTATCTACAAGTATTTTTTGGATTTGGTGATACCATGTCTTTATCGGTCTTCCTCTATTTCTGCATCCATCAATGTAAATATTCTTAGCCGTTCTTCGATCGATCCTAAAACAGTTGAAACAATGAAAAAAACTGCTAGTGAAAAAAAAAATTGTGTGAATATTATTGATTTACAAATTTAAGTAAAGCAACTCTACTGAATCGACTACCTACATGCGCTAAATAATATACACTTATGCACTCACCCTTAGCAGGCGTATTTTAGACGTAATTATGATCATATAAACAATATTTATATTTTGTTGTATCCCAGCTCAAAACGGGCTTTTGGTCTCATAGAATTAGGGATACGTTTTTTTTCTTCTAATATCTGTTTTTATATGAATAAATAAGTAAATATAGTAATAAAACACTTAAGTTCTACTACAGAACGCAATAAATATTTTAACCATAGAATTATGAATCTTAATTCTTTGATTTTCACCATGTGCTCAGTAGAGTAAAAATATTTTATGCCATTTTCATTTATTACAAATCGTTTTTTTTTAATTATTATTGTATTACAAATTTTTAAGTGTAACCTATTATAACATTTTTTTAAAAAGTTAAACTGTAAGTTTTCATTGCGAGTAACAATTATTGTTAGTAACATACATACATATATAGGCACATACATACATACACTCTTTAACATACATACACCTCCATATATAAACATACATTTTGTCCGTCTCTTCTTTAATAAAATTAAGAGACCTTGAATAATTTCGTATGTGTACACACTTTTCGAAAACACCATGTTTAGCAACATTAAATACACACTAAAGTGATGAAGTGGGAAAAATCATCTCATTTCAAAATGACTTCAATATGGAATTTCCTTATAACAAATTTAGGGATTTAAGTTGCAAATCTAGACCGATATCGAAATATTATTTAGCAACTTAGTGTAATGAATTTAATTTGCTACGTTGGAATTTCAATTAACTTCGCGTTATTTTTCAACGCCTTCTAATCGCACATAACTTGAAACTTGCCACGCAAATCACTATAATCTTTTAAATAGTAATAAAACCGATTAGTTAATAAGTAAAACAATATAAATATTAACATTATACCCACTACTAGACTATTAATTTACGATTTATATTTTTCAGTTTGTTTTTTAGTCATATTTACTTTTTTAAAACTAAATTTTAGTTAGAAATCAAAAATATTGAGCTAAACTTTTTTTTCTTATATACTTTATTGATGTGTGAAATAGTAAATTATATTTTTAAAAAACAACATATTTACCATGTACAAAGGTACTTGTAACACAAGCTTAAAAAAAATTGAATTAAATAAAATTTCAATTCGTATATTAATAATATAGTTTTTCTAGAATGTTGTAGAAAGTAGTAGATTTTTTGATAAAAAGCAACACATCCTCTCTACAGAAAAACGTCAATTAAATACATTTGGAATAAACCAACGATTATTTTAGGCACCTGCTTTAGCAAAATGTTTCATATTTAAAATAGTTTTTTTAATTTAATTTTATTTATTTTTGCACCACAACAGGCCAGGAGGCCCAATTACAGTGGTGAACTACTCATAAGTAGTAAGTAGCTCAATAGTAAGTAGTAATGAGCAACTTACTTATTAGTAGTAAGAACACCCAGGCTTGAGAAAAATCTAATTGAGATTTTTGTGTTTTCACCGGGAATCGAACCCAGAACCTTCCGTGCGTGAGTCAAGCGTCTTGACAACTACACCACGGAGGCGGCCTTAATAAACCCCAAAACTGGTAGTGTACCCACCGGTACCCTCTGGCTTTCGGTAAAATATCACTAGATCTACCGGATTCCGGTCCGAAACGTGCGAACCCTTTTCCCGGTTAGAGTTTTTCCGGAAAAGTATTTGATACAGTGATTTATACAATTGTGTTAAATATATGAATTTCATATGTGTTGTCAAGTAAAGATATGATTTAGAAAATATTATTATTTAAACATGAAAGTGATCTCTTAACCTCAAACCATCCATCAGTCCTGTGAATACATAAACATAAGAATAACATTATGAGAAAAGGAACAACACGAAAAATAAAAGTGCTAAATGATTTTAATATGTAAAGTAGAAGGTTTAAAAAATACTTTGCCTAAAAATAAACATAAATTAACTCAATTAATAAAACATTTATAAAGGAAGCTTTAAAAGATGATATTTCTTTTTAAAAGGAAAAGGGTTGTTTTCTTTGAAAAACGTTATGATATATTGAAGAAACACTACAATTTCTTACATCAATCTACCATTAAAAAGAAAAAGGCTATCAAAAAGGATTTTTTAGGAATTAAGTACCTCCGTATTTTCACATTTCCCAAAGCTTTCGATTTTTTTTTGTATGCGAATCAATAGCGGCTATTGTTATGTTCTCATCATATTCAAGATTCTGATCAAAAGGGCTCCAGTTTTAATTACATTTTTGATAGGGTTGATCTCAGGGGATTGATTGGCCTGTATCACGAAAGTTTTTCTTAGAAAAAAATACGGTAGTTATGATCTAGATTCCGCATTATTTGTTATTTGAATGAAACATTGTAAAAGCAATGAAGTCTGGTACGTGACAATAGAGTTTATTTTAACATTTTTAGAAATTCTAATTACACTATAAATCTAAATGAAACAAAAGCGGATTGAGTTTAAGATATGCAATTTAAAACTTTATTACAATGACTAACATTGGTTTGTGAATTTTAAAGGTAGTATTAAATCTTAACATCAGAATATGTGCAAACTTTAAATCATCCATCGTCGGCCTTTCCTCATCTAGAGTGGTGCAAAAACCATTGCATTGGAACTCCAATTGAAGGATATCAAGATAGTTTTTGTTACGGTGATCAATTTTACGCTTCAGATAATAGTTAAGGAGCATCGAAGCTTAGCAGTGCAAAACCACTTTAAAAACAAATATTTTAACGTCCACCATGCAGGAAATCGGGCCCAGAACCCCAAAAATGGTTGGCAAACGTGCCAACTATTACACAACGAGGTGGCCATCTCTTAACTCGATTTTCTTTTTTAGGATTTTTTCACTTGAGCGTATCGAGTCAAATAAGCTTGTTCAGGGTTTTTGATGTTTTCGTACTCAGAAACGTATTTTTAATCTGCCTAGACACAGAATAAAAAAGCCCTTAAAATCTATGTTGTAAAAACGCGATTTTTAATAATATCATGTGTTAAAATGTAATTTTTTTATAAATGACGTATTTCATCCTTCGCAATTTTAATTTAAATATCGAAGAAATAAAGAAAGAAACATTACTTTTCGAATATTTCTTACTGGTATCCTTAACAAAAGCATGAAAGTTGAAATATGATATTATTGATATTTAAAGCATGAACTTTGTGGTCAAATAATATATTTAACCTTTTCAAATATTTGTAAAAAAAAACAATTCCCGACTTTTTAATGGCGGTTTCGAGATTATTTTTCCTCCCTCTCTTTTTTTTTACTGTTCTCTGAACCCCTCCCTCTTTTTTCAACTATTTCTTCCCTAACCTAAAATATTTTCATAACCTAATCAGTGCATGTAGCGGTTGCTTATCAAAATGCATGTCGTATTGGTTTTATATTTTTGTGCCACAATTATTGTGAAGGTTTGTAATGGGTTTTGCATGTTGTTTTAATTGGTGTCCTGACAAAGAGACGGGTACGTCTCGAAACCGGTAGACATAGAAAAATCGACAAATTTAAAGTGTGGTTCTAAACAAATATTTATTTCACAACATTATTTTTTTGTACATACACAAATCTGGATTTCTCCCGAGGGGGAGTAGGTATATATTTTTTTATCAATATTCCTACAGAGATGAGCCAATGACAGGTCATAAGCCCTGTAAACGCTCGAATATCGATAATCCTGAATTTGAAAAAAATTCTACCTCATCTCTGTAGGAATATTGATAAAAAAAAAAAAAAAAAAAAAAAAAATATATATATTTATTTATTTATTTGACGGATTCATGCAGTCCATTCTAACGATATTAAATACAATTTATTATAATAGATACAGGCACTAATAAAATAAAATACAAATAAATAAAATTAAAACTTGGACAAAAAAATAAAAATTACTACCCCAAGACAAGATCTGGTCTATTTTAGTAAATTTTCAAAACTATAAAGACTCACACCAAAAAAGTCCAGATCTTGTCTCGAGTTTACAATACGACACAATCGAGACACTGGTACATACATACATCATATCATTTCGTGAATATATCGATTTGAATTCAAATATATCAATATAAAGTACGTGAAAATATTTATAAGATGTATTGTGTGGGTGAACAATTTTTAAGTATGCCTTATATTTCATTACAAAGAATTTGTATTTTTTTATATATTTTTTTATCTAACATCGTAAAAAGCGCGTTCAAAAGAATAATTAATAAATAAAAAAAATATCAAAAGTATTATTCATTGATTGGCTGGCACACGCATATTTGAAAAGTAAGGTGTTAACAAAAAGAGGTCGTATGATTTGTATGAGCCATGGAAGAAGTAAAATAAACATTAAAATACAATTTGGGGTGAGATTCGGCGTGGCGAGTGGTGAGAAGGCTTTTATAGTTCGCATTTTGTCCATTCAAAATTAATAAAGAATACAATATATTGCGTGTGTGAATTGAATAAAAAAGTCTACTTTAGAATAAAAAGTGCTCCTATTGCTCAGTATCGAATCGCATGTCTGCTTTGAGAAAAAATGAGTCCAACGAAGATATGAAAATAATATCGCGTGCTCATATTTTCTATATTCCATAAATAGTGCCTTTACCGACCGCTTATAAGGGGCGCTGGCTGCGTTTCCTTAACCCGCTGTTGTCACCGTTTATTTTTATATCTTAAATTATTTAAATACCCCGAAAGTTAGATTCTATCGTTTACTTTATTGGGTTATGAAATCATGCAATTATTTCAAAGATCAAGGTGATATCATGCCGCATTGTGTAAAATAAATATATTTACACTCAACATATTAAATCAACATATGTAAGCATGACCGTAAAAACATTTTTTTAAAGTCAACTTTTGATCTTATTTCTACCACTACTACTACATCCATCACGCCATTTCTCCGTAGGGGTTGGCAGAGAGAATGGACCGCCACACACGTCTATCCTGGCATACATTTCTAGATTCTTCCAAATTCATTCATCTTTTCATACATGCCCTAGGTTCTGTCTACTTTTGACATGACTAGACTTAAGGTTTTGGTTTACCTGATCATGTCACGTCTACCTTGGTCGTTCTCGTCCTACGTTACCGTTCATTTTTGCCATATATACTTGTTTTTCCATTTTTTTGTCATTCATTTGTTCTACATGACCAAACCATCTCAGAGATCCTTTCCTTGTCCTATAAATTATACCTGAATCAGACTTACCCTCTCACTTGATTTCAAATAATAATAGATATAACATTAAACTATGTAGTAAAGACAAACAAGGGCAGTAAAATAAAAATAGGTATGTAATATATTTATGAGCACGGAAACATATAAAGCTTCGAGCTAAACCATACCAATTCACCTTTATCCTACAATATTGTAGTGGCAAAGAGATAAACGAAAAGTCGGAAAATCTATCCAAAAAAATTCCAAATTTAAAGACAAAATGACTAATCTACACATTCTGAACATTGGGGCATAAAAACAAAAGTTGCAATAATGATTAATAAAAAAAATTGTTTACATAAAAGGAGAGCCTAAGTTGATATAAAATAGTTATTCTAAGAAAAACAAGAAGTTTTCCTAAAAATAACGTGTGACAGATACTATTGTGAGCTTGAGTAATTTAAATTTTACAAAATAAAACGTCAGTACACTTTGTTTATTTTCTTAGATTTTTTTCTTTTAAATTATCGATACACTGACAATTGACAAATTATGTTTCAAAATCAGAAATAAATTCCGATTCTATGCCCTTTACACAATAGGAAAATATCACATACTACGAATACCGATAAAAATATATGAAATGTATTCAGAATAATTAATTGCTTTTTCAAGATAGATAAAAAATAAATCAAGGTAGATATTGTGGAAAAATGTTTTCATAGATAACTTTAAAAAATAAATTATGAAAAAATATGTCACTAGAAAAACGCGACATGTTGGGCATTGAGAATTGTGACGTCAAGGTTTGTGAAGATGTTCTATAAAAATTTGAAAGTTTAGGAACAAGTTCAAAATTTACATGAAACGTGACGGGGCGTGGCCAATGCAATGACCGTTTTTGCGGAAATTCAAAATCACAAAAATTAAAATATTTTTTATGCCATATAGTATAGACAACATTTTGTGGATCTTTTGCTTTAAAAATGAGATATTTTTTCAATTACGGCATATTTGATTAGTTCGATATATCAGACGTCTGTCACCTTAAACCGAGGTAACTTAACGCGCTAACCACTGTCCCACGAGGCGGACAAGTAGACCAGTCAAACGTTATAATATTTATGAGTTCCATTAAAACCAATTACTTCTGCGTCACCCTACTTTGTCTTATTCTGACGTCTGCCATATAATATAAATTATTCTTAACGCCGCCGGCTACCAAAAATTAGTAATTGAAATAAGCTACACAAAAAGTGGCTTTCATATACTCGATATTTTTTTACCTGCAAAAACATATTATTGCTTAACGAACAGCGATAACTAGCTGCCGCACATAGTATTAAACGCGGATGGACACCTGTAATCAAAATTTATACGTACAGAATTTATAATATGTTTTTTTTTTACCGTGAACATAAATAAAATAGAATCAGAACCCTGGAAAAGTAACCTTGACTCGATGACTACTTTCAAGTGAAAAAATCTGAAATCGAAAGTGACCCACCGAAACAAAATTTTCAGTCAAAACCAAAACTGATTGTCAGATTTGTTCTAATTTCGGCTGAAACCGAAACTTATTTAAATAAGTTAAAAGTCTAAATTTGTTTATTTTCTTTTATTTGAGACCCAAAAATCTGAAATAATATCTAGAGAATAAAATATGAAAACATATAAAATACCAATTGAAAAAGTCTGAAAGGGTTAAACAGAGATAAATAAACAATGTTTTGAGTTTGTCAAAATTTTTGTAGACAAGGACTAGATTCAACCTCCTAGGGAGCTGTTAAAATTAACAACAGATAGGAAAAGCATTTTTGAGAATAACTTATTAAAGTCTGGGCATTTACATGGCTTTTGACCCGTCACTGGCTAGTTTAAGTGACCACTATATACTGTGTAACATTCGCTGTTCTGTCTATGTTTAAACATCCACATTTATTCCGCTCTTCCATCTGTCGACTGTGATAAGCCCTGTAAATGCCGAGACCTCCATATATCCTTCTCAAAAATGTTTTCCCTCTCTGTTGCAACAAATTTAGTTTTAAATAACTCCCTAGTGAGGAAATCCAGCAAATAAGCAAACATTTGGATATACTCAAAACATTGTTGAAGTTAGAAATCACTTAAAAACGCTTATAATCAGGCATTTTAATTGTTAAACCTTACTAGTTCATTAAAATAGTAGTAAATAAAATGCACAATGAAATAACACTTGACATATCATACATTTTATGAGTAAATTAATTTATTTTTAGCGCTTGTTGGTTCATTGTTATATTATATATATATATATAACTTATATGTTACAGATCTTCAATGTACGCTATATAAATTTTAGCTGATTAATAATAGAGGAATTATCAGATCATAGAACTCTTAACTATCCTTATAGTCAACACATTACAAAATCAGCTAAGTTTTTATTTTTATGTTAGACAATGGCAAAACAATAACCAATGATTATAATGGACAAAAATCCAATATCTCACTGTGATAATTTTTCACTCGAGTACAACCTAATGTAATCCCCTCAATCTGAAATTAGGTTTTAGCTGATCCGAAGTTTCCATCAATTTTTGACCGCGGCTGAAACTTGTTTTATTGCCCAAAACTGCCCGAAACTAAAGCTGAAGTTTTATTCGGTCACGAAAAATCAAACGGAGATTCAAAAGTTGGCGCGTTTTTTTGCCGCGCATGAGTTCGATTCGTGGCTGGGCGGAGGTAAAATCTTGGTTTTAAAGGTGGTTCTCCACTTATATATTTTATCGTTCTTCGTGTGATATCCCAAGACGGCCATATTAAATCCTTAAATTAATTTTCTTCTCCGTTGAAAAAGCTGGTTTTGTAAAAAAAAACCAAAGCGTTTAATTGTTAAATTGTTGATTAATTGTTAAAATTAGACCTATATTAAAAAAATATTTAAAATATTAAAAAAAACACTTGGACATATTCAGAATCGTAAATATTAAACGGTTAACTTATTTAAATGTAAATGCCAAAACATTTATATTTCCTTTTATTTACGTTTTTCATTTTTGTTACAATAAAACAACATATTAATCAAAATATCGTTATTGAAACAATAACATTTAGTAATATATTTATCTTAACCTCGCTGTGTACGGGTGGTTAAGGAAAACAGTTTTGTGTATGAAATCGAATCAGAGCCCTGGACGAGTGCTTTCGACTCTTGGCTTTCAGGTAAAAAGTTCTGAATAAAAAAAATGAATGGAAATAAATTTACTAGTTCACCTAACATGCTTGAGGTCCCGAGTTTGTATCCTGTGTCACGATTACGAACGCTATTTCAATCGGTAAATATCGAGAAGGTATAAAGTAAAATCAAAAAGTGTGAATGTGGGTATGAAAATTTAACGTGTCTTCGTCGGTCATCTGTAATTGAATATGTTCAGACAAAAATGATTGAATTTATTTCTTTTATTCAAACATCAAACTTAATTTTACTTTGTAGATAAAATTGATGATAAAAGTTGATTTACCATTCCAATATGGGTCCAAGGAAGGTTAACATAAAGTATTTATGAAAAAGGTGGTTCTACACTGCAATATTTAATGTTTCTAAACTGGCACCTGAAGCGTAAGGCTGATCACCTTACCTTCATGGGAGAGTTGATCGAAATATGCTGCATTTGGTTAACTATTGCAGTGCCCTATGCACCGCTAAGTGCAGACGGATACAATGATTTGTATATTTTTCAAATAAAATATCTTCTTATTGCACAAAAAAATTAAAAATGTAAATCGATGGTAAAAAAAACATTCATTGACAAAAAGTGTATTTTCATGAGCTGTTCGCGTGACAATGGATTATTTTATTAGTTCGAGAATTCCCCGTAAGCGCAATAATAAATCACACCGGGACAACACACGCAAACAAATATTTAATGGGAATGCATAAATTTTTAATATTCACCACACCTTCGACATTTTCAACAAAAATTTGTTCAGAATGCGAACAACGAAAATGCAACAAAATATCGTTTGTAGTTATAACACTCCCACATGTATTGATGCATTGCTCCTTTTTCATCTTTCAGAGACAACAGCTGGAGGCGCGATGCAGAAGTCTGGGCAAAGACCTATGCTACTTCCGATCGGTGATACTTAATGAAGAACTCACACGAGTGGTAGAAGCTTAAGCTTAACATGGTCAAGTTAGTGCGGGACATTGGTGAAATAAACCAAAGCCATACTAAAAATGCCAAACACTTTTTTAGAGGAACGGAAGGCTGTAGATGACTGTCAAAAGGTAGGCTTCTTCTGAAGAGTTTAAAGTGGTCTCCTCTTCATTTAAGCAAACGCTACCAAAGTCCCTGGTTTGCCCACAGTAAAATATCCCTCCTGATCCCAAAACTTAAAGATAAAATAAGAAGCTTATTAAAAGCAGAAAAAATCACTTTAATTCACTATAAACCTTTCACATAATAAGAAAGGAAAAAGTTAGCTTTGAATAATTATTTTAATTATTTAATTAGAGTAATAAATTATTGCGGACTACACTGTGTTAAAAACAGACTCAGCTGCGAATGACTGTCCTAAATTTATATTTCGTAGAAACAATGCGCTTCTTCAAACTCCTTTTAATAAAACAATATTGTGAGTATGTTGAAATGTTTGCAGACGAGCTGGATTTCCTCCCTAGGGAGTTATTTAGAACTTAATTTGTTGCAACTGCGAGGGAAAACATTTTGAGAAAGAAAATTTGGGAGTTTAGTCATTTACAGAGCTTATGACATGTCAACGGCTGATTTAAGTGACCGCTTTACACACTGTGTAACATTCACCATTTTGCCTATGTTTAAATAGACACATTTTACCTGTTGACTTTTGTGAAATAAAATATTTGAAACCTTTATCATGTGGGTTTGATTCATCCAGCTGAACCAATCCACCTACTTGGCAACACCTGAAAACAACTTTCCAGGTTTTATGTTTATTTTTATACCAGTTAGTTAATTCAACAATCTTTTCAGTATATCTAAATACTTGCAGACATGCTAAATTTTCACCCTTCTCTTGTAGATGCCTAGACTCCCATATTCCCTTCTCAGAATGTTTTCCCCGTCTGTTGCAACAAATTTAGTCCTTGTAAAAATTAATAAATTTAGAGGATTGAATGGGCGATGTTACTAGGTGCCCGAGGTTTTTATAAACCGAGGCTTTAAGGGTTGATTTACTGATTCTTAGAGGGCCAAATATTCTAGCATGTAATAGTCGGCTAACGCCGTTTCAAGTTGAGTTTCAAACCTGAGGATATATGATTATCTTAATTAGTGCTACTTATTAAAAAAACCTATAATTGGCTCATTTGTTATTTGTTTCGTTTTGTAATGTATAATAAATTATAATTGTATTTGTCGTTTATATAAATGACTAATAAAAACAAACAGTTTATGTTTCCTGAAATTAATCTATCAACTAATGCGCTTTTTATTTAACGGGGTGGCAATAATTAAATATTTACAAAAGTTATTTACAAAATAAACAATTGGTGTAAGTTGGTTAAAATTTTTACTTTTATATCGATATCGTAAGAACTTTGATAAACGCTAGCCGCCGAACCCTGAATCGAACAGGTGAATACACCTCGCGGATATGAAGCCATCAATTATAATAAATATACCATAAATAAATTTTATTATAATAGTCGGCTCATGTTTTGATAATCCCGACCATTTAACAAAGGAGCCTGAAGCTTGAGTAAGGAATATTTTACCGAACATATCGATAAAACCATCTTGCATTAAGAGGACAGACAAAAACTCACCCTGTGGATTAATTGTTTTTATATTTCTCGTTACAAATAAAACAAAAAAGTTGAAAAATAGAAATGAAAAAAATGTTAAAAAGCTGTTGTGTAAAAAAGTGTAGGAGTTCGGCCTAAATCAAAATATCAAAAATGCCGATAAAATTGATGAAATATTTTACCTATGAACTTTTCAATTGAATTATTTCTCGGATCTTGAGAAAAAAGGCTCGTGACTTGTGACTAGTTTATGTGGTCATCTTACATACTGTGTAACACTCAACATTCTACTTATGTTTAATGATCCATATTTCTGCAATTCTGTTGGCTTTTGTGAAGTTATTAAAAGTAAAATGGATCAGAGTCTCAAACAATAATATTTACTGTGGTATTTTGAAGACATTACAGTGATGTATGTGTTTGTTTTACCACTATGTTATAACATATTTATTATATAAGTAAATGTCGAAATTTTATTGTTTAGTCAGCATTAAAGTATGGTTTGCAATATTATCTCAATTTAAATAATTATTTTACTTTACCTTTTATGGTTCTTTCTTCTGTTACATAATTATTTCAACTACTGAGCAATTCGTTCAATGAATTGAACGACTCCCCCCTTAGGAATCGTAGTACTGACCAAGTGATAAAAATTACCGTAATTTAAATAATATTTAGTCTTATAAAAACAATGATTCATATTTATTAGACACAATTTGTAATCAATTTATTAACTTGAAAACATGGAGATTTTTTCATCAAATTTATAGCGCCTTATACTAATTTATTTATAGTTGTTATTAATATTTGGTCACGATTTACCTTGAGAATATTTTTTTTACATAGCGCTACAAATCCGTCTAGTCTATATTATTTCAATTATTGATTAATTCAATATAGCCCAAGAGTTTATGGATTAAATATAATTTATTATTCATTAAAAATGATAAGATTGATTTCTTGGGCACTCAAGAAATGCGAAAAATCAAATATGTGAAATTAAATAGACACATCACAAGCGCATAGAAAATGGCATTTCAATTCGTGGGTTTTGCATTCAGCGCCTTCTTTCTCCTGTGGACTTTAATAACCAGACGTGATTTTGGTTTCTAGTCTCCACACGAATTTGAGTCCCAAGACTGAGACGAGACTCAGAGACACGGTCTCAAAATTTCGAGACTACTTGATACTAACGTCAATTTATCTTACGTATTCTACGGTCTATTTGCGTCAGAGTGTTACCATACTTTCTCGGGTATCCCGCAAGGCTCTAACCTGGGTCTGTTATTCTCAATTTTCATGAATAATATTGAAAATATAATTTTGAACTCGCGTTTTCTGTTGTTTGCGGATGACTTAAAACTATTCTTAAAGGTGACAACTTCTGACGATTTTTGTCTTATTCAAGCAAATATATCAAATTTATCTGGACGGGGAAGGCAAAACAAAAAGTTTTAATGTTTCCAAGTGTTCGGTCACGTTCTTCACTAGGGCTCAAAAAATCTATTTTTTCACTACAAAATGAATGATCAGAATCTGATACGAACATCGAATGTTAAGGATTTGGGCGTTAGATTTGTGAGCACCCTGACATTTCATGAACAAATAGAGACAATCAGTGGTAATGCATTGAAGATGTTAAGATTTGTTCTGCCTACTGCCAGGGTTTTTGAAAATATCCGCGTACTAAGAACTCTTTGCAAATCTTTGGAGCAAAGTAGACTCGAGAGTGGCTCAATGATTCTGAGGCCACATGAACTAAAGTACTCTTTTACGATAGAGAAAATCCAAAAGAAATTTCTGCGATATCTCTACATGAGAGAGTGCGGGTATTATCCTTGGCTCTACCTAACAAAGTTTTTCCAGGGTATGCTTGGCTACAACAATTTAGAGACTAGAAGGAATGTATATTTGACTACACATTCTTATCGATTGTTGTGCAGTGTGAACAATAATTCTAAAAATATGATGAACATTGGTTTGTATGTTTCTGATAATTACCTAAGATAGCATCAGCACAGATTGTTTCATATTTCGATATACAGGACCGACCTGCTTATGGTTATGCCTGTTGGAAGGGCTACCGCTATGCTGAACAACATCGCTCTGGATGTTGATCTGTTCCATGTATCCGAAGGTGTTTTCCGGAGTAGGATTCTCCTACTTCTTTGACATAAGTCTCTTCCATGTATTTATTTTTTATAATATGTACGTGTTGAATATATGTTTGTAATGTATATGTTATATTTAAATAAAAAAAAGAAAAAAAAAAAACGAGCTGTATAAAAAAAAGTTTATCTAGTAAATTAATCACATTGTACCATGTTAGTATGTGTATATGTATGTGCATATGAAAGGGTACTATTTGCAAACCCGGAAAAATCCGTTTTTCTTTTTTTTTGTAAAAAATTGTATTCTGAATAAGTTTTAATTAATATCTTCCTTTTTTTATATTTTTTATTTTGCCGGGTTTGCAAGTAGTACCCTCATGAATGTATAAATGCATGTATTTGTGTGTATGTATGTGTATGTATGTGTGTATGTGTATGTATGATCATATGTTTGCACTCGTGTGTGTGTGTATGTATATGAAGATGCGATTCACACCAAGCCTCCGAGCGGGCTGGGTGTGAAATATAGTTCCTCTCTGCAACTTTAGTTTAAAATACACAAATATGTGTTAAATTGTTATAAACATTGAGTTAAGTCGCTAAGGTGTGGACATGCCATAAACAAATAGTGGGATAATTAATTTAAAGCATTGTTTTATAAACGTTTTGTTCTAACCTAACCTAACCAAAATATATTCAAACGTCACAAACTCTCGTGATTTTATAACTGTGCTTCTGTTAAAACTGTTTAAAAATGTGTGTATTTATGAAGATCAAGTGCCGAAATTTAACAATTTATTAGATGAGATAATTAATTTAAAGCATCGTTTTATACACGTTATTATATTCAACTCTTTGTTCTTACCAAAATATATTCAAACGCCACAAACTCTCGTGATTTTATAACTGCTTCTGTTAAAACTGTTCAAAAAAATGTTGAAAAAGAGAAGATCAAGTGCCGAAATTTTAACTATTTATTATAAAACAATTTCTGTATGATATAGTGCTACCTATCTATGTTTATTTAAAATACAAATGATACACTTTTTCTTATATCACGTAAAATTACTCGAATATCAAAAGTAATACACAAGTTTATCTGACATCTTAATTAAAGTAAAATAATAGTAATCAGAAATTTTGGGCGGGAGACATGCGTATAGTAATAATAAACAAAATTAAAATGAAAAATAAAATAAAATGAAACGGATAGATTCTTTGGTACCTACACTCTACACTACGCACACAGATGCGTTTCTACTATCATCTCCCAGGGAACAGCCAAATGTGAACCAAATGTTTTTACTGTTATTTACTAGGAAAAAGACAAAAGATCCTGTTTACTGCATATTAAATAAAACAGGGACGAGTTTGAGTTTGAGTATCGTCTATTGTCTTGTTAATCTTAATAATAAGTTAAGGAATGCTATATTTGTTTATTTTTTTATATTTTACTTTTTGTGCTGTTATATGTTCATTTAATTTCCATACTTACTAGTTCTTTGCTCAATGTATTATTATTGCGTTTTTTAAAATTATTTTTTATTATTAACTTTTTGAAATCATTCCTATGTTGTTGAAATTCCATTTGTCGATGCGTTTTGAAGCTGCAAAACTTTTTGTGATGATAGCTATCATATAATTTTTATCATATTATGTAAATTTTATCAACTATCAAATATCTAAGTTTAGTAAATGGGGTAGCTGCAAGACTTGTTGTTATCTAACTTCTAATTTTATACATTTGCTTTTTATTTCGTTTTTAAAATATCACTAAAACTCTAAACTTCATTGTCAAATAAAAAAATAATTAAAAAAATGTAAATAGGGGCTAGATTTCTTATTGTCCATGCGCTCTGTAGCTGTAAGACGTTATGTTATGTAGCTCATATATATCATAATTGTAATATATCATAATTGGAGACAAGGAACTAGAATCCCAACCGTCCATGCGCTCTGTAGCTGCAAGACGTGTTGGGATATTTATTTATTGTACAGCGCTCTTGAGGTAATTTGAAATTATCTAAACATTATTATTATTATTATTATATAAATAAACATATATGTTAGTCTACCTTTGCACGGATCTTCTCCTACTAGGCATTACTTTATAATATTTAAAAAGAAAACATTAAAATTTAAATAATAATAAAATTAATAACATATAAAATGACAGATCATAAGCCCTGCAAAGGCATAGACTTTTAAATTCCCTTCTCAAAAGTATTTTCCTTCAGTGTTTTTACAAATTTAGTCAAAATAATTCAACCAGCTTTCCCTATTTAACCAATAAATCATAATAGTCGATTAACTAAAATTTTGGCGGCCTCTGTGGCGAAATGGTTGAGACACTTGACTCACACACGGAAGGTTTCGGGTTCGATTTCCGATGTGAACAGATAAATCAAATGAAATTTTTCTCGAGCCTGGGTGCATTGACCAATTTAATTGGGCCTCCTGGCCCATTGTAGTGTGAAAAAAAAAAGAAAATAACGTAACAAAAAAACTTCTTTAATCAACAACTAGTTAAGAGTAAAATTGGCTTGCAACCAGCAGGTTAATAGGTAAGTAAATTACGTGCTAGCAACGCATTCTCTATCCTCTTGAGGGCGTTCAGAACCGAAATGCTGGTATCGATATTTCGATGCTAGCTCTCGAGAGTGCCGATATTAAAAACGTCTGGATATTCCTCAAATTTCGGGTCTTGAGTCTCGAATGGAAACCCCTACCTAGACGTGATGCTTAACTGAAAATTAAAAAAAAAACTGAGTTGCGCGTTAGTTTAGACATGTTCAACGAATGGACAGCGAAAAAACGGCTAAAAAAAATTATGATGCGAATGATTATGGATGCAGAAAACGAGGATGACCAAAAAAGACATGGCATGACAAAATCCAACAGATACTTTAGGATGGACATGCCAAAAGTCGGAATAATGGTCGGAGGTACATTAGAAGATGTATGAATATAGAGGAAGCGAGATATGCATGCAAGCGAGGCTGTGAAAGTGAAGTGATGTTTCGGAAAAAACTTAAAACCCACTTGTTCTCTAAATCATTTGAATAAATCCGTAGCACGTGACAACAAAATAAATTATTTTAATTAAATTACAAATTTAAAAGCTTCAATTAAATTAACTTAACAATAAAATCATAATGTAAAGCGCCCTTGAGGTATTTTATTACGAAAATGGCGCTATATAAGTTATCCACAATAAATAAATAAATAAAGGACATAGTGATTTTGCGTTCTATCTTCTCTGCCTACCGTTACGGGGAAACGGTGACATGGTTTTGCTGTCATTGTTGTTATCGTTTAACAGAAGAGATAAGATGGCTTCGTAGTTAAGTGGTTGGCGCATTCGCCTACCATGCTTGAGGTCCTGGGTTCGATACCTGGCAGGTATCGAACCCAGGACCTTTATTGTAATATTTCATTGTTCCTGGACTGGTACCTAAAGCGCAGAACCAATCATCTTACGTTTATGTAACAAATGATCGGAATAGCTGTATTTCATTAACCAACAATATGTTATAGTGGTTGGAAAGAGGAATAATGATGAATAATAAAAACAAACGAAAATCAGTAAAAATATTTCTGAAATTAAATTAAATGGCCGTTTAGCTGTACTATATATCCTTACATGTGTGTTGTGTGTATGTTTATATACAACCATCAATTATAAAAAAAATATTCTGATAACGGAAGTTGTAATGCGGTCCGAAACGTCTGAAAATAGTGCGAACGACACACGGTATAATAAATCAGAAAAACTTACCAAACACAATTGGTTGTTAGTCCAAATGATGTAGGTAGTAAAATAAGGTTTACGTAAAAAGGCACCAAGTCGTAAAAGTTCCTCAAAGTTTGCAGTCTTATCGGCCAAGTGCTGCACAGTTCCCACTTACAATATGATAACAAGGCTGCCCCCACCCCATCTTGTACCATCAATCATCTTCTAACTCCCCTCCCCCTTTCTACGTTGCTCCCCCTGACAGGGTTGTCAGCACTTTTCCATCACTTTAATCGAATGATCTTTTTATGGAAGTTTGACCATCAGAGAGACGTTTGAAATGAGTTTTCAAGAATTACATTTGCGCAGACCTGTAATTTTTGCAACAACTGATGCAACAAATTTTGTGTCCAATCGGACAAAAAATACAATTCTGAGTGTGAAACAGAACCAGAATTATAGACGACCGCTTTTGACTCGATAGCGAGTCTTGGAAAAAAAAATTGAGTGGGGAAAGGTTGACGTCGAAGTGCAGTAATCGCCGCTTTCGCCTGCTTATTTTGAGGTCTTGAGTTCGATTTTTGTCTGTAATCTTTTTTTTTTTTTGCACCGCAACAAGCCAGGAGGCCCAATTACAGTGTTGAATTACATCATGGAACACCCAGGCTTGAGAAAAATTACTTTGTTATTTTTGTGTTCTCACCGGGAATCGAACCCGGAACCTTATGTGTGTGAATCAAGCATCTTGACCACTACACCATGGAGGCCGCTATTTTTTATAATAAATTATATACTTTTAATTTGTATAACGTAAATATAATTTAAAATGTATCATGCATTTGACCTTGTATTGTATAATGTATAATTGCACTGGCTACGTTTTCCACAGAGGGTGGAATACAAACTCTGTTGGCTTATGTATAAGTCACTGCACAATTCTGCTCCAGAATATCTAAGGGAACTCTGCATTCCAGGTGAACTAGCTGACAGACGTCTTACGCTTAGATCAGCTTCATCTACGTCTAAAGGAAAAGTTATTAAACCTCTACGCAAACAGCGCACTGAATTCGGCGAACATGCATTTGCGGTCGCAGGCCCTACGGCATGGAATGCTCTCCCAGCAGAAATCCGAAACTGTGAGAGTGAAGTGATATTTCGGAAGAAACTTAAAACCCACTTGTTCTCTAAATCATTTGAATAATTTCTTAGCATGTGGTGGAAAAGTAATATGAAAAAGTACATTATTTTTCTTAAATTAGAAAGTTAAAATTAAATGTTTATCTTTATATAATCACTTTGTAAAGCACCCTTGAGGTATTATATTACGAAAATGGCGCTGTATAAGTTATCCATAATTATTATTATTATAATATGTACTTTTTCATCCTTGCTTAGAACATTAAAAAAAAATGCAATTATTATCATTTTTTGTATTTTTGCGATAAATTTTTGAATTATAACATATCGTTATTTTTATTCTGCTTTTATAAATAATGTTGCAGATTAAAAATATAAAAATGTAAAATAAATTTTTTAAAATAAATTTAATATTTATAAAATCCATCTGTAAATAAGTTTTTTTTTTGCGTGTTCCTAAAGAAGTTTTTTATCTTCATCTTCCTTTTTTAATTCCTCGGGAATATTATAAGAAATTATGTGTTATATGTTTTCCATTGAATTTAAAAAAAAAGAAAGAACAAAATGTGTAAATAATATAAACCTATCTTCACGCAACACAAATTTATCAGCAATGTAATTTATTATCCAAAAAAGTCACAACCCTATAAATATTCATCCTTTTTCCCCCATATATTCTCTTTCCTCTTCACGGTTCTACGCTTCTAATTCAATTTCTTACTCTTGGTGTGTTATTCTATCCTCGATAATGTTTGAAGAATAATTCATTTTATAGACAAATATAATCGCTTTTTTAACACAAAACAACGTTTAAGTAAGTACGCCGCTCTTATCTTTTTTATATTTCCTCTCTTATGTATGTGTATTATAAATGGCTTATTTCTTAAAAGAATGGCGCCTTTATATTTTATACCGCAAATATTCGGAATCCTTAAAATAATTCCTTTAAAGGAATATTTTAACATTAAGTGCTAGTAAATAAGGCATTTCTCCGTAGGGGTAGGTAGAGATGATAAAACCCCACTTCACTCTATCTTTGTATTCAGGCATATCTTCCTTTGCACGCTCGGTGATAATTCCAACTATTGAGATGATTATCTTCGAGTCTTTGTTGAATTTGGTCGTGTCGTCTCGTTTTTGGTCTTTCTCGTTTATCACTCCCATTAACATTCGTACCGTAAATGCTTTGAGCCGTTATTTCACTGGTCATTTGCTCTGCATGCAACACTCTTTCATTGATTTTGTCGATAATACTATTTTTGTCTTTCATGTACCAATTTGTGGAAAAAAAATTGGGCTTGTCAGCAGGTGGGATAGAGGGGGTTTGGAAGGAGGTTATGAAAAATACACCACAATACTCAAACCACTTGAGGAAAAAATCTTTCTTGGATTTTCTTCTTGCAACTATCGGGAATCGAACCCGCAGTTCCACAGTTGGCCATATAACCAACTGCGACATGGCACCTGACGTTCTCGTTTAACTCTCGTTTTCGTAGGTAGAATGATAATAATTCAATATTAATTAAACCTTGATTTTTTAGACCAAGAAAATTTTAAGTATGAATCTGTAATATTAAAAAATCAATAAATGTAATTTTTTTCTTAAAAAGGGTACCAGGCTATTTTTCAGTGCTGTAAATTTTAGTTCGATAATTTCCTTTCTTTTGTACAAATCTCTACTTGAAGTATTATGTCTTGTTCCATATTGACTTAATCGATACCAATTTATCCATCTATCTATAAGGGACCAATATTATAAATTCAGGGTGGTTTAATCTTTCAATGACCATTTCAGGATCAAATTAAGATTTATGCTACTTCGGAACATTGATTTTAGTTTACAAATTCAATCGGCCTTTGAATAGAGGAATAGAGTACTGTCGATGTAATGAAGTGACAACCCTATAGGTACCATTATGTGGGGAACCTAGAATAACAGTAGTCTAAGTCCACTAAGAGAAAAAAAAAAAGAAAATTAAAAAAAAACAACCTATAGTTGTTTGAAGGATTTAATTTGTACAGAACCTTAATCAGGACCTCAATTACAAAGAGAAATACATAGATTGATTTAAAATGATCTTTTAAGTAAACTCGAATTTTTTCAGTGAAAGTATGTATATTTGAATAAAAATTTGGAATACCTTCGTTGATAACTTGTAATTGAACAAGTTTCAAAAATAATTTCTTATCAATATCTTCATTTCAACCAGATTATTTGTTTTAATTTATAGGCAATTAACGATAATTCTGTTGACTTCCCGTAGTAATTTAGGCCCTTGAACCAGTTTTAATAATAATAATTACAATTGATAAATATCACTTGCAATTTGATGTTTTGTGTAAAACTGTATGATAAACTTATTTTGTCACGTATAAAGTTAAGCGGTTTGGCAGTATGGAGCGAATAGATGATGGAAGAAAGAAACGATGGAAATTAAAACTTTATGAAATTATATCATGTCTAAGTCGACATAATATAAAAGCACGTGTGTTTGACAGAAACGTATTGGGTTTTTAATTATTCCCATCATTCCCTTTCCGCACCTTATGGTGCATAGGACACTGCATTGGTTAACCAATCGCAGCGTATCTTAATAATTGTTTTGTTACATTGAGGTAAGATGACCAGTCTTACGTTTTAGGTGCCAGTCCAGGGACTATGAAATTTTCTAGAGTAAAAACGCCTTTTTAAATAAATATTTCATGTCAACCATGTCAGGAATCGAACCCAAGACCTCTTACATGGTAGGCAAATGCGCTGAGCACTACACCGCGAGCCCGACAATTACTTATCCCACCCAGTTGCAAAAATGGCGTGACTGTATTACTTAACTAAAATAGTTTTTTTTGTTCGAGTGTCTTATGATAAAACATATATATTTCAATTTTTTTTTCAAAAAAATATTTTCAAAGAAAATTTAAAGTTTTTAAAGCCATATTTTGATACGCTAGCTTCGCAAAAAAATAAACTGTTAAATTAAATGTATGTTTATATATTTATTTTTATGAGAGCTGCAAATTTCATTCAACTTTTTTTAATTTGTGAACAATATTTTCAAACTAAAAATCAGATTCTGCGTCTAATAAATAAAAAGCGTGTGTTTTTTAAAAAAAAAATTGAGTTGAGCCTTTGTTATTTTATGCACCTTATATATAGATAGGGTACATTATTATTATTATAGGTTCCGGGTTATGGGTAATGGGTACAGGGAACTGGCAACTGGGGTTATACCGACCATGAAACCAGATGAAGGGATGTACGTAAAGATACTTAACTTAATTGAATTATTTAAAAACGACGTTAAGTGAAATAGAGGAGATGTATCATTTATACCGTTTAATGTTCTGTAAATTTTCATTTCAATTATTTATTATTTCAATATTTAATTTCTTGTGGGGTTCTGGATCCTATTCCTGGGAAAATGAGGAAAATGGTATTTTTTTAAAGCCTGGTACTTTTTTGGCATCACAACAGACCAAGAGGCCGATTGATTACTACAACACAGAACGACAAGTCTGGAAATAAATCATTTTTTTTTACTTTATGTTCTCACCAGGCATCGAATCCGGAACCTTCCGGGAACGAGTCAAGTGTCATAGCTGTCACACTACATAGACCACCAAATTGCAATTCTTGATAGGATTTCGTCATGATTGTTTATAGGTACTTGTCTTCTTTCATACGATCACTGAATCAAATTCAATTATAAACACACCTCTCCCGCTTCAACTCTTACTATTTGTATGTTATATTTGTATGTATACTTTCTTTTATAATAATTTTCTGTATACACTTATGTATGTTCTTAAATTAATAATAAATAATTATGAAATATTCGTGTTGAGTTATTGTCTACCTATAGTTAAAAGCCTAGCCTATGTCAAAAGTAAATTGAGTTACATGATCGCCTTCTGGGGAACTGGTAACAAGACACACATAACAAGAATACAAAGACAACAAAATAAAATTCTTAAACTAACATACAACCTACCCTACTTGACCTCTACGACTGAACTGTACAAAAAAACACACAATTTTGACATAAACTACTTGACTAAAATTGAGACCTAAAAATTGTGCACAAAATAACACTAGGAAACATACAAGACGACGACATAATATTAGTCAAAAATGCTGACATACACAAAAATATAACACCAGACAACAACAACACCATCATATTGAAAAAGCAAAGACAAACACAGGACAGTCAAAAATACTACATAATGGACTTAAACACTACAACGACTTACCTTACTACTTGAAAACTTTTACTGGAGACAAATTTAAAATCAATCTGAAAAAGCACATGATGACTGAACTAACTAGACTAGACGAGACATAAAATGACTAGACAATATAAAATTTCTAATGTAACCCTAACGGGTTTTTTAAAATTGTAAATAAATAAAAAAAAAAAACGCGTTTGGAATTTAGAAATGAGTTTATTAAAAAAAATATTTTACTGATTATAAAACTAGCAAATGATTGAAATAAATTATTAATGACTGACCGAAACAAGATTTTTAGCCAAAACCGAAAACCGAATTTGTTTTAGTTTCGGCCAAAAACATAAATGATTTAAATAAGTTAAAAGTCTTTTTAAATCGCCCAAAATTAGGCGTTTTTATTGTTAAACCTTACGAGTTTATTAAATTAAGTATTAAATAAAAGAAAAGTTATAAATTGAATGAGTAAAATGGTTTATTAGTGGTTTTTGGTTCGTTGTTATGGAAAAAACAACACTCTTCAGCCGAAAGCCGAAACTAACCAAAGGTCACAGGTTACAGGTCACTGGTCACGCGGCCACGAGCCATAAGATGCACCTGAGTACAGCCGAACATAATCTGACACACCCCGACCGCAGGTTTCGTCTGAAAAGTATCAGACAACTTTTGGCCGAAACCGAAACCACGAACAAAATACGTTTTATTGGCCGATACTGGCCGAAACTGAAACTTCGATCCGTGAGTCTAAATAATAAAACTTGTTTTTTTATAAAAAGAAATGTTTTTAGATAAGCTGAATAAGTAAGTACGACACTTGCCTCATGCCTAATAATTTCGGGTTGGGTTCCGTGAATTTTTTTTATTTTTTTTTATTTGAAAATTTATTTATAAACCCTTACGGATTATTATTTATTTCACAGTTTTTATAATGAACAGAGGTTTATTGTTGCAGGTCCCGACTAGCGAGGAAATTCCTGTTAAGGCAAGACCTTTTTCGTTGCATAAGTTTTTTTATTAAATTTTGTTAAAATAATTCAAATAAATATAAATCATTAAAAAAAATTCAATATAAATATAACGTAGATACTTAAAAAAATAACCACTTTTTAAAATGATTTTTCTGTTTTGTGCGCAACTTTTTATTTGAGAAGATTGAAAATCAATGCAAAAGAATTCATCAATAATTCGCATGGCCGGGTGTGATAAAAAAATATTTTTTTCAAAATATTTTACGTGCGTGCTATTTATCTACTTGAGTTATTTATAGACTTACCTTTTCAGACATGTATAGGAAAACGAATTTTCAACTGCATTTATTGCATTTCCAGCGACAACACGTCACTTTAATTTAAATATAGAATATCGAACGTATTATTCAAACAGTCACCGGTGCACAGGTAATAAAACATTCATCGGGTGCTCTACATAGACGTCGGGGAAACTTTTTTGTTTATTGTATCTGATAATAGCCATTAACCAATTAACAACCAGAATATTTAAAAAAAATACCAAGTAAAATTTATATCACTATTTATTTATCAATTTGTTTTTTTAAATTAATTTGTACCAAAATTAATTTTTATTTTATTCACACCTATAAGGCTTTAACATATATAGAAGTTATATAAAACGACGAGTGCATAAACAACATAAATTTAAAAAAATACATTACAAAGAAAAAAACGATAAAACAGGGTTTACAAGTATAGTAAGTTTATAATATTTTAACTAACTAACTAACTAACCATCACGCCATTTCCTCAGAGGGGTAGGCAGAGAGGATAGAACGCCACACCACTCTGTCCTGGCACACTTCCTTTGCTTCCTTCACATTCATACATCTTCTCATGCACGCACGTCGATTATTCCGACTTTTCACATGACCACTTTCAAGAATTTGTTGTACTTGATCATGCCATGTCTTTCTCGGCCTTCCTCGACTTCTACAACCAGACACATTCGCATCATAAATCTTTTTAGCCGTTCTTTCATCATTCATTCGCTCCACATGACCGAACCATCGCAAAAGACCTTTCATAATTTTGATAATATTTTTTTTTTTTTAATATTTGAATTTACACACCCGCAAGGGAGCTCAATTTTTTCTTTAAATAACAAAATATTAGTAACGAAGAAAACAAAAATTTTCATAACTAATATTATGTCTGTGCATTAAAATAGTTAATGGTGTATGTAGGTTACTGTAAGTTTTCATATAAAATATCATAGTGAGTGTATTCACAAAAACAAAAATTGTACGTTTACTTGGTTCATCGACAAGCATTAAAACACAAACAAAGGCTTATTAAATTTGAACGCACTCCACGTCCCAGCCCACGAACAATTCCACTCAAATTTTTAATGACCGTTGCTTTACGTTTGCGTAACAATAAGTTTTCGCGTAAATCATTCTAGTGTGTCTAATAACATAAATGACCTGAACTAACACATTAACTTAGGGTACAATATTTGAACGCACTGTACATACCTATTTATTCAACCAAATTTTATAAAAGCTACATCGTGTTTAAAAGAAGAGCTAATCTTTAAAATAAGCTCTTTAGGTAAATATATATTTTTTTAAAACCTTCATAATGTGCACGTATAACGATTGATAGTAATAAAAATAAGAACAAATGTTTCTTTTTTATCAATATGATAATTAATAACTACACTCAGATTCATCAAATCTGGCGGCTGACAACCCTTTACTAATTACGGTCCTTTCTGGAACTCCCTAAACAATGGAGCAGTCATTTGAGAAACCCCATAAGTCAGGTTTTTGGCTGATGTGACTTTAATTTGAAACGCACTTCATCCCGGCGGCCTCCGTGGTGTAGTGGTCAAGACGCTTGACTCACGCACGAAAGGTTCCGGGTTCGATTCCCGGTGAGAACACAAAAATTAAAAATGTGATTTTTCTCAAGCCTGGGTGCTCTGTGATGTAATTCACCACTGTAATTAGGCCTCCTGGCCTGTTGTGGTGCAAAAGAAATGTAATGTAATGTAATGTAATCCCCTTTAGAAACCAACGTTTAACAAAAAAATTAAGGTAAATATTAAACAAATAGTAAGTGATAAACAAACATGACGTAAGCTCATTTTTTATTTAAGTAAGATATAATCTTTACATAAAAAAATAGACTAAATTAAGAAACGTTTTAACTAATAGACCAATAAATGGGGGGGTCTCTCAGGTGACCTATTCAATGATGTTGTTTGAATATATTATTGATTGATTTGGTGTTTATTTTGTAGAACTCCATATTTAAACCTATAATATTAGAAATCAAACACTGATTTGAGTCTACTGAATACTTTATTTTATTTTTACAAATATAAAAACAAAAACTTCGATTTATTTTCGATTTCGTTTATCTATTTCAATATTCGATTGATATATATTTTCGACAACTAATCCTAATCTTAAGTTATAAAACTATAAAGCTTCATTAATTATCTCACAATACATACATGTATGTCAATAAATACTTTGTTCCATTTATCCAAAATTCAAATATAAATACCTAAATTCCCCAGTACCTATTAAACACTTAGCCTTGCCCTTAACTATTGGTTTTTCCTTCATTATGATTAATGTACATGCTATGGTTCATAAGATTATTTTTATTTTCTACTTAAGTACCTTGAATTCTATAATTATATAAGGACATTGAATCCATCTAATCTTTACTTTCGTTTGAAAATACCCCAACAAGGCGAAACAATTGTCACGAAATATTTGTTTTCATATTTTTTATAAATGTAAAAATAAAATAAAGTTTTTAGTAGACTCATACTAGTGTTTGATTTCTCATATTATAAGTTTGACTATATTCTTCGAGCTGAAAAAGACAATAAACCATTTGTTATTTTTAGAATGAGACGAATATAATTGTGATTTCTACAATAGCGGCATATATTTTGTATTCGTAATAAATACCTGTTAAAATATATTAAAAATGAATGGTTAGAACTTTTTAAATATCTTCTAAAGTTCAATAAATAGATGGTTTATCATATTCACGAGATATATTTTACGTCATCAGTTTCTATTCTAATACAGGCGAAATATAATAAACATTTTGCCATGACAAGCTCATAATAAATGTGACAGGTTTTGTAAGGGCCTACCCTTGTTACAAGCTAAAACTTTATCCATGGAAATTCTGAAATCTGACGCCTAGTAACTGTCTTGTGCGCGGGAAAATCAATTAATGTCTGTCACTAACTAGGACAATATTAGGAATGCTATTGGCAGATCGTCAGTTCGAGGGACCAATAGGGACGTTCCTTAATTATTCTTCGATTCCGAATGTTCGAGATCGAAGCGGAATTCGATATTCGCGAGTCTCCGTACCTAAAAATCACGTAAATTTTATAGGGTGGCCCGGAACTGATTGACATATGTAATTAAAATTAGTAATTGGAAACATAAACATAATATATTTATTCATTTGTCAACCGACACAAGATGATTCTGTGGCTTGGATCTAAAAGGTCCAGTGCTGTAAATTGCAATATTACTGTAAAGCTATTTTTTCACACATTTTGTGGCGTTATAATGAACTGTTTGACATATTTGATAACTAATATTAATAAAAAAACATTATCACATTTGAATATGCACATAAAGTATTTAAAATATATTTATTTACATTGACATCGACTATTTACTAAATGCTGACAAGTTGGCCCTTTTAGATGCAAGCCACATACGTAAGACGTGTAAAGAGTTATTACGCTATTATTAATACAATTTTAAAGCCTTGTATTATGGTTAGATGTTAAATTTTACAATGTTGTATAAAAAATGTCAGAGAGGCCTAGAAGGTCAATCAACTGAAATCAAAATTTCCTAAAATTATTAATGATTTCCTTGTTTGCACATTATAAGGTACTGCATTAGAAGGTTCACCAAATTTAAAGCTTGAAGATCATTTGTTACATAAGTTGTAAGATTACCTAATTATACAATAAGTTCACTTGTCGGTGATAGTGTCCTGACGAAGAGGCAGGTATGTCTCGAAATAGTCAGTAAGTGTTTATTTACAAATATTTACTAACATTTTATAAAATGTTTGACTACAATGCTAATGGTTTAAATATTAACAATACCAATGTTTTCAAAAATGTTCAAATGTTTGTAGACGAGTATGTATTTTATTCTTCTTTCTAGAGAATTAAATGAAATTGATATTCATGTATGAAAACACAGATGGGGAATATTTTTGACAAGAAAATACGGAAGTCTAGGCATTTACAGGGCCTATAACCCGGTTACAACATATATCGTTTTAATATATATTGGCTGTGTTAAGGACAAAGGCTTCAAGCCACATTTACGAATAAAGAATTTCATTATTTTAATCGTGTTTTTAATCAATTGCGTAGGTCTAATACATATTCAAGTAAAAACATATAAATCGCAAACACCTATTAGCACAATATATTGGCCAGTATGTTTATAAGACTGACCTAATTGGTTAAAAACCCATTACAATAACTTTGGGCAAAATTTAATTAGTTAGTTTCTTTTTAATTTTCTTGTGTCCATTCCATAATAAATAATTATTTAAAATATGACAGTCTGCTTCTCACCACCCTGTTTATTCTACGCTGAGGCCGTCTGGAAAGTTGAGTTTAGAGTTTCTTCACAATAAAAGTGCTGGGAGAGAAATAATTTTGATGGAAGTTTAATCAACTTTGTAATTGGGTATTGAAAGTGTGAATGTTTTGCACGCGTTTCTACATTTGAATAACGAAATTCGTTAAAATGATTCAAATGGAAATGTTTCAGTACAAACTTACATTGTTTAATATATCAAAGCAGTTAACTCGATTGAAATAACTTTTAGGTAATTAAATAAAACAACCGTTTAAATTATTCCTGGGACTAATATTATAACATCAAACAAATCAGGGCCCTTATTACAATGGGAAGTTAACAGAGTTATCTTTAGCTGTCTTTAGAGTAAAATCTACTTATTTGTACAAAACTGGGGTATTTTTGCTTGAAAATTTGAAGTAACTTCCACGATTACCAGTGGTCAAACATGTCTTAAAAAAGAACATGATTATTTATACACGTTCGCAGTTGTAAAATCGTATCTTTCATTTAGGAATTGACGGTTAAAGCCGTCAAACAAAATGACATTGGAAGTGAAAAAAAAGCTATAACTTTCGTAAAACTGAAGAAATCGTATGTTCGGAAAAGACCTCGTGTCTCTTTGAACAACATGTATGTATCAGTATGTTAGTCATATAAAATTTAATAAATGTTGTTAAATATTTGTATATAACCACTAAACGACTTTTCTGTGTCTATCGGTTTCTAGACGTACCCGTCTCTTTGCCAGAACACCAATCGAACCAACATGCAAAACCCACTGTACACCTTAACTATAGTTGTTGCACAAAAATATAAAGCCAACACGACATGCATTTTAATAAGCACATGCACTGATTAGCTTATGAAATTATTTTGTGAGAGAAATAGTTAAAAAAAGAGGGAGAAATGAAGGGGGTTAGCGTCAGTTTAATAGGTATAGGGTGACCATTATAATCGAACACTGAGTAATGGGCTGAATTGAAAGTGAAAGTGTTAAGTCAGTTTTGCATTTATTTATTTTATTTTGTTCAGAAAACATACAATCATACATAATAATTATTGAAAAAAAAAAATTTCTAACATAAAAAGATCAATTTAGTTTTTAAAAACTAAGCAAAAGATGTTAACATTGAATGAGACAAAAAAATAAGTAAAAAAGAAACTCAAGTGAGAAAATAATAATTGTTAACATTTGTGTTTCCCATGAAGGTTATCATTGGTATTAAATAAAAATATCCAATGCACACTCCGAGTCATCGATGCACACACACGTGAACGCACATATAAAACATACACAAACATATACATTACATGCGGCACATATACATAGCATAAACCACTCAAGATGTACATTCAGCAATTGTCCCAAATAGTCAACTCCATGAGGAAATTTTCTGTATAAATGCAACGTGCAGTTAAATATGTCTACATCAGTACTAGTGCATTATAATTTTTATAGGCACGTCTAATGGATGAATTCGAGGTATTATTGTTTAGGTATAATTTGTTGTTGTATGTTGTTTTAATTAGTGTCCTAACGAAGAGACGGGCACATCTCGAAACCGGTAGAATCATATGAGAAAAAGTTTCAGCGAACATGTTAATTTTTCATATTGAAAATTTGATTATTCTTTCTGGATAATAGAAGATAACTTTGATTACTTTCGATTGTAATATTATCCCAAGGCTCCGATTATAAAAGAAAGTTAAAGGAGTTGTCTTCAACGGTCTATTTTATAAAATCAATATTTTAGTACGAAAATGTGTATACACAGACTAGGAAATGAATGTACCACTCATATCGATATTTTAAACTCGAGTCTCTGTGAATTTAGATCATCTCTTAATAATTATTTTATGATGTTCTATAGGTTACTAAGTTATTAAAACGAATTATTTGCGAAAGCTACTTATACTAATGATCTGTGTTAATTCATTTTATGTTTTTTAAAATCTTTCGTATCCTGACATACATACATGTATATTTTGTGTTATTTTTCTTTCTATACACATGTTTTAATAAAAAAAAATAGTACAATATTTGAGTTTGTCCAAATGTTTGCAGGCAAAAGACTGGATACCTTCTTTAAGGTATTTTCCATCCCTGTTGTAATTTGTTAATTTTTTTTAGTGTTTCAATTTTTTTATATCTAACTAACTCATTATATTGTTAGATTTTATATTGTAAAAGGCACTTGTGTAGTATAATAAATAAATAAGCACAAACATTTTAACTAATGTACTCATTTTTCTTCGTCCGTAACGTGTAATTAAATATGTTGATAAATGAATATTTTATTTTTCACACAGGAAATATACTTTCATTTTAAAGACAATTGAAGATAATTCTGTCAATTGTCCAGGTATCCAGGGTCATTTTATTTCAAATGAATCGGGTTGTGGTCCTGTGGCTAGGTCTCGGACTCACGGACCAAAGGTCTGTGGTTCGAATCCCACTCTACCCCAACTTAATTTCCATTTTCTAATAGTGAGTTATTTAACTCGTGAGGTATTTAACTCGTTGAAAACGGCCCTCAAAATTAAATATTTGGGTAAATCATAAGAACGCAAATATTTCTTTTTTAAAAAAAAAAAAAAAAAGGAATCAGATTTTGTGTGAAAATCAATGTTAGAAATAACGATACAATAATTATTCCGCCTCTATAACATATGGGCAGCACGTTTATCTACCATTTTAAAAAACTCGGGTGTGATTCCCGACATTGCCTATTAAAAATATTCATATAAAAAATATTTTTACAATCGAATATTTCATAGTCATGACTAGAACCTAAAACGTAAGACTCATTTATATGTAATTCAGTGCTCTATGCACCACTAGTTGCGGAAATTGAATGATGATTATAATTGTTATTGTTAATCTCAGGTGATTTTTTTATTGAAGAAGAATTGAACATTTACATAATATGCACAGAGTCATAATACATTTGAAAGCAATCAATTCAAATTTATCGAAAGCGTTGGTCTCCCCCCGTCGTAAAGTTGTGTTAAAAGTGTTTAGGACCTTTATAGAGTAACCACAATATGTCGCCCTATTTTTGATCCTTTTCCAATCATCCAATTGACCACATGTGCGGCTGGATAATATTTCTCAATCAATCGGTAAAACCCCGATATTCCAATCTAGTCCGTATTGTTATATAAACGTAGGTCGCGTGCTGCTTGCGTTACGCAGTGACATGGGTCCGCGTAACTTTCAATTACTGTATTACGCCTATCGAAAAAGGTTCCGAAAACTTACTTTACACAATTGTTGACAAATCGACTGTGAAATTATGTCTTATTGATATCAAATATTGAATATGCATAAGCTTAGTGATATGGTACAGCTGTCAAATTGTTACACAAGCATTTTTTCGTGTTATGGTACCTTTAAAACAAAAATTAAAGCAACCAATTCGTTAAAATATTTTTAATATGTCAACGAGGCAAACGTGCCGACCATTTTGACAACGAGGCGGAGGAAAATAATAGGTTACGAATATTGTCGCCATAAATTATTTTTTTATTTATTTATTTATACACGGGATTTCTGTCATTTATATTACATATTATTGAAAAAGTATTTATATAATAAAACTAATTACGGACAGAGGCATTATACTTTTCTGGCCCCTAAGCTATTCAATTTTTTAAGCAAGGACATATTGGCGAACAAAATGAAAAACAATATTTTCAAAGCTAGAGTACATAAATGCATTGCTAAAAAGACTAGGCAAGAAGCTGAGGAATATGTTTCTTATATAAGAATGTAATTTTAGTTTCTTAAAAATCCTTTTTCGTTTTATTGATGTAGATATGTTGTAATTTTTTTATTTTTTTATTTCTTTTGAATTATTACACAATTAATGTGAAATTATGTTCAATTATGTATAAATAAATAAAACACTGACACTCCGGAACGTGCCTGTGGACCAGTGGAGTGGCTTTATCCATAAAAAATATATATATTGAATGTACCTACCTATTGAATAAAAAATTTTGACAGTGGAATACAGTAGATGTTTTGCTAAACCTAGGCGGTACATAGAAAGAAATCAACTTCAATGAATCAGGAGTATCAATTCATAGACGTTCTACGTTTGTAAAATTAAGTTTATCTAAGAGTGTTGAGAATTTTATTATTATTTATTAGATCTCCAAGGTACCCATCTTAAAATGAAAGTATCTACGAAATTAATTTTGAATTTTCTTCAGAGACTCTGAGTAAGTAATGTAATTCGGTGACCATAGTGGTGAATTAAAGTCTAATTGACGCCTCACCAGAGATGTGCACAGATATTTTATTGTATTTATGTTATAATTTTTTTTGGCACAAATCCCAATAGTTTTAGAGCTTTGTTAAATATTTTAGTTATATGCTCTGTAAATTTTCATTTCAAATCAAATAAAACCCCCAGATCTCACAGTAAAAACATCAGTAATTTTTATATAATTTATTGTATAATGTTGTATGATAATAAAGCAGAATTTTTAAATTTGTAGAATTTCATGGCATGACACTTGTTTATTTATTTATTTATTTATTCATATTTTTCGCTTACAAACTATAAATTAATAATAAAAATAATGTGACCTCACTGGGGTTTCCCGTGCCGAGGACACTTAACAATTTAGTTTTTTTTTATTACATTTGAGAATAAACAAAGAAGACTCACTTAAGAAACAAACATAATTAAACAAATATTCAGACAGTTTTAAAAACAAGGTATTTATATACATCTATATTATTTATATTACAAAACACTTCAAAACACACAATGAAAACAACAAAAACCTAGCAATAGCAATACAGTTGTGGAGCAGTTGATTCAGCATTGGTATGGGCGAATGAGACAATCCATTTTACTTCTACCTAGCTCCACTATCCATTTTTTTATAGCCTTTTTAAACATTTTCTCATTACTAATTGCTTTAATAGATAGTGGAAGTAGGTTATAGATTTTAATTGAATAATACTCAAAATCCCTTTGTCTGAAAGTGGTATTTATATTGAGCTGCAGTTTGTTTTGTTCACATAAGATATGTCATTTGGACAAATTATGGGATAAAATGTTACAATCGTGAATATTTTTGATTTCTTTTAATATTTTCACATAATTTGCAAATATTTGAACATGTACATTGTGCATTATCAATGACATCAATTTCATAGTTTGTTAATATTAAAAATAACACTAGACCAAGATGCAAGCCTTGAGGTACTCCACTGATTTCAATATTTGTTATTATTTATAATTGATTTTCACAGACAGGTTTCTATCAAATAAGTACATTGTAAACCAATTTAGCAAATCACCTTTAATTCCAGATTTACAACCGTAGAGAGCTTATTTTATTTTACTTTTTAATCGTTCTATAAAAAAACATCATAACAAAATAACTCCTTACAAATTCTAACTGACAGTGTTGGTATATTTTATTTTATTATATTTTTTATTTTTGCACCACAACAGGCCAGGAGGCCCAATTACAGTGGTGAATCACATCACAGAACACCCAGGCTTGAGGAAAATCACATTTTAATTTTTGTGTTCTCACCGGGAATCGAACCCGGAACCTTCCGTGCGTAAGTCAAGCGTCTTGACTATTTAATACTATATTCTCGTATACAATCTATATTTTCGTAAAAGTTACCCAATGCATCTTTTTTTTTGGACTACAATATAACAGGAGATCAAATTACAGCAGAGGACACCCAGGATTGAGAAAAACCTCGTTTTTTTTGTTCTCACCGGGAATCGAACCCGGAATCTTCCATGCGTTAGTCATGTGTGTCTGCTTTTAAACTACGGAGGTTGCTATTAAATACATTTAATGAAAGGCAAAACGACGGAAAACAGTAAGTGTGTAATGTGTGTATTTTAATTCCTTTAGAAAACACTTTTTACTAAAGGTTTCAAATGGTTTTTACATACCGTTATATATTTATAATTTACGTTTAATGTGCATTTTGGTAGTGATGATAGATTATTAACATAAAAAAAAAACAGTAATTCAACCTATCAGTAAGGTTACGAGTATATTATTTTTAAGAAAAAATGCATAATTTAATTAATTAAAAATTTTCTTTTTAAATCTCACGAGCCCACGGCACGTGGTAGGGGAGCGCCTAGCCGCGACACCAGCAGCGATATCTCGTTATCCTTTAATGATAATTGATGGCCTTCAAACCTATAATAATTCTTCAATCTTGTATTTAGGTAGGGTAGATTAACTATCCAAACTTATTCTGCGTATGAGACCAACAGACAAAGGACGCTGCAAACTAAATTGGAAGAGCCACGCGACCTTAAACAAAGGAACGCGTGTCATTCTTTTTATTACAATTACCAATTTGTGATCGTTTCACATATTGCACATTACACGCAACATTTCATGTACCACCTAATTCATAAATTGATTCGGTGTTGAAAGTAACGTGTTATTAGTTCCATTGAAATTACTCAAATGTAAAACGATATGCCAGATAAATGAGATTAAAAACATGTTTAAATTTGTAAATCGATTGCATATGAAAATTGACAGCCGCTGTTTCCCCCCTAGCGGAAAAAAACACACACACACACTTATATTTCTACCATATGAATGTATTAATGCTATCATAAACATCAAGTAGCGTGTTATTTATATTCTTGGCGACATTCTCTATGGTGCGAGGGCGGCAAATCTTTAAAGACCACACATACAGCTGCGACACGCCCATTTTAAATTTGGTACCGCAATATTTTAAATTCAGAACCAGCGGCTAGCAGAATCTCGTTGGGCGAGTAAAACAATTATGGCGATCGTATAAGACTGCCTCCCGAACTAAGAATTTACGAAAAAAGCAACATGGCCGCGGGAAAAAAATATATTTAGTGAACACGGTCTACCGGTTTTGTGTGTGATAATGCGAGATTTTTTACTCTGAATGTTTTTTTACACTAGTATTTTTGATGAGTTTGAAGACGTGATGAGCCCATAAGCGGGGTTGGTTGTGCCTACCACAATCTGTGGGAAGTTTATTGGGTGCAATAAAATGGCGAAGAATAGTCGTCGTGTGTTTTATTCCAGGGATTACTATTTAGAGACGTTTAATGAAGCAAATACGTGGATGGCGTCGGATTGTTTGTTTGTAATTTGCCGTTCCCTTTCCGTGTAAATGACGCCTCGGTCATTATTATTTGTCGAATGTTTATTCTTAAAATAAACATTCCCGTTTGTTTCGTTAATCAATAGACTGTTGAAAAAGTATCATTAGGACTTCAAGCTCGTATGCAATCGTAAAAATAAAACCGCCAACCTTTTCATCATCCTTTAATTTTTTTTTAAGAAAATGAACAATTACAAATATCTAGGAATTCAGACATTTAATTGAATTTTTCTAGAACACGTTATATTTATCGAAAAACACGAAGTTACCTAGAAAGCCCCGTAAAAAGAATTTAACTGACTAAAACCCCATATGTGTATTAAGATCTTTTCAATTTTCTGTTCAGTGAATAAACAAAAAAAATATTTTGTAATGCGGATAGAATACACTATAGAAAAAGGAATGATGTTAATTTTTAAAATTGGTTTGTGATCCTGTGGTAGTGTAATAGACTCACAAACTCGAGTTTTAAGGCTCGTACCCCCTCTACTACAACTCTAAGTTTTTATATTCTTGCAGAGCTATCTCAAACTAGTTGCGAGTTCAAAAATGTTAATATTTTGATAAGTAACTCATTATCATTTGCTATCCGCATCGTATTGATAATTTTATATATTAAAACATAACGTCAAGATAATCAAACGATTAGTCTAACCATTTAATTTTAGTTGCCAGTCTTGCGACAGTAAAATATTGGTGTAAAATTAACTATTAAATAATACCGAATTTCATCCTTGTCAGGAATCGAACTCGGAACCTCAAGTATGATAAATGAACGCTCTGACCTCTACGAGGTGGACAAATCTTCGCACGATTTCCTCTTATAGAATTTTTATTTCAAAGTAGCTTCTGGTTCTTTTACACACACATAACCGACTCAACACAGACAGTAAAGTATTAGAACACAGATACTTCTTTGAAAAATATATCAAGATACTTTTTTTACAGGATTTATTTCACGCAGAGAATGTCATTCCGACGCAACGCGAAGCGTGTTACAAAAATTTATGAATCTTTTTATGTCCGGTGATAGTAGCTTTCGCGGAACTGTCACCCGCTGGTAGCCAAATGGTGAGCTGTCATGGTAAGTGACAGCGGGAATATTGGCCAATCAGGAGGCCGGTAATGCCAATTATTTACATCTGGATATTCTGAGGATTTTGAGAAAATTTAGAGTCGAGTTCAGAACTACCCAAATCAAAATTTACTCTCCAAAATCATTTAGGCAAACTTATGTCGCATTTGAGCGATAATTATGCACAGCTTACTATTTTATTTGACTTTCGATAATAATGTTTTACAGTTAATATGTTTATGCTATTATAAATAAAATAATTGTTTTTTGTTTTAAATCACCACCACCGTTTATATCTTCCTATAAACAAATATCTATGGAGTGCGCCCAGCTTCCAGCCCGTTCTCAGTGAACGGTGATACTAGCCGATTACCTCAGCTAATTCCTCCTTACAAAAAAGTACGCGATATTTTTCATCATTAACCCAAGTCAGCTTTTTAAGTACTAAAACAAGCTTGTAGATTACAAATATTATTTGATGATTCTCTATTTAGAAACTAATATTTTGAACATTATTTCCTATTAAAAGAACTATTTTTTATTGATATAATACCGTTGACATATTATGTACCACATAGGACATCTGGCGTTTGCAGTAGCCATTTTTGGCATTATTTATTTTGAAAAAAATCGACCAGTATTAGGTGTTTACAGTTACTGCTAAATATCATTGTGGTATTTGTAAAAAAACTTTGGCACAAGTATTGTTTAAAAAAATAGTGTAGAATAAATCTACGTATATCGCGTGGTTAATAATAATTGTAGTTTGAGTTGATTTTCACATAAAAAAAGTCATTTATGATTAAATTTCTTACGTATTATGTACTTATATGTAGGAACAAATAAATGAATATTTTTGTAGATTATCAATCAAATAAATCACGGCTTGTCACTGATTCTCGCATTCATATTGTAATTTATACTTACTTGTTTATTATTTAATAATAAAATAATCAATATACTACATGGATACAAACATAAATTTAGTGTCTGCAATGATAAACAAAAATAAAAACCTTGAAAATATTACGCCAATAATAGCGAATAAGTGTAGCTATCACTTCTATTAATGACATCCTTGTATCAATAGAAACATCCAGAAATGTCGTATGTGTAATGTGGAACCCCCTATCTCGTATCTCTATGGGGTTGTTAGATTTAATCAGGATTGTGATAGGGGACTAGAATAACTAGGATCACCATTCTCCGAGCTTCTGCGGTCCAGAATAATTATTGAAGGCACTTATGGACACATGTGGATCAAAACATTAGAATGAAACTTTGCATTTTGTGTGTGAGGCGTGGCTTCTGGTCACCATTTTACTATCATGTACGAATAAATTTTAGCTTTATTAAATGAAGGCTTATTTAAGACCAAAACTACCATTAGTCGACTTTCAATTAAGCTTACAAGAAAACAGATTATTTCAAATGCTTTTTTTGGTACTCGAAATAATCGTTTTTTAATATCATATCACTCATAAAAACACCAAAAAAGTATATAATTTTTTTTTATTTCAAAACGCTTTATAATTTTAAAATGTACCTAATATTTAATACTCGTACATTATTAGTAGGCACATGGAAATAAAAACAATTTTTATTTTATATAAAATATTATTGATAAATTTGCTTTGTAATTCATGGAAGGGTTAAAATTTTATGCATTTTACATCTAAGTATTTCAAAAATAATGTTTAAATTATTATATCGATAATATTTTTGTGCGTTTACTGAAATTCAATAAACGTAATAAGAAATAAATAATAAAATGTTAGTATTTTTTTATTGTGTCTGGACTTTTATACCATATTATCAAAAAATGCAAATTAAAAAAATAGAAATAGAAAAATTGTAAGCTATTTAAGAACAGGTTAACTAATGAGATAGCAAACATCCATTTGTACACTATATAAAAATGTGCCTTTTGTAACCTTATTATTCGAATAACTTATTATGAAAATAAAACTGTTTTCAATTAAAATAAACGCCATATTTGTCTGCACTGAATATAAAAAATCTGAAATTCACAATTCCACCAATTTGAGGAATTGTGGACACCATTCATCAAGAGAAAAGAGCCCATACTTTGAGAAAATAAGGGGAAAATGAGATTACCCAAAAGATGCAATACAAAAGGCAATAAATTAAATTGATTATTTTTCCCATATAATGCGGACATTGAGGTATCGGAAAGGCTCATTTTGAAGACTGTTTGAAGCAAATAATAAGTTACGAGATTTTTGAAAAGGTATTCCCTCGACATGAACATGAGCAAGAATGATTGGGAGTTTATTTCTTATGATAAAATAAATATATTTTCAGGACTAATAAATAATGATATAACTCAGACCAAAAAGTTTACTTGACGATTTTTATGCAACTGGTGCGGCGCGACTCTGAAAATAGCGGAAAATAATGGGTGGTGCTCACTTTTAAATTTAGAAATATTTCAATCTATTGTATATTGATTTATGTTGTATTGTAAAAACCCTCTGTCAATGTTATAAACGAATTATTCTGACTGACCCTCCAATAACTAAAAGGGTCCCCATACATTTGTCATCATTAAATTCGCACCGAAGGAAAATGGCGAAATTCATTTCCTGGATCTTACTCATTTCTCCGATAAACATGTCCCCGTTCTCACGGACCTTTGATCAAATGCCCTCAAGTCGCGAATTATGGCAACATTTGTTATTGTAGGAACAATTTATATCCAGCGGAAGCACACATGACGCCATTACGGGGAAGCGCTCATTTTGCAGGAAGTGCCGCCATCTTATTGCAATAAAATGGCGAGACATTTTGACGTTTCGTTTTTGGCGGGGAAGCGAAATATGAGGAGATGATTGATCTTCTTGCTATCTTTTTTTTATATTTCATTGCGAAAGCTTTTCGTTTGAAATCAGAATGGGAGCTTCAAAGGATAAATAGATAGAAAAACCCTCTAAATATGTTTTGTCGTAAATTTTAATCGGATGCGATTTAAAAAAAGCGTTATTTTTTTTTAATTTATGGTCGAAGTTTAACGAAACGTTAATAAACAACTTGATTCAAAATTTAAAAATTTCCATTTTAACCACGTTTATAAGGTGTGTTCAGAAAAAAATTTAAATTTTCGTTTTTTGAAAGAAAAAATATTTTTCGTCCACATTATAATATTGTTGCCTTCACAGTAGTCCTTATTCGATATTTTGTAATTCTTCCAATCCTCAAAACACTTCTTAAACTCGATCTTTGGGATAGCCTGTAGCTCTTTCAGCGATGCGCTTTTAATGTCATTTATGTTTGTAAAACGACGGCCTTTTCAGGTTCTCTTTATTTTTGGAAATAGGAAAAAGTCACTCGGAGCCATGTCTGGCAAATGTGGAGGCTGAAACATCATTACAGTATTGTTTTTGGCCAAAAGTTTCACAAACTAGCAATGAAGTAAGAGCAGATTATCATGCTGCAAAAGCCATGAATTAGTTTGCCACAAATCTGGGCGTTTTTTTCGGATTGTTTCACGCAAACGGCATTGAACTTGTAGGTAGTACTCTTAATCGATTGTTTGACCTCGTGGTAAGAATTCATAATGCACTTTGCCATTAAGATCGAAAACACAGTGAGTATTACCTTCGCGTTTAACCGCACTTGTCTAGCCTTTTTCGGTCTTGGCGATCCAGAATGCCCCCACTGGTACAATTGAGCCTTAATTATGTTTCGTCACCTGTCATAACACGTTTCAGTAATTCTGGATCGTCGTTGACTTAATTTAGTGATACTCGAGCAACTTCCGTTAGCCGCTGTTTTTGTTCAAAATTCTACAATATTGGAACAAATTTTGCTACCACGCATTTCATACCCAAAACGAAATTTCACGAAATGATCCAATCGATATGCCAACATTATCAGCGAATTCTTCGATTGTGATTCGGCGATCGTTCATAACCATTTTATCAACTTTTCATCGGTGGTTGAAGTGCTGGGGCATCCTTGCCGTTCGTCATCTTCAATGTCTTCACGGCCATCTTGTAAACGCTTATATCACTCTTAAATTCTTGTTTTACTCATAAAAAAACCCACCATAGGCCTTTGTTAACATTTCACACACTTTGTTACACTTTATTTATTTTTTTTACACAAAATTTGGTACAAATTCTTTAACCCATCTTTTTTAACAAACTTAAATCGCCGAGATAAAAAAAACATGCGTAACCTTAGCGGCTGCTCTAGACAAAGTAAACAATGAATAATGCTGGAAAAAAAATGACAATCGGATTATTTGAACCGCGAAATTTAAAAATTTTCGTTATTTTCTGAATACATCTCATCTCGTATGTAGATACTGATAAATGTTTAGTGGGTTATTATAACTGGGTGTTGAACATCTTTAAACAATACCGGTACTTACATTTTTACCTCAATGCTCGCGTGGCTAGTCGGCCAAAATAATGTAAGATTTTTCATGGTTTCGGGCATCTTTTTAAATGAAAAAATGCCTATCGTAAAATGTATTTTTATTACAAGGTAACAACAAAATATAATGTTTTAAGGTAGAGAAACATTAAACATAACCTTTTATTATAGGAACCTGGTAATAAAACAGTATTTAAGGATTTATGAGAGGTCAAGAAATAAAAAACTTATATATCATAAGTTTAAAAAAATTGAGTACATATTATAGCCAGATGATCCAGTAATACAATGGGAAGGAAAAAAAACCCCTTGCTCTAAACTAAAATATAAACTCAATGTTCGCGTGGACTACTATGGTAGTCCTTACGATTCAACACCAAATTTAATAGTCGTGTGCTTACACTCAGCGTCTGCGTGGCACTTATTCTTAAGATAATTTTGAACGTAGTTTTGCAGAAAGCATCCAGTAATACAAAAGTGAAACTGAGATAATAATAGCACATTTGTGAAAATAGTGAATAATCACATCTATACAACAGTTTTTTACTTTAACAAATGATAAATTATAAAGAGATTTGTTTTTTTTTAATAAAGCGAAAATGAGTTTTATTATGTATTTAATCAGTTTCATTACTTTTTCATATCTGGCTGACCACACAATCTAAGATATGCATTGTGCAAAACATAGTTGGCCCTGGTAAAACTCTAATGTATTTTGTTTCATAATGTATTTAACATGTTATTTTATATTTATATAAGGGTACATAATTGTAAAGAATCACTTTATGATTTGTTGTAACAATTTTGAAAATAATTTCATTATATGTGACCACCAGACAACCTAAAATACGTACTGTGAAACTGTTAACTTTACCTTTATGAACACGTGATAGAAATACGTTGCATTTGGTTTACCTATGCAGTGCCCTATGCACTACTGAGTGACAAAAGGGAAATGATGAAATATTTTTCATTAACGTATAATGACATATTATTTCGCATTGGAACAAAATTCATGTTTTAAAACATTTGAATAATAATAACACAAAATATATTTTTTAAATTGGATCTAGAGAATATTAATGTTGTTAAAAATATTTAAAGTAGTTAAACGTATCCCCCTGTGCTGCTGAAGAGTTTCATGAACCACCTTCAGTGCGTTTCGCGAAATCAGATCAACAGGTAAGTCTACCAGGCTAACATAGATTGCCAGAAGACGCCGAGATACCATGATTAACCATGCTGGTACAAGAAACAGGGGTTCTGCGATACTATCTTCGATTGTAACACGCGTTGCAGAGATGTGTTCTGGTATTCGCAAGAAATAAACAAAATACATTTGTGTTTAATTGCCGGAGGAGAGATACGATCGGGTTACCTTCGTACGTTTAACATGCTAAAGAACTGCCCGAGAAATGAGATAAGCGAACGAGAACTGTATAATTCATTTTATAATCTTTAAATCTGTCATCATCACCCCGTTTTAAATATAGTGTTTGGTGAATTAATGAAGATGGATAGTCATGATAATGCGCATGTTAAAAATAATTATTTACATTGGTGATTATGCATGTATTTTTATAAAAAGAAAAACCTTTTAATCTTAAGAATAACGTTGACTATGAAATATATTTCGTTGTTAATAATTATGCGTGAACGTAAATATACGTAAATAAATATTGAATAGATATTCAACTAACAATGATAATCCAATGTTTTTTTCTATGTAAAATACAGTTTTCGGCGTCAAATTGAACCAGAACCCTAGACGAGCGTTTTTGACTCCATTGCTGTTCTCATGTAAAAACATCGACTGGAGTTGAGCTCATCTCGTTGTTTAGTCGTTGGCGCATTTGCCTACCTTTCTTGAGGTCTTGGGTTCAATTCCGGCAGGGCTAACGTGAAATATTGATTATTGAGGTTGTTTATATTGCAATATTTTATTGTTCCTGGACTGATACCTAAACCGTTGGACTTATCAACATTATGTAACAGAAATTATCGGAGTTTGCTGCATTTCTTTTTTAAATGCCGTGTTTTCTGCATCACTGGGTGCAAAATGAGAAATAATGATAATCAAATATTTTAACATCATTTTCAATTTAAAAAAATATGAATCGTCATTTTAAATACTGTTATATAAAATATTTAAGGAAAATACATTAATCTGTCACAATAAACTGCTATTTAAAATTATACGTTGTTCGGTGTACCACAAAAAAATATTGAATTTGAACAAATAACTTGTTTTAAGCTTACATTATGTCATTTTGAAATAGTTGAGGAAAAATGTTTTAAACATCTGTTTTATACATCGCTTTTGAGCAGAGGTGGCCAACTTGATCAGATTTACTTTTTACTGTCCAGAGTCCTTGCGATCTATCAATAATTTTATTAGAGTTGTATAATAAGCTCAACAGTAGATTTAATCAAAAATGGCTTATTTTAAATTTTCAAAAATCCGGACTTTTTGATATTCGTTTAATGTAATGATAAACACATGAAAAAATTGAAAAAAAATCTGGATAACATCTTAGTGTGAAAATGTTAGTGTGAACATCTTTCAATAAGATGTTCACACTAACATTCAGGGTCAATAAGTCAGATTTTAAGCTAGATATTGCCAACCTTAACGAATTTAACGTAAATACGTTTGTCATGCGAGAACGGCGCTTACTTTTCGTTTACTTTAAGTATAAAAATGCTGATTCATATAAATATGTTGAACTAAAATACGAATGCAATTGTTCAGCACATTTTTTAGAATAATGATATTCCTCGTTGAAAACCAATGTCCACAAATCTAGACCAGAGCTTGACCTTGCTTTCAGAAATATATTACAGTGCCGAGTAAGAATTTCATTTTCTAGTTAAATATAATCCGTTCGAAACATCTCTACAATTTTGTGGAACATTTCATAAGTGTCCTTAATATCATTATTAAACGGATATCTAACTAAATTTATTAGCCTTGTCGCGATCGACAGGCCTAATAACCGCGATTGCCCGGTTGGTTACCGCCATTTTAGAGTATTATAACCAGAAAATATTTTGTTCAGCCCAGATGAATAAATAATTTTGTAGAGCTCACAAAGTAATAAAAAATTAGTTAAATTAGAAATTTGTTCCGCTATAATTTTAAAACTGTCGAAGATTTTGAATTTAGTTGAAAAGATTTTCGTTATTCGAATAATTAATTTTAGACACATTATTCTTAAGCTTTCAATAAATTTCAAACTCGTTTAAAATGCTAAGTTATAGTAATGAAGTCAGCCATTTTATTGGAACAATGAGCAGAGAGGACTTTTATTGGCTAAGCTTTCATTCTATTTGTAAAGTTGGCCCAAAGTCGTGAGGCTTTTCAGTCGTAAGTGGAGAATTTATCGACCGCTGGGTGAATTGAAAAACAAAACTTCCCTTAGCTCTAAGTCCTTTTAGCGGAAGGGGGGATAATACCCCTAATACACAGCCAAGAAAAAGGACAAAGAGATCCTTGCGAGATTTTAAATAAATTACGGATTCGAATAGTGCGGAAATTGGAAGGATATCAATTTGGATCGTTTAGGCTCAGACTGTTATATTATATCAATGTATGTATTTTTATCATATTGCATACAATCTCATTTGAATATTTATTTACATGGAGCTAAAAAAAGCAAGTAGGTAGAAACCGAGAGAGTTGAGGAAACGAAGCAAGAGGATGAGGGAGTTTGGTTGTTATCCGTGGCTCTATCCCAATGTTTTCCTCTTGTGCATGTTGGGGACCAGCAGTTAGCAACTTATAAGGGATGGGTTCGCACTGACCTATTTTTTCAGACTGATAAGAGATTATATCGAGAACTTAGCTATTTTAAAGAGTATCAATTTTTGACTGATGGTTATCTCCGATAGCGTCAGCACCAGAGGCGGTTCCTTAGTATGTGCATAAGTGCAGTGCACTGCCAAGTAAAAATTTGTGTGAATAAATTAGTAATTTTATTAATAGTAAATATATGTTATAAGTAGGTAGAAAGAAATAGGGATCTGTTGCAATATTGTACACGTAAACATCATAATATTCAATACTAGCGCCAAAAAATCTAGCAAAATCGAATCTAGCGGACGATTTTCTCATCTTGTCTACAGATGCGCAATCGTCCCAGTGCATATTCTGTTTTGCACAATATTTTACCCTGAATTTGTAAGAAATATATCATATCTCCTAAAATCGTCATTTGAGCGAGACAGATAATGCTCCATACCGATGAATTGTGCGTCGGCGAGAGAAGATAATAAACAAATTCTGGGCATTGCCAACGCATGCGCAGATTTGAAGTTCGTTTGTAATGTCACTTTGAACATGCGTAATGACATGATATTAGTACGAATTTAGTTAACTATAGCGTGCGTATTATGTTGGGCGCATTTAGCGTTTCTAGTTCCGATGCGCGGGCTGTCATACTATTGCTCGTTTATCACGTCAGACCTATCATATTATTATAATATTATTTAACTGAATAATATACAAGTTGACAAAATGTAAAAAAAATGCACTGCCAATGTTTTCGGTCAGGAACCGCCAGTGGTCAGCACATACTGTTTTACCTCCCAGCTTCCAGAACCAACCTGCCTCTGGTTTTGTCGATTAGAAAAGCAGTCAGGCAGTTGAACATTATCACTTAAAAGATAGACATCTTTCACATCAGTGAAACTATGATTAAGAGGCAAATACTGTTTTTATTGGAGAGTATTTTGCCTTAATAGTGTCAAACCATTACTGCTTTGATATATTGTACCAACATAACGACTTAAATATTTGCTTATTTGTAATGTTATTTTGGTAAAAAAAATTAATGTGAATTTAAATTTGAAAAAAATAAAAGGGTACAGTCTCCTACAAAACAGACCTTCCAAATAATGGAAAACTGGGGTTTTTACTGAATGCTGTCATCAGCTTGGTCCCGGATTAAGAGGAATGGAGGCTCATCCTACGCTTAGTGTGTTTGTAGTGGCTAGAGTCAATTATTGTTATGGTATCTATGCAGGTCTGCCAATGAACAAAATGACCCGATTTTAGTCTGTATTAAATGCTGCAGCGAGACTTATTATTGAAATATCTAAATTCAGTCATATCACTCTACTGCTACGGGAATTACACTGGCTACGCTTTCAACAGAGGGTGAAATACAAACTCTGTTGGCTTATGAATAAATCACTGCACAACTCTGCTGCAGAATATCTAAGGAAACTATGCATTCCAGATGAACTAGCTGACAGGCGATTACGCTTAAATCACATTTTGCACGGCGTAAATAGTAAGTTGGTGGTCATAAATATATCGAAAGCATTTTTTTTTAATTCAGCTTACTTGCAAAAACCCTGCATTTATTTCAAGGTGCTTTACACTGTAATTTTCATGGTCCGGCATTTGAAACGTTAGACTAACTATCTTACTTATGTGTAGCAAAAAAATATCGAGAATTTTTGTGATTGGTGGGCCACTTCAGTGCTCCATCCGCCACTATAAGAAATGATAAATATGTTTCAAAGTAGACTTCGATAAAAAAAAATGCAATAAAACACATGATATTTGTATCCACACAACAAAATGCAATGAAGGGTTAATTGCCTATAAATCACTTAAAAAAATTAGCATAAAACATTTATCCATTATAATTGATAAAAATGTAAAATGGAAGGAGCAAATAAATAATATTGTAAATAGAATAAGAAAACTTATTTATGTATTTATAAGATCAAGGAATATATAAACCATCAAAAAATTTAAATCAATTTACTTTGCATTATTTCAATCCATATCACATCATAAAATAATCTGATGGGGTGGTGCTTTTAAAACAACTAGTTTACCGGTCAAAAAAATTAATTATAAAATTCAAATAAAAAAAACGGCTAATTTTCTCACTGTTCAATTATTTAAGAAAAATAAGGTTTTAGGAATAGAACTGTTATATAAAAATAATTGCTTGCTTTAAATACTCAAAGAAAATATAAATAGTGGTGTTTCTAGGTTACAAAACGTAAGTACGCGACCTAGTACAGGTGGTAATATCTTAATTCCCAAATTAAAAACAATTACAGCACAATAGCGTTATACTTACAGAGGAATATTTTTTAATGAAATGAACAAAGAAAATAAAAAGTGCAGTCAGAAATACAATACGTTAAAGAAAAAAGTGAAATGTATTTAATTAAATTAATATAAAAATTGTTTTTAGTAGTAATACTGTATACTTATATTTGCTATCTAAATAAATTTAAAAAAATTAAAAAAAAAATTTTTGCTTGACAAATATCTGTGCACATAAAATATTTACATAATGCACATGTCTTGATGAAAAAAAACATAAATTTAAAACCCAGATAAATGCGCCTGGCATTCTAGCCACCTTGCCTACCATTACGGAGAAGTGGGAGTACCTAGTGTTTGCATATTAATTTTGTTTATAAAACTATCCATTCAAATTTATATTAAACAAAGAAAACAAAATCTCAACTGCGCCTAGCTAATGGTAAATAAAAAAATTTCGGCGCATTTTTAGTACAAATAAAAAAATTAAAAAAATCAAATAACAAAAAAAAAACTCCAATAATAATTTGAAATTCAAACAACGTAATTCTCAAGCATTAAAACCGTATTTTTAACAATTCCGTACTAATGGTACAGCCAAGGTAAATTGCAAATCTTCGTAGAACTCAATTCGATCTAATTCCAAATTACAAATTCATTCAAGCACGTGTTATTTGTTTGTCCGTGGAATTCTCGGTGCAAATCTGTCTGTAAGCATTACACCAGGTACTACAGACTAACAAACTTATCTGTAGAATTGGGGAGGGCGCTATAGTCGAGTCGATGCAGTGTTATTCGTATTTTAAAAACTTTCTAATACAAAATAAGACATCATGATGTAGATTTACGTGCGGTTTTCAGCGAAATATAGATCGTTGCGCTGCTCGAGTTCGTAGATATTAAAATTTCCAATCGAAATAAGTAAAAATAAAGTTAGAAGCATAAATTTTTTTTTCATCGACCTACCAGGGTTGCATTTTTGATTGTTGTTTTTTTGTGTTTAAAAAAAAGTTTGTTTTTGGATGTTCAGAAAAAATATTCGCTTTTTATGGATCCCAATCAGATTCTTCCCTTACATTCCTTATACTTTCGGCCCATTTATTTCTTTTTACTGGATTTTTGGTGATATTAAAATAATATTCACTAACATTCAATATATTTTGAAAATCGCATTCATGAAAAAAATGTACTCCTGTTGATGAGAAGAGCCGAGTTTGACATTTACAAAAAGAATTCTATATTTGAAAAGGAATTATTTTATGTTTTGGAATTCAACCATTAACAAGTACCTAGGTACCTACTTATCAGCGGAAAATATTTTTCCAAGGTAATAGCAGGCAAGCCAACGTTCGGGCAGGACAACGTCTGTCACAAACAAGAAAAAATACTATGTTCAGAAAAAAGCGTTTACATAATAAAAATAGTGAAAAACTTTCAAAACATGATGTGTTGGCCATCTATCAGCTATCACGAAACCGTTGAGACCCTTCGCGACCAAGAAAGCAGTCAGTAATCTCTTTAGCTTGCAGCTCTTACAATATTTCCACGGGTTTGTCATTTTATTATTTATTTTCGTCCCATGCTAAGTATTGTTTCTGCACTAAAAGCGCTAACTGTCTGTTGAGAATTCAGATCGGTATAAATCATAGTGGTTATAAAACTGATGGGTGCGAGTCTTTGTTAGTATGAGTGACGACCACTGTCGTCAGTAAATTTTGTTGCCCGATTCCTTAATTATAGAATATTCTGTATATTTTTCTAGCCAAAATAGTACTATTTTGGCAAATGTAATTTTAATAGGCCCTTTTTTATGGAACCGGCACCTAAAATTATAAAATATATCTGCATAAAATGGGTTTTGCTGCAAAAAACCGTATGTGGGTTTTATTTGTAAAACATGATTTTATTTCGATGGTTTCAAGGCAAACAATTGTACAAATATGTAAATAAGGGCGCAAAGTAGTGCTTTGTAATATTTAATTGGTAAATTTATATCATATGATAGTGGAGCTAGGTAAAAGTAAAATGGATTGTCTCATTCGCCCATACCAATGCTGAATCAACTGCTCCACAACTGTATGGCTTATGTTAGGTTTTTGTTGTTTTCATTGTGTGTTTTTTAATATAAATAATATAGATGTATAAAAGTACCTTGTTTTTAAAACTGTCTGAATATTTGTTAATTATGTTTGTTTTTTAAGTGAGTCTTCTTTGTTTATTCTCAAATGAATAATGAATAAAAAAAAAACTAAATTGTTAAGTGTCCTCGTCACGGGAAACCCCAGTGAGGTCACATTATTTTTATTATTAATTATAGTTTGTAAGCGAAAAAATATGAATAAATAAAATATGACGGAAGATGACCTTAATTGACTGAAAATGACAATATACGCTTATAACATTTTTTTGGGTATCGTCAATTTGATTAATTTTAATAAACTTTTTTTTAACATATTACAACAATGATAGAGAACATTTAAAAGAATGAAATTTGGATATATATAGATATTTAAGAGGCTATTGACTATCATTTGCTAGTTTAAGTGGCCATTTTCCACACTAAAAAACATTTGTCAATTTAAAAAAAAAGAAGAGAAAGTTTAGGTTTGAGTAACGCAGTGTAGTGGTCAGTGCGTTTGCCTACCATGCTAAAGGTCTCTGGTTTGATTGCCGAGATGGTTGACATGAAATATGTATTTAAAAATGTGTTTTTACACTAAAATATTCCATAGTCTCTGGACTAGTAACTGAAGCGTAAGACTGATCATTTTACTTTTGTGTAACAAAAATAATCAAGATACACAGCGATTGGTGTACCAATGCAGTGCTGTATGTACCATTAGATGCGGAAAGGGGATGATGATGTTAAATAATAAATTTGATTTCTATTTGGGGTAGTTAATTAATTTTTTTTTTTATTTTTTTTTTTATTATTTATAAAACATGTAATACAAAAATTACATATTATACTCCCAGGCGTTATTAGAAACTCATTTGGGACCGTACATAAGAAAAATATTTTTTTGACTATACATAATATCATACAAATTAATACATCCGAAATAAAAAGAAAACATTATAGTATAAGAAACATATAACACCATCTTAGCTACATTAATACTTATCACTATCAAAAAGATTTAAGAAATAATTTTTAATTGCGACACTTCTGATTTTTTATTCAGTTTTTCGTGTCTTAGCTCATCAGACAGTTTATTATATTCAGAATGGCCAATATTTTCCAAAAACCTTCTGCCAAACTTTGTTGAGCGAAACTTAGACACATGAAGATTCCCTGAATAAAGTTAAAATTGTAAAGTTAAAATAGGCTAAATAGAATTGTGAATGTCACATAGTGTATTAGTGATATCAAATGACGTTTGAAAATGGTGTCATTTTAATCAAAAATTAATTCGTTCTACAGGATAAGTTTGTGGCACTGTACGTACAATCCCACCAAAGAAGATATATATCCAATCCAGGGTTGCTACTTGGTACCTACCTGTTACCTAATTACGTATTCGAAGTGTTTCGCAAGTACTGAATTAATTGGAACACATCGGTAGGTGGGTACTGTTTATCCGATTTCGCGCAGCCCTGTTGCGCCTTGGGTGGATTTGAATTTAGAACGAATCGAGGGTTTGTAGTATTTATAAACGCGGAAGATTTGAATAACGAACTGCTTGAGCGTTGCGGAAAGTTCTCCGAAGGATTCAAATTTCATAAACTAAAGAAAACGGCAGTCTGAAGAAATATTGGTATTCTATAGAAACATTAGCCTTCAAAAATCTAAGTTAGGTTTGATGGTTTATTATCCATTAAAAAAATATCTGGATATGATGATTATTGATTACAAATATTACAAACATATATAATTATGAAGGTAGTGAAGATTAATTGCATGAAATTGATTTTGTGCTAAGTTTACAATGATTTTTTTTTATATAATCAAGTCTATTTATGTATTTATCAAATAAAATAAAAAAACAATGTATTTATAAACTTTTATAGTAAACAATAAATACCTTAATTTTTTAAATTATATTTTAAATATCATCATTGTAAATGAAAAGAATTACTTAACATAATTCATCGATTACTATTATTATCATTATGGGTAACTTATATGGCGCCATTTTTGTAAGATAATACCTCAAGGGCGCTTTACATAGTCATTTTTAGTACTGCAGAGGAGCATTTATTCAATAATTTAAAATACATATTACAATTTGTGACCCACTAAGTCTAAAGACTTTTCGGTGGGACACATTTTTTTTAATGACAGGTTTATTTTACATTTTTAATTTTAAATTATATCAATTTATTTATTAACAGGCACTATAAAGCATTTGGAATATATTAATTCAGTTATTTTTTTTCATTTGAAGATTTTCATGTTAATTATGGTTTGTGGGAGATCATTGAATAGCCTTGGAATAACGCAATTTAATGTTCAATTTAATAGTGATTTAGCATATAATATATTATGGAAACTTTACTGGTCTTTTATGAGAGTTGAGTTTAATTTTGTAAACCTTCAAATAATGTTGATAAATAGCACGGAATGTTCCCTAAATAAATAAAGTCTTAATAAAAATTATCTTACTCATAAATTTTCTCTGTTATGGTATATTTTTTTAAATATATTTTTTCATTTTAGTGAATCTCTCGTTTTTTGTTTGGCTTTCTATTGAATGAATTTTGAAATTTAGATTTTGTAAAAAACAACTTTATTTTATTATTTGGTTCTAGAGCACTAATATATAAAAAACTGAAAAAAAGCAGGATGAGGTATGGTCTTGTCATGCGTAGAGGTGAAGACTATTCAGTAAGAAGAGCGCTCAACTTCTAAGCTTAAAAAAGAGGTAAAGGCAGACCCCCAGCAACATGATGGTCTACTATTGAGAAGCAGTTGGCAGCACAAAATGTTTCCATAGTGACAACCCAGGACAGAATATCCTGATAGATAATTAAATTTAACAAAAAGTTAAATTAATAAAATAATCCGTTATTCATGTAAAGTATTTGCAGCACTTTTAAATTAATAACATATCTTAACAAAAACGTCGAAAATGACGTTTTATAAAATAACCCTACGTGATAAAAATTATGTTTATTATAATGTAATCTTTTTTCACAAACTGTTTCGATAATATTGACGCTTGTTTGAATTAATAATTAAGTTTCCGGAATTGTTATCTAAACAGTTAAACAGTGGTGCGTGATAAATCTGGGCAAAGTTGCACACAACTTCCCTAATTACTCAGGACCATTGGCGTTGGAACAACTGTTGCAATCCCTTCTTCTGGCCAAACTTGGGTTACTATTGCCAATACCAATATACAGTAGGGACCAAAAGGTTCTTACCCTTCATTCATATATATAAAAATAATTTTGGTTGTCTAAATATTAAACATTGAAAATTGATATAAATATATTTTATTTACAGTACTAAAATGTTTTGCCGACCATGTACATTATTAATATTAAACGATGTCTAATACAAAATATGTATGAACTTGAAATGCAGAACTTTAAGATATAAAAAATGATGCACACTGTATTTGATTCATTTGATTTTAAATTTAAGATACTTATCATATGTATTTAACTAAGACAGAACAAAATGCAATTCAATATTAAATTATTAAGAGTATCATTGCAAATTCTTAAGGCAAAACGACTTTGTAGTTTGTTTGAAAAAGTATTGATGTAAACACTTTATAAACAACAAGTTTTGAGTCACTCCTTTTTTGTAGACCGGAACTGGATTCAACCAGCCAATGACAGGTCATTAGCCATGTAAATGCCTAGACTTCTGTAAATTATTATTCATCTCTGTTGTAATATTTTTACTGAATGAACATTTCATCTACGTATAAGGGCAGGTTTATTGGCTTAAGGCAATTTCATCCTACTCACCCAAACAGTTTGATTTTAGAAAATAAATTGCAAATACGAGCATATTGTAGGTATAATACAATTGTTTAAAATTTCATTTTATCATTAAACAAAATACAGATAAAAATTTTCATGAAAAAATAAATTATAGAAATTAATTTAAAAATCAACACATTATTATGATGAAGGTTGATCGTTTTAAAACCGATTAAACCAACCTTTGCTTGCTTCTTCTCCTCCATTTTGAGATTTGAAATGATTTTTAAAAAAATCCATCTTTTTGATGCACAAAGTTTATTGATTAGTAGACTATTAAACTTTTATTTATCGTATAATCAGCGCTCCGATTTATCTGAGTTCTCTGACTTATGCTCTGATTTAGCGCTCTGACTTCTAAAATTGGTGGCGAATGAATGAATAATTGGCGAATCAGGTAGTGCATATGTAGAATTATCCGAAAATTATCAGATAGAGTTTTTACAAAAAAATACAAAATACCTAACATAGCGAGTGCACTTTATAGTGGCTCATAGAGTGTCTTAAAAAGGTCTTAATTCGCATTAGTGTCGAAAAATATATTTTACTCTCTCAACTATTGCCATCGTAATCCCACAAAAAAAATTACTAGTACCTACATTAAACTTTGAAAACACAAACAAATTACTAAAAAAATAAAGGTTTTAAATTTTACGAGTCAATATGAATTTAGTGCATAAGAAACAGGACCTTAAAAACACAAGGTAATTGGACACACGCAAGAAGCAATATATAATAATTATAGCAATTATTTACAAAGCTCATTTTAATCTTGTAAATAGGGATCAGAATATACAAGCTCCTTTTCATTGAGAATTCGTCCTTTTTAAGTGTAGAAATGTAAAATACATAGGAATTCCTTTATCATCGTATCTCTTCCAGTCTAGACCAATGCTAATATGATATTATTATTATCTTATTTTATATCTTATTCTTATTATAAATATAGATATCTTATTCTTATCATCATTGTTTCATATTGTTATCTCTCCGGGACAATGTCCGCGTTTGAATAATTTTTGGGCGAAATGTTCCGATGTTTATGTCCGCACAAGACGTTTCATCTCTTTCTTTCTCATAAGAAAATCTAGAGATACGACATTATCTTTGGGATAGTTACAGAAATGACCCATGCATTCGACATAACATGAATATTTGACGGCGCACGTGCTTAATAGTATTCTAGATAACATCTATAAAAATATAAAGAAAAATAGGTCCTTATATATTTGAGTGAAAAATTTTAAAAAAATATTATAAAACCTAATTGCATTATATACTTTCTTTGTAATGTATTTTTAGTAAATTAGTTTATTAGTGGAAAATTTTAGGGGGTCATTGACCCAATGGACATAAGGAAAAGCCGCCACGGACAGCAATATAAACAACTATACCAGATAAAAATGTGTTTCTATGTTGTGACCTATGTCCCCTTGTGTAGTTTCCTTAGTTCTATATGGTTTCTACCCGACCCGATTCGTACTTGGTAGCTACACAATCCCAGCACCTCGGTATCCATCGGAAATGGGGTAAAGAAACAGTAATTTACATTTTGGGTGCTCATTGGACCTTGATATTGGAACCTAACAGGAACATGTGCTGCGGAACTTTCTACCATTTTTCGTCCTGTTATAACTCTTGACTCTAAAATAAAGGTACATTTTAGACAAACGATAAAGAGCAACACACGATTTTAACTAAATTGATTTTAAAATTACTGGAATTTTTTTTTGTCTATTTATTGTCTACAAATACATTGTAATTGTCATTAAAACTACTTTATGCCCTTATTTATAAGTTATAAATAATTATACAAGACCTTTAAAATCAAATTTAGGACCTGTTTTGGTCCCACGTTTTAATTTCCATTATTAAAATATTTAACAAAAATTTGAAATATTTACTAATGAAAAATTTTTTATAATAAATAAAAAAAATCATCGACTCAGTGATTTTTTTATCACAATAATTATTCTAAATATTTTGCTAGTGATCCGTAACTATACCAAAAAATAAATGAAAATTTCCTTTTCACAATCTAAAAACACATTCAACAGTCTAAGCCCTTAAGGATACTACAAAACCTTCTATTTTATCACTTCCAGTCTTAAGCAGCCACTGCAGCGAATTTTACAAACTAAAAAAATATCACTTCCTAAAAGGTTTAGGATGGCGGAAGGTCACAGGAAACTTCAAAGCCTTTCCGGTTGTACCTTTTGGGCTTTTTGTAAGAGGCTTTCGTGGACATTTCCGTTATTTATGGCGGAGCCAGTCACAGATTTAATGTGACTTAAGTTCCTGGAGAAAACATGTGATCCTGGCCAGCGGAAATAGAGAAATAAGCCGAGGTAAATTTTACGGAATAGAACTGTTGAATTTTAAGATACGGGTATTGGCTTAATATAAATGTATCTTAAAGGGAAAGTTGATGATTTTTATACGTCATTATGATTTCTAATACTTTTATTAATTTATTTAATGTTATTATTGTTTCGAATCTACGACTACGTAATCCAAATGTAATTGAAATCTTAAAAATGAAGTTTTCCGATTTTTATAAAAAAAAAGTTTTTGAATGAGTGAAACCACTTTCGGTCTTCAAATCGATTTTTGGGTATGTGAAAGGAGTATTTTCACTCTAACCCAGATTTAAATAAGTACACTAGAATATTTCAAAGTCCCTGGACTGCTACCTGAAGCATTAAACTGATATTCTTACCTTCATGTATGAAAAATGATCAAGATGCACTGCGATTGATGCACCAATGCAGTGCCTTATGAACCATTAGGTGCTGAAAGAGAATGATGATGATGAAGATAAATAAGTATTCAAATTTATTTAATCATACTTCTTCGCATTTTTTTATGTTTATCTTTTGCGTTATTTATTATGCTTGACTTACTTTTCAATTTTTGCGATTGAAGGATTGCATTTCTGTATTTTAATTGCCTAAAAAAAACTATATAAGTAATTTTTATGCTGTGTGGATTTGTAAAGAATTACTAGTCCCGGAATGTTTTATTTTACAAGTAATAATGAAAGCGTGTAGAGTTTCACATATTTAAAAAGCATTTTTTTTTAATCCCTTTTAAAATCCAATCAACGACACTTGGTTTTTCTGAACTTTAAAAGAAGGTCAATAGAGAAACTCCTACTCACCAAGAACTGTTCTTATTTCAATGGAGAAACTCAATCTATACTTAAACAAATTAAAGTCATTTATTGTATTACATTGTAATAAATAGTCTGTTTTAAAAATGTTTTCTTTTAAAATACAAATACAATATCCTGTGAAGTTTTTCTGAGTTATTATGCCGTTTATTAAAACTTCTTCTTGCGGAAAGTTTTGACACCGTTACATGTCCATCATCTGAAAGACTGAAAATCTACGAACTTTCAAAATAAAAGCGTTTCCTTTTTTTATGTCAGTAAAGTAAAAAATGCGTATTTCAGAAAAACTTTACCTTGATAAATCGAATCCATACCGATTTTCATAATTTTTTTATGTATCTCTCATATTTTAGTTTCACGTATTTAAATGAAATACATAAAGTCGTATATTAATATGAGTCTAAAGGTAAGTATATTGAAAACGATTTTTTTTAAATCTTTGATTAAGTAAATATTTTTTTATTTTTAAAAAAATATTTTTTATTTGTTAATTTCATAAATGGTACACATTTAAAAAAAATCTTTGCATATAGTAAATGTTTTAGCTGTAACTCTCCAATAAAAGAGACTAACTCTTGTTCTTGGAGAGTGACTTACACCGTTATAGTTATTTATTTGAGTTTACATAATTTTGAATATACGAGTACATGAAAAAAAAAAGAGTTTATGTAAAGAAAAACAGAAAATAATAATACGTTCATACTAATTAAAATTTAATGCAGTTTTTACACTTGTTCAAAAAATTTCTGAAGATTTACTTTGAATTTATTAACAGATATATTAGTTTTAATAGTTTTAAAATTGAAGACGAAGCTATTTTGACCATGAAGTGTGTGGAATTTAGGGATTTTAATATTATTTGGGTATCCAAGTGACTTATTCACTTTAAATTATTTTATTTTTTCTTGTTTATAAATTTGAATAATGGAATTTATTTTATAAAAAGTGTCTACTGTATTTCTTCGCATATTAAAAAAAAAATATATTAAAAAAGAAATGTGTCATTAAAATGAAAGGTTCTCATTTTAATTTTATGCATTCGTGGTTAGAACGCAGTGCAAAATGTTATTTTGAAAGGCACGTGTCATATAAAACTGCAATCAGCCGACAAAAATAGATGTATCGAAAATCGCGTAGTGTCGGATTAGTGTACGCTACGCACTCCAATATTGACATTGTGGGTCGCATATTCATTGTACCAAAACAACAAACAGATCATTGTCACGTGACAACGACTGACACCTAGCACCTATGAATGCATAGAGTAACATGTACTCAGCCGTATCACCGCCATGCATGCACGCACTCTTTGAATGCGATGAAATTATCTTTTTTAGACATTTATAAAAATAAAATAAAAACAAAAAAAAACTTCATAAAATCAACAGACAGTTTCACAATTTTAAAATGTATTTTTAACATTCAAAATAAAGTAAGGTAGAGTATTCCATGCGAATGAAAACATTTTTAAAATTTTGAAACATTTTGTGTTTATTTATTGTGAATGAAGTTAGTAGAATTCCATTTTAATTATTGGTAAGGTATTCAAAAAGTTTGATAATACCCTAACAAGACGAAATGCGTCAAACTTTACACATTTACGGTTATTTATTTAAAAATTAAAGTTTAATGTAATCAAATAATAGTATTTCAATAAGTGTTTGTATTTTGCGTTTTTTTATCTTTTAATTAAAAAAAAACAAATAAAATGAACTTCTACGTCTTTTCTTTCTCGTTTTTTTTCCATATTTTTCTCTCTTTTTTTATTTCTATGTCTTTTAAATTATTTTTATGATACAAACGTCAATTTTACTATTATTTTAGAAAACATGAAGGCAATCATCATTATTTTAATTAAATGTTTAATATTTATCTTGCAAGGAATCTAACAACCCGAGACCTGATGAATGGGGGGCAAACTTGCCCTTACCTTGTACAATCAAATAGATAATTTTGACATCGACGTTTTACTAGACTCTGCAACATCGTTTAAAAATGATATTCTGAAAAAAAATTGAATTTTATCCTCACTTATATCTTTTTATATAATACTCTTACTCACACACACACATATACACAACCTCCTACTCACCCTCTCTTACTCACACACACACACGCCCTGTTTTGACATACCTAGTAAAAAAATTAGGCTCTAATTGGAACACAATTAAAATGTCATTTTATACCTAAGCATTATTCTCCCTACTTGTTGTTTTGATATATTTATTTTATTGCCTTCATAAAATATTTGAAATAAAATTAAAAAAAAACAAAATACACTATTAGCTTCCCGTCGTGTTGAAAGTATATAGGAACATTTTATCCAATGTTAAAAATAAAAGAGTTTTTCTATGATTTCTGAACAGCTTACACTGAGTAAGTAAAATGATTTCTCAAATAACTGAGTCAATCATATAGCTTGAGTTGAATTTTCAGGCTTAAAAGGACAATTAACCATTTGTAACTCTCAGAACCAGAAGACTCTGATCGTGAATCCTACTATAGAGTAAGTAGGTCTAATTATGCAACTAAAAATGGAATTTCTCTACCAGCGATGCCCTTATCCTTAATCTGAACCTTTATTTGATTATTTTGTACTGCAAGCAGCATACCGTTTGCAAGAACTTACATTAAAAAAGTTTTTCAAAGAATTTAAATATTTGTGATGAGCGTTATTTATTTTTAATGCGACTCTCGCGAATTACTAGAGCGAATTAGCTCCAAATGGACCCCTCTCCCTCTATCCACCATATTTTTTATTCTACTCTTTATTAAAAATCATGTGTTTATGTCTATTTCAGTATCTATATTCAGCACCTTTAAAAAGTAGTCATCAAATCAAACTGAGTTGTCCGGGATTTCGGTTATATTTTAGACTCATGACTATATTCTGCATCTGCCTGATTGCGGACACTACATAAAAATTATTTTCAAATAATATTAAAATACATTTTATTATGTTTTTAAGCCCTTTGATAGATCTTCGTAAAGTTTAGCAGAATTAAAATAAAGCCTATAGGAACTTTGAACCATGATTGTATAATGTGTACGGTACTAACAAATGACACTCGAATAATTTATGTCGCATTAACAGTTCATTGATTTCGCAATTTTCCTTGTGTCTCCAATGTAATCACTTCCCACTAGTCACTAGCTAGCGGTTGCAACCCTTTCCAACAAAATTTACCCTTTGTTTCAAATCAAAATGTCTGTTTGGAAATTTATTTACAGGACTTTGTTCAGTGACGCGGTACGCTGCAAGTATTCAGATACAATCAATTGGGTGGAATTTTCAACATGTTTATCGTCAGGTCCACCCGAAACATGCTAATCTGCTTTGTTGCAAGAATTTTTAATTGATTTATCTATTTCGTTTCACTGGATAATTGAATAGAGATGTCTATCAATATTCCGGCTTTTCTTGAATACGTTTTCTGTGATTTTCTTTTCACTAAGCAATCGCGGGGAAGTTTTCCAAAATCCAAAATTCCCCCACTTTCCCAATACTACTTGGATAAAAAGTCTAAAAAAAAAATCCAAGTGTGAAAATGTAAACCTTGTACATTATAAACAAAGTCAATAAAGCTAAAACTCTCATATAAAACAAACAAACAAACATACGAGTATATGCTAAAAGAAATATATAATTTGGATATATTCGTCGAAACAATTGCACACGCATGTAATCTTCAATGACAGAATTACACAAAAAAGAAATAATTAATTTTGATATTTTAAAAATCAAACTTCATTAAACCGTTTATTTTTTTGCAGAATATTTTTAAAAAGAATGAAATATTTATTTTCTTATGATATACTTATACATTTTAACTTTGTGTGATTTTTTTAAAGTCGCATATAACCGTTTTAGAAAATGTATAAGAAATTTGAGTAGGATGGATTTGAACCAGGGGCGAACCGTGTATATAAGCGATTATGCGCAGCTTACTATTATATTTGACCAATCATAATAATGTTTTATTGTAACTTTATTTACAGAAAAACGAATAAATGGTTTTGTATTTTTATCCTAATATAAATATAAATTTTAAAAAAGCGCGCCTAGCGCCTGCGGTGCGCCAAAAAACTAGCCGATTATTCCAGCTTATTTTTTCATACAAATAAGAATACTATATTTTGAATGTATTAACCCCAGTGTGAGTTTTTTCTCTTAGATTAAACTTGCAGCTTACACAAATTATTTGAAGATTCTTAATTTGGAAAACAGTATTTCAAACATTGTTTCTTAAGGACTATTTTTCTTTGAGATAGTACTTTTGACATAAGACCATAATTACTTTCATGCGTCATATTGCAGGACATACAGCGCTCCACGCGGCCGTTTTTAGTACTATTAATAATTACTAGAACAATTCGGCCTGTTGAAATTTTCAATTAAATACCTAATATTGACTGAATTTATAGTGGTATTTTTTATTTATTTTTTAATAAATTACGTATTGAAGTAATGAATAATAAATCTTTATAATATAGTATATCACGAAGTAAGATCGTTTGAGTTGATTTCATGGATGAGAGTTGTTGTATCACACAGAACCACAGAAAAATATCAATTTATAGTAGGTATATATTACTTACATTATATTATGTACCTCCTGTGTATGTACAAATATATAATATTTTTTTATAATTAAAAAAACACCATTCGCCACTGATTTGAACCCCGAGTTTTCTAATCCGGAGTCCGTGACACTACCATTTAAGTATGGCGAGGACAATTGAATATGTCCTGTCTCAGAATCGCACCTATTGTCCTCGTATGAACGGAAATTTGAAGAACCGGACAAAGGAACGAGATAGACAACTGGGCTATCTCCGCATGACAATGGATTATCCCTAACACCGCGCACGGCCGCATTATCCTCGTGTGAACGCGCGAAGACAGGACAGTAAGACAATAGCCGATTGCTCGGCAAGTAAATTTGCCTACGCTAATTTGTGTTATTTAGTTTGTCCTCAAACGATTTCAACAGGTACATCTTGGAATGAAATAAATCATATATTTCACGAACTCGCTGCTGACGTACGTCATGACGTCATCATTTTCGCAGCGCTTTACGTGTAAACTACGACTGAATTGTTATATTGTCCCATTGTTTGGTCCTGGATCGTTAAGGCTATTTATGGAGCTGGGACAGGACAGTATTGCCCTGTCTATTGTTTTTTTAAATATTTTTTTTTATTTAGGAAACATACAGTACAGTTACATAGTTTTATATTTTACACAGTTAGACTTAACTCTAATGGACCAGTGAAGTTTCCATATTATAAAGTAATTATATGTAAGGTTATTAAATAAAGTACAAAAAAGAGAAGGAAAATAAACATAAATAGAAGTTGTTTAAAAATTAAAATGAAAGTAAAAAAATGAAGAAAATTTGTAAAAGTTAAGAATTAAAATAAAGAATGAAAAACATGCTTAGATGTAAAAATAAAATAAAATAATAATAACGTTTTTTTAAAAAGAAAAAAACATTAAAATACATATATTTTAAGGGATTCAATGAAACATTAAAATAAATATATTTTAAGGGATTCAATGAAACGATGAGAAGAATATTTAAATAAGAAAATAAATTTAAGCCAATTTAAAAACATCTTCAAAATTGATGACACATATTAAGAGCAGCAATATATTGATTTTTATACATATACAATATAAATAATTAAAAGTACTTTAAAATTATGAAAACATGTCAATGCAGCAAAGAAAAAAGAAAGAATAACAGGTATAGCAGGTAATATTTAAAATTTGAAAAAGCAGTTGTATTGTTATTTTGTGAACCCAGCATTAAAGTAAATTAAAAAGTTTTTCATGTCATAAAATTTCGTAAAATATATCATTACAGAGTATGTTAAACTTGAAACAGCTATGATAAAACGAGTTTTAAACATTGTTTTATTTAAGAATGGATCATGAATGCATGAATCGAAATTAAACGTCTGAACAAGACATTGGATAAATATGATGTTATCAAACATTGCAGCCCTGTCTAATCAAGAATAAATAGATAATATTGGTGTGAAACCACAATATTATGATTACCATAAATAACACACATATTATGTTAATGACAATGTTGATGATGCTAATCAATTTACATAATGCCTCAAAGGCTATGTAAATTAGCGAATTATCGGTAAGTTTTATTGTGTCGATTAGCCATTAGTCGCCACGACTAATTTCGAAATATTTATTATTTCCTACATACATGGAATAATACGTAGGCAATATAAAACCATTGAAATTAATGAAAAAAAAACATGGTAAAATATTTCGATGTAATTATATTACAGCAAAGATGGAAAACATTTGAGATAGGTCATTTGGAAGTCTAGATATTTACAGAGCAAATGAACAGTCATTGGCAAGTTGTAAAACTTAAAAAAATACAGGAGTTATCTAATTGAAATTAATTTTAAAAATTCAAGGTAAATATTGTGATTTTAACGTATGACGACGGAGACGAAGAACATTTCAGAGGATCAGATATGGAAATCTAGGCATTAACAGGGCTTTTGACCTGTCATTGGCTAGCTTAAGTGGCCACTTTACACATTTTCTAAGAATCACAATTCTGTCTATGTAAGCATTAATTTCTCAACAATATTTTGAGTTTGTCAAAATTTTTGTAGACAAGGACTGGTTTCAACTCCCTGGAGAGCTGTTAATATTAACATATTACAACAGGGATGAAGAACATTTTTGAGAATGTAATAAAGACGTCTAGGCATTTACAGGGCTTATGATCTGTCAATAGCTGGTTGGCTCGTCAAGAATTGAAGGAATATAGATGTTTAAATATGGGCAGAATGTTAAATGTTATACAGTGTGTAAAGTGGCTACTTAAACCAGCCAGTGACAGGTCATAAGCCCCGTAGGTGCCTAATAGTAAATGTTACGCAGTAAAGTTACCATTACCGATCTTTAGGAGCTGTTAAATAATGTGGATACATTTAGGGAACAACTGGGTTTAACAATTGATGTTGGTAAAACAAAATGGGTAACATTTGGCCGACTCGACTTCTTCGCATTTTCCCTTTAATTAAAGGATAGTGACATTGAAAAGGTGGACAAGTTTTAGTACCTCGGCAGGCATTTAACAGAGACCCTCAACTTAGTTACAGAAATTAAATGCAGAATTGAGGCAGCAAGAGCTGTTTTAAAAAAAATGAAATCTCTCTTCTGCAATGATAATCTTAACTAAAAAATAAGGCAGAGATTGGTAAAGTGTTATGTGCGGTCTGTATTGTTCTATGGCTGTGAGACTTGGACTCCGAAGGTGAACACTATAAACAGGCTGGAGGCTGTTGAAATGTGGTTGTATCCTAGCATTCTTAAGATATCTTGAATAGAGCTGATAACGAACTCAGAATTCTTGAGTCGAGCATGAGCGAACAAATAACTCTTAACCATCTTAAAAGTTCGTAAAATTTCTGTGGCATTTGATGCGTAGAAAAAAGTACCAATTGCTTAATTTAATTTTAAAAAACAAGATTGAGGGTCGCCGAGGGGCTGGATAAAGACGAATTTCATGGGTGCGTAATATACGATACTGGACTGGCTTCAGAATAGTAGAGCAAATTTTCCGGCATCACAGGACAGAGAGACCTTCGCCAGAGTGGGGTTACCTGGCACTAAGAGAAGACGCAGTTTAAAACGTGGTCATTTCAGTCAATCATTGACAGGTCATATTTATAGGAAACTTATTATACATTTCATTGCTTTAAAATATATATTTGTAATTTAAGTCATTTAAAGTGAGTATAGTTTATTAATATATCGTACTTAATTTTTTTTCAAACACTCTTTAAACCAAATATATGTAAATGGCAAAAATACCGTATGTAAATAAATATATAAATAATATCCGAAAATAAGACAACCATATTCTGTTCTCAAAAATGTTTTCTGTATTTATTGTAATGTATATTTAATATTTTTTTACTCCATAGGTACCTACTGCATAGAGCATTAATTTGAATTCAAATAACAGCATTAAAAATCGTTTTAATAATAAACAAAGTAAGGGTTTTAAGTTTTGCTTTAGGTGAAAGTCAAATGCTGCAGATTAAAAAACATTTTAAATCAAAATTTCTTGTCAGCCCTTCCAAAAATCGAACGTGGGAAATCAAGCTCGGCAGAAGAATGCGCCAACCACTTCGATACGAGGGAAAACATGAAAAATGAACATATCTCCATTCGATTTTTTTTAATGTGATTTTTGCTTGAGGGTAGCCGCCGAGTCGAATACACGACAACACGAAATTAAATCCCTAAACTCCTCTTTAAAAACGTCTTATCAGTAAATTATCAAAGATCATTTTGAATTTTAACATCTAAAAGCACTTACTGCGTGACTCTTGGGTAGGTTTGAAGATAGAGTTTCAATATTTTTTACCTGAAATAAAAAAAATGTTTTTATTACTCATAATTAACAAATAAGTACAACATAATAGAAATAGTAGGCATAATATAAACAAAGGGTTTACCAAACCAATAATTAAAAAAATATTTTGGAAACGGTATTAAAAATTATTGAAGATTCCTGCCTAGGCGAAAGTACTCGTCGGTCTGTTATTAAAAATATTGAACTTAAAGAACTATAATTTAGACTTGCTTTTCTGCACAATGAGCTTTTCTGGGTAATTATGTCATTTGAGTTTGTATTATTTTACGATGTTTCAAATCGCATCAATGGAATAGTACCTGAAGCGTAATTTTTTTCGTCTAACCTACCGAAGTATATGAAACTTTTTGCAAATTATTTAAAGTTAATTTGTGCCCATTTTTCATTAAAAAAATATGTGTTTTTCAAAATAAGGTTTTGGAATTTATCATGTTTTTAAATTCACTGTGTTTAACGTGTTACCTAAAAAATGTCGCTAAAGCAAAATGTTTTTTTATATTAATGGTAGTCTTTATTTTTATTGAATATGGCATAATATTAAATGTTTTTAAATGAAATTATTATTAATATAGGTTATTTTTGAAACATTTAAATAATACATACAAACCCGCTGACGACTTGTATGCTTACAATTGAGCAGGAATTTCATCTTAAGATTATTGTCTAGAATATTTTTTTTCATAAATTCAAAAAATCAAATCATTAAAAATTTGAATGAAAAAATATTTTTTTGAAAGGCTTCGAATGCAGGTTTTATCATTTTTCAAAACAAACAACTCATTTCCAAGCCGTCATCTATACACTTTCTCCTATAAATATGCATACATTTCTTTTACTTGCGCATCTATACACACGCACCCTCATCCATTCACATACGCACATATGAACACAAAAATCGCACACACACGATTATGTTTAAATGATTATTATATTAACAGTGGATTTTTTATTTGGCTATAGTATTGTTAACATTTTTCTACTTATTGATGTGTAATAGCTGCAAAAAATCCCTTCGGTAAAATAAATAAATGTGTGTTTTAAAAAAAAAAATTATTTATTTATTCATAAATACTTGTACACTTGTATTACAAAAAAATAAAAACGTTTCCCTAAATCTATGAGCCTAAAGCCGTGTGTTAAATTCGCATACCACATAATGGAAAGTGGAAGCATGCACATTATAAAACAATAACCATAAATACATTTCAATTTGTTGCAACAGAGAGGGAAAACATTTTTGAGAGGGGAATATGGGAGTCTAGGCATTTACAGGGCTACCTGTCATTGCCTGGTTTAAGTGGCCACTTTACAAACTGTGTAATATTCACCATTCTGCATATGTTTGAACATCCATGTTTTCTTAACTCTTCCATCCGTTAACTTTTGTAAAGTAAAAGAACTGAAACCTTTACCATGCGGGTGAGATTCATCCGGCTAAACCAATTCACATTTTTCCTTCTCGAAAATGTTTTCCCTCTCTGTTGCAACAAATTTTAAAATGAACATCTTCCTAGGGAGGAAATCCAGCCAGTCTGCAAGCATTTGGACATACTCAAAACATTGTACAATAAATACATTTAAAAAATACATAAAAATGTATTTGAATAAACATCTGGACAACAGGCGTAGTAGATAAATCTATGCAATATCTCGCAGCAGTCTCCTGCAATGGCCAAGAAACACTGCGGTTGGTAAACTAATGCTGTTCCCTATGCACCATAATTATATTTTGATTATTTACATAGCGCTATTTTTCTGAAAATAACCTCAAGGGCACCGTTCAATAAATAAGTATCCGTACACGTCTTGTAGCTACAGAGCGCATGGACGGATGGAATTTTCGACCCCATTTATAAAATAAAGGCAAATATTTTATGGTTGAACCAATTGTTTTCTGCAAAGCTGACGACGAGGATGAGTGAAATTCGAGCAACTTAAAATTATATTAATACATTGGCAAAAATAAATGTTGAGCAGTATAATAAATTTTTCAAATGTTCATGCTAAAAGGTAAACAATAAAAACTTTTACTAATAAAGCCCAGTTTCAACATTATGGTGACAAAATATCCGTAGGGTAGCTTGCGTAGATTGTCGGTAGATTGCTAATTTCTGGAAGATGGGTGATTCCCATGTGTAGTTACCAAGATGTAGGATGATGCATATTGTTCTAATGACTTGGTGTCCATTTTACTCTCGGTCATTATGTGAGAAGAGAGAATGATGGTAATGATTTTGAGGCTTAAAATATACATAATACATTATATTATATTTTGGATATTCTATTTATGATTTTTATGCTGTGCCCGTATAATATAATAGGTTATTAAAATGGACAAAAAATAGATAAAAAGAAATAATACCATATCGAAGCATAACCATATTAATAAATACACCTCAAAAAAAAAATCATTGTTTAGAAAAAAAAAATTTTTTCAAAATTATAAACATAATAATAGGAAAGAGAATAGTAAAAATCAATTTGTCAAAAATTAGTTAATGGGTTTAGGCCGAGAAAAATCGGAAAATTTACTCAAAAAATTCTTAAAAAAGAAATGGTATAAATTAATATTTCATAACTGTATAGTGAATTAACTAGTAGGGTATAATGTTATTGTTTATTTTGTATAAAAATGTCTGCCCTCAAACAGGTTCTACCTGGTTAGGCAGACTAGACATGATCTCGAGAAATCTATTATCTGAGTGTGTACGTCGGAGATAAAGTAATTGTTATTTTGGTTAAGAAATCATGATTATTATTATTTGTATTATTAAATTTAAAAAAACATGTGTCATAATGTATTCCTCACTTAAATACCCCGTGGAATAGATTTTATAGTTTTTAAAGTATAAAACGGACTTTACTCCACTTTCAAATGTGGCGAGCATATAAATATTGTAAATTCGAAACATTTAGGGTAATTGCTACGTGGAGTTACAGTTCTAATATCATATAATATAATGACGAACCTCCGTAGTAGAAAATAAAATAATACCCTCAGTTAAACTTTACTGAAGCATAACTATCGGATTATATTGCTGAAAGGTCTATTAAATTCCATTAGTGTATTGTTAAAACCACACCTTAATATTGGATAAATTATTCAGTACCAGGTTTCGTCAACCATAATAATTTCTTATTTAAATTTTTAAATACTGTGCTAAAATATCCCCCCGATAAAGTTCCTTTAAATTGGACAGGTATTTTAAAACAGAAGTTTACCATTTATGCGTATTATTTATACCTTAAATAAAAAAAAAGATCACCTTCTTTTTATAACTTTTATTAATTTACTTTCAGACCGGTTTTTGAACTACCACGTGATTTATTGTAAAGCTACAATTTAGAAATCAATGTAATCTTTTTTATTTTTTTTCATTGTTTTCCTAAATCATATAAACACCGAGGTAATGAATCAAGTCTATAATTCTCATTTGCACATGTTTTAAGTGAATTAGACGGGAGCAAACTATCAGAAATTTAACTTTTGATTTATTATCTACATTCATATTAGATTTAATTAGACACTGTTAAATAAAAAAATCTGACAGTTGTACGTAAGAGTTACGAATTAAAATACTTCTTTGAATATTTAATTTGAAAAATGAATTTATATTAATCATTCAATCCACAAAAATATAAGTAAAAAAAATTGTAAATACTAAACAAAATATTAATTAGGTATTTTTCATGTTTCGTGAAACAGTCCTAATATTATTAGTATTGAATCTTCAGTATAATTAATATTATTTGTGGGCGAAAATCCATACAATATTTTAAATACAAAACTCAAAACATTTAATTGTAAATTTGTTTTGTTCGGTCACTTTATTAACAAACAAACCATTTCGCACCGTTTCGCCGTTGAGGTAGGCAGAGAGAAAAGGGCGTCATATCACCCCATAGCGCAACATCAATCTTGCATACAGACCTCGCTTCCTTTAAATTTATAAACCTTGTCATGCACTCATGCCATTTATTCCACCTCGTGGCAAGTTCGTCGTGTTCGTCATCAAATTTAGTTATGCCATGTCTTTCTCGATCTTCTTCAATTTCCGCATCCATCGGCTTCTATTGACAGCGACAAAAAAGTGACAACACCTTTTAGACCAATCTCCAATTTCAATCACAGGTTGTGATCTTACCCCTAGTACAAATGTTAAACTACTGGGTGTTCATTTAGATTCAGATCTTTCTCTTCATTCTCAGGTCAATAAAACGGTAAGCGCTGGTTTCTTCTATCTCCGACAGATCAAATCCGTGCGGAGAAATATTCTTATAGATGCAACTAAAGCTCTTGTAAATGCTTATGTCGTTTCGCGTCTAGATTACTGTAATGGAATATACGCAAATCTCCCAAAATATCAAACTTATAAACTTCAATCTATTTTCTTATTACAAGGCTTATTACGTAAAAAAATATTCTCACATCTCACAACATCTTCGAGATTTGCTCTGGTTAAAAAGCCTAGAGAGAATAAAATACAAGCTGTGCTGGACAGTAATCAAATCCCTTCATGAAATGACTCCAAAATACCTATCGGACCTTTGTATTAGGGAAAATACATGTCAAAGAAAATCTACTCTTAGGTCAGCATTTGATTCAGGAAGAGGAAAACTTGTTGAAATCCGGCGCTCTCCAAACACTAGATTTGGAGATCGTGCTTTTGCCGCCGCCGGCCCCTCTGCCTGGAACCAATTGCCTTCAAACTTACGAATCATCGACAGTCCCAGTCAGTTCAGATCCCAACTAAAATCCCACTTCTTTAAACTATCATACCCTCAATTTTAAATCTGGAAATATAATGTATCACCTAAGTTTAGTTAGAATGTAAGTTTAGATATACAATTATAAAGCGCCTTTTAGGTGATTTTTTACAAAACTGGCGCTATGTAAATCAGCCAAATATTATTATGATTATCGGCATTTGCATAATAAATATTCTTAACTGTGATTTTGTTCTCGATTTACTTAAACTTGATTTGACGATTTATTGAAACCAACAATCGACGCAGCACGAAATTCTTAATTTGTCGATAATGCGTCTAAACCTTGTTTACTTTCACAAAAAATCACATTGTAAGTCTTTTAAAATAAATTCAAATAACTGTTTATCTTCACAAGTACATTATTTTGATAATGAAAAAGGCTTAAGTAAGCCCTAATAGATTAGCATTTATAAATAATACTTAACCTAAACAGACTTAAAACCTACTTTAATTTACAAAATGTATAATTAACAAAAGGTATATATATATCGAAAATAGCAAGCGTGACATCGCGAGTCAGGAGAGACAACACCGCTTGCTTCTTAAATGCCTGTCCTTGCTGTAGGAACACATCGAAAGTTCCGTTTAGTGAGATTTCGTTCACTGTTCTGAGGATCCTTGGCAGAGGGGAAAAGAATCCGATGTTAGTTTTATAATTTCCCACAGCAAAGACAGGATTGGTACGCAAGTTACGGCGAGGTACATTGTGGTTTATCTGAGCAAGGATATCATGGGCATCCATACAGTTAGACATTAGTTTGTGCAAGAATATACAGTCACAAACTAAACACTCGATATTCCCATAATTTTATATGGGAATACTGACTAAATCTGTTTTGATTTCGTGAAGGGAGGTTAACCGCATTCGCTCGGTAACCGAAAGTTAATCCGCCCTGGCACATTATTTGTACGTATAATAAAATACGTTCAATTATCATAAATTTGTTGAGTCGAAAGTTGATCCTTCCACTTTGTTATAAAATGTGGAATTGAAATGAAGTAAAACAATGGAACTGCCGTTATCGTGAGAACAGATGTTGTTCAAATTAAGTGGTCCACTTTCAACTAGTTATTCTGAATAAGTATTAAATAGCCTATAAGTAAATTACTAAGAATATGTTTTAAAAAACGTTATTAAATATTTGCATATAACCACTAACCGACTTTTCTATGTCTACTGGTTTCGAGACGTACCCGTCTTTTCGTCAGGACACCAATTAAACCAACATGCAAAACCCACTTTCCACCTTCACCATAGTTGTTGCACATAGATATAAAACCAACACGACATGCATTTTAATAAGCACATGCACTGATTAGGACAAACATGCACTAATTAAATTATAAAAATATTCTGTTTTTTGAGAATCAATGAAAAAAGTAGAGGGGATAGAGGGAGGGGGTAAGTTCAATAGGTTTAATAGGGTAACCATTACAGTGGAACATCGTATAAAGGACTATATTGGAAGTTCGTTTGATTATTAAAAGTAATTATAATAATACTAATTACTTATGTAAATACTAATTAAGAAATAAGAATTCTTTATGTAAATACTATTTCCACAAATGTATCCAAATTTTTACCAAATAATATCAATTTTTAACAAAGTTAATGCTTTAAATATTAATTATATGTTTTACATAACATCACTCAAATAAATAACTTATGTATAAAAAATTTCATTAAATTATATTGTAATGTTTATTCTGAGGTGTTTTAAACTGATCATTTAACTTGATGTAAAAAATGCACTAGATTAATGTTCAAATTATTTTATTTGACGTTCTTAGACCCGAGGGTTTGCCTGCTGCATATTAAGTAAAAAGTATTTTTCAGTTGATTAGTATGAGGAAAAAACACAATTATATATTTTTTGAATAAGCTCAATTCCTCTCACTGGAGGGAGGAGTGAAGGTATCGTATATGATACAAAGGGACTGAATCATACACAAAAATAAAGTTTTTTTTAAACTTTTACAATAAAACTAAAGAACTAAATCATTTGCAAAAAAAAATATAGGTTTTTTTTATGAGGCAAACATAAAAGGTTAAAATAAACTTGCATAATTTTTTCGTGAATTGTGAAATAATGAGTAGCAATTTAGATTTTAGGTAAAACATGAAAAAATGTTTATTACGAAAAAAATGCAGTAGTATTTTTATGTTGAAGATCAACGATTACTAAAAAGTGTTCCGCAGGACCCTGGAGTTCCGTGAAAGGGTCACAGGGGTTCAAAAGTTAGGGAGTGTTGTCGTAGATTTACGAAAAAAAAAATATTTACATTAAATACGTGTAGTAAAGATTTTAAAATTAAAGATAATATAGCCCTTTTTTCAAGTCGAACATCATAACTTGTAAACAATAAGGTGTCATGGGTCTTAAAAATAACACTTTTTCAACTCACTTTTTTACTGCCGAGCGAGGTTCCACCAAAAAATGATAGATCAATTAGAGTTTCATGGCTAAAAAAATTGGGAACCTCTGATGTAGATGTATGGAAATATTATGTTGATACATATTTGCAAACAATTCATGGATTTCAAAGCTACTAGTATTTATAGGCGGAATGTGTTTTTAAAACAAGATTAATCTGTTCATCAGTTCAGATTATAAACAATCAAATGGCGGCATCCATGGTGTAGAACCCAAGAAAAATGATTGCTTTTAGTAAAATAAATAAAAAAAGTGATTTGTCTGAAGCCTGTTTGGTCTATGTTTTAATTCATCAATGTAATTGCACCCTTTAGGCTGTTGTGGTGCAAAAATATATATGCAAATAACAGATCACAAATTTCCGGTAAATTTGATGAAGATAAACTTTCTACAGTCTTGCAATCTGGAAGACGAAGCTTTGACCGGTTTTTCTGTCATTTAAAAAAAATTATTGGCAAATGTATTGCCTCTTTAGCACGTAGTTCTTCGTGAAGTAAAGGCATAACACTTAATTTTTTTCTGGAGGTTCATTTTTGTCGTTGCTATGGTTGATTTTTTTAGTAGTTCAGTTTTTTTAGATTTTTGTTATTTGGTTACCGGGGGTAGCCATGTTTTTTGACGTTTAGCATGTTTTAAAGTTAAGCCGATCGGAGGTATAATTTTGAAGATTCGGTGGCGATTTTCCAAATTTCAAAACTAATAATGTCATTGGGATGATATTCTTTTTTTTTTTGGCTTAGTTTGAAGTTTGATAGTGTATGAACAAATTCAAATAAAAAAATTAAATTTAAAAAAAACCACTTAACTTCCTCAAAGGAAGCAATACAACAAAGAATTAGAAGAAATGAATCGACATTTAGTGAATATTTAAATATTAATTTACAAAATAATAAAAAATAGGTCAATCATTATCATCATTCTTTTTTCGAACCTAATGGTGCATAGAGCACAGCACTGGTACACCAATTGCAGCGTATCTTGATCATTTTTTTGTTACATGAAGATAACATGTTTTTTGGTTGGCTTGAAGATAATGCTTTTAGCAGTAAGTTCACCAAAGTACTTATTATTTGTACGTACTTGAAGTTTTTAAATAAATAAATAAGATTATCAGTCTTACGTTTTGGGTACCAGTCTAGGAACTATAAATTTTTCTGGAGTGAAAACACCCCGTTAAATCTAATAATATCTCATACCCACCACGTCGGTAATCGAACACAAGACCTCTTGCTTTGTAGGCAAACTAGAACAATGGTATTTTAATTTATCCACGGCATGAAAAATATATATATATTAAATAGTGAGGAAAAATAATATATTAATATAATAATATTGAATCGGGTTGTGGTCCCGTAGCTAGTGTCTCGGACCCACGGCTCAAAGGTCCGTGGTTCGAATCCCAATCTACCCCAACTTAATTCCCGTTTTTTAATAGTGAGTTATTTACAACTCGTTGAAAACGGCCTTCAAAACGAAATATTTGGGTATATCATAAAAACGCAAATATTTTTTTTTTAACAAAAAAAAAAATAAAAAATTAGGCAAAAATAGTAAGGACACCTTTGTTGATACGCTGCAGTTTTAGTTCAAATGCAGTGTCTTATGCACCATTGAGTGCGGAAAGAGGTAGGGAACTGAGTGAGGTATAATGTAAAGTGTGTAATAACAGTGGTGGGGGATTAGTCGATGGTCCAATCTAAATATTGATTAAGCCTTCTATGAATACGTCCTGTGGCGCAGACAATTTTAATTGGTGCTAATAACCACTTCAAACTCATATTCAGCCTATCAGTAAGAGGATTGCATTCCAACAGATTTAAAACCGTATTTCGAATTCAAACACGAGTTCTGGAATGTTCCGTTCGTGTAATTCACAATATGTTGATAATGTGACGGTAGAATTGTAACTGAAATCAAATTACAAAATTAAAGATGTATTATGAAAATGTTCTCCGAATCATGAGCTTAGTTAGTATGATTAACTGTTCAAATAACTATTTGCGTGATAATTTATTTATTTATGAAGTATTTTATTGATTAACAATATAAATTACTTGATTTTATTGTATTTCTCACTGAGAAATCCCATAATTTTTACAAGTTTTTTGACAAAGAACTTGTTTATTTTATTTTCGTGTATGTATCTATAAGTAAGTCCAACAGAATTCGGTACAATTTTTTTTTCAATTTACAGGCTTTTAGTCAAAGAACTATTATTAAAATTTTATTAATACCTATCCGATGAAATTCAGTACATAAAATATATTTTAAACAATTTAAAAATAAGTTTTTAAAAATTCAAAAGATATACCGTATGGTTCATTAAGTACAAAATAGATACATTTAAAATGTTTTTATACAAAAAACAGTTTTTTAAATGATTTAATTTGAGAAATTCACTGCAAAATTAATTCAATAAAACATATGTAGGTACAAACCATTTTTTTATACAATTTACATGTTCATTGATACCTTATCTCCAATTTTCTTTATAATTTGATAAATATGCCTGCGATAAAATTTTGAAAAATTGTATACATGGGTTTAACATGTTCTTTTTCAAAATTCTTTTGAAATTTAGTAAATTATATATATGTACACACATTATACATTTGAAATGTTCCTGGACAAAGAACAATTCATTAAATTTGAAAAATGTACATAGTTAATTTCACTAAATAGAACAAAGGTAAAATTCAGTAAATGAAATAAACTTTATATTAAATTTTCGACAAATAATAGTTAAAGTTAAATAATCACTTCGAAATCGGAATTTAAGAGTTAAACACTAAAAAAACTTTGCATCTTCTTCTATAGTTGATAAAAATAGACAAGAGTGCATTTAAAATCATGAGAATATTGTGATTCGAATGCATAACTTGACTATTTGTAGCATTCATGAAGGAAGATACAAAGACACAGCATACAAAAATTATGCCAGACAACAACAACATGACCACATTTAAAAAGCAAAGACTAACGTAGCACGTCCAAAAATACTATTCAATGGACTTAAACACTACAATGACTTACCTTACCACTTGAAAAATTACACTACAGACAAATTAATAATCAACCTGAAATGCACTTGATGACTACACTAACCAGACGAGACAAACTAGACCTTATAATATTTCTTACATAACCTTTTCTTTACCAAACATCCAAAAATTACACATTATCCGGACGGGGGGACCAAACGACCCTAGCGCCTACTTCTATATAGCGTCACGAGAGTAAAAAATTGGAAGTGTTTATGATCGTGCAACAATTTATTAATGTTTTCACATACACATACTTTACTTATTCGTGTATTTTATTCATTTTTGTTAGTTTGACGAATATTAATGTTCATAAAATGAAATCAATCCTTGAAATATCTACGTCCTTTTTTGTTTTGATATTAAATGTTTTGAAAGTTTAAAAACAAAAACAGGAAAAAGCTTCTTTCTGTTATTTTCACGATTACAAAAAATATGGGGTAAATAGCTAAAATTTATTGTAATAAAAATAAAGAATTAATTTAAACATAATTATTTCAATGAAACAAATATTACAAATAAAAATAGGGAACAGTTTGAACATAAAACAATATGAACAGAATTGATCAATAAACAATTTGTACAAGAAAGAATTTTAGATAAATGAATTGGAAAGGTTATAAAAACATAAGTAAAATATCAAATAATTTGTCTCCCAGTCATTAAAAGACATGTAAAAAAAATGTGATTAAGATCTTTAATGCCACCTATTTACATATAGGTACCTTTAATAAGGGACATTCCAAATTTAATCTGAGACAAATAAATATGATAATAAATGTTTAAGTTCTTATTTACGTCATACAAACAAGAACACACGTACGTACCTCGATCGTTTATGGACAGACACAGTGAGTAAGAGGGGGGGAGGGGATATTTAATCCCCCATCTACGACGAGACTGTCCGATTTCCATGGAAATTTATTTATACCCAGACGACTCGTCTGAACCCCCGTCTGTTCGAAATTCGAATAATCAATCGACTGAATATTTCGTGAAGCGATGATTAGAAATCTGTGGACATTCTTAGTCTGCAATGATTTATATGTACCACTTCATTATTAATTGCTAGTTTCTCAACAAAATTAAACTTATTTAAAATCCTAAAATTAAAAAAAATACTATATGTGATTACACACATTTTAGGATTACATCCTGACTAGATACATTTTACGATTGATTGACTTGCATAAGACTTTTCGGGAAACGCTAAATATTAACAATTTAGTACCCTATACACCATCGAGTGCAGATAAGGGTATGGTGATGATGATGATCATGATTTACGTAAATATTAAAGAGATGTTCTAAACTAGTCACAGATAACTATCTAGAAAATGGGAATCAACTTGCGGTTGAACGAAAATAATTTAATTACGACATCCGACAATTGACTTATTTTATTTTTAAAAAAGACGATACGAGAGTACGATTGTGTTAAGATTTGACCAAAATTTGAACATATTAAAAATGACTGATTATTTTTTTTATTTGAAAATTTATTTATTTACCCTTACGGATTATGACATTCATTTTACAAAAATAACATATTATTTTTTATTCATACTCTGTTGTTGATTTTAATATATTTTACAACTTTTAAAATTTTCAAAATTTTTTAAATAAATTTTGAAGCTCAAACGAAAAAGAATCACGGTTTAATCAGTGATGTTGTGAGCACTTAATGACATAAAGGCTTAAAATTCACAACCAATACTTAAACTTTTAATACACAGACCAATTTCGTATTTATAATTATTAATTTTTAAGCCTTCGCAACACGCAAAACTTTCACAGGATCGTCGAAACCAGTATCGAATATCAGAAACTCGATCAAAATTTAATTAAAGAAGTTGTTCAGAAACGCAAACCGCGTGATTCAGAGTAGAATCAATATTGAACTCGTAAATTACAGAATATAATCGTAACGAAACTTCCATCATTCTTAATTACATGCAGGAAGTATTATTGACTTCTGAATCAACATTATAAAGCTTTTACATCAACTATTTGTGGGCATCTACCGAAATCGGACCATTCGCCGCTTATTCAACTTTGCCGAATGATTAATTAATGTTAAATATTTCTAGTCGACAAAAACGTAGAACTTATATTGATTCCGTATATATGTTTGGCGTACTAAATGGTATAATCGATCTTCCATCATTACTCGGACAAGTAAAATTCAATATTCCGAGTCGTAGGTTGAGAAACAATGCAGTACTGTTCATCGATCAGCATAGAACAAACTATGGCCTTAATTTTCCAATGACTCAACAAACTCAAGACAAGATCTAGACTTTTTTGGTTTGAGTTTAAAACTATTTAAACAAGCAATAAATAAATAGTCCAGATCTTGTCTTGATGTCCCTTTTGTTTGTCAATGCTTTTTGCATTTTTAAAAAAATGTTTAAAATGTTTATTTTATTGTAATACTTAAACCCTATAAATTGTATAACTGGACAATGTTCGTTAATAAATCAATAAATCTTTTATAAATATAAATTAACTTAACTTAACTTTTATAATTATAAAATAACAATTAGATTTCAAATGTCTTCACCTTTGACCTCAATTATAAATAGTTAAAGCAATTGCCGATAACTATTATACTTGTACAATCTAAAATCTATCATTTTTTGCATGTGTAGTGACTACACAGCACCGTAACCCGCGTAAGTTTTAAGGACAGTAAGTGAAAGGTTAATAAACATAACATGGACTTTCAGTCTTTCATAACAATATTTTCAGGCGTTGCCTATTATGTGGGTGAAATCATTCAACCATATGAATCTTAGGCTCATAATCAAGGTTTCAGCTCTTTAACTTCACAAACATCAACAATAATAGCATCCACCCTTTTCCCGAAACTGTTGATAAAGACTTGTGTCTTACTTCAGTTTTGCATATCACTAGTAATTACAAAAAAAAATGAAGCGAAAATTTAATATTTCTTTACAATCAAACCGCAAAAATGACAAAATAAAGAACCTTTAAAAGCTTTTATTGTACCCCTCACTGCAGTAAACGTCAACAGATGGAAGAATCGAAGAAATATAAAAGTTCAAATATAGGCAGATTCTTCACCTCTATTGTAATATATTAATAACATGAACTATTATAATATACTTTATGTTATCATAAACTACACAATGTATGAATCAAGCAAAGAAAAAAATATATTAATGGGTAGTTTTAGTTTAATTAATTAAAATAAAAAAAATTAAAAATTCTTGGCCTCGAAAATAAACAGCGTTATCATTTATAGTATACACAGTAAAATTGAATTTTCTGCTATAAGATGTACAAATTGGTTTTAAAAATTGTAGTGTCATGATTAAACATGTCTTTAAAAACAGATATTTTTTTTCGTAAAGATAGTTTAATTTTACTTTATAGATACATGATGATAATTTCGTCAACATCCAGTTGTAATACGGGCCCTGGTATTATCTTGTAAATTCATTTGTTTTTTTGTAACGTTTTTAGAACAGATATTTTCCTAAACCGGGCAACACACCAATCCAAATTCTATTGCAGTGATTTGAAAAAAAAATGTAGACATTTTATATTTATTTGACAAAAAAACATTTGTGTTCTTGTTATAAGTCCATATTTTTGATCATTTTCGATAATTTTTAATCCGTTTTTTTTAATATCACACACAGATAAAATGGTGATCAAAATGTAGTTAAGCGAGTTTAAACCAAAACACGTATCATTTATTTATTTTTTTATAATTGACATTTAAAACTAAGGTTCAGAAACCTCATATTATATTAAGTGATTGAATTATAAAATAAAAATAAAATGAAAGTAATGAAAAAATATTGTAAGGTGTTGTACAAAAAACAGTTTGCATATCGCAGAAACTAAAATAAACCCCTTAAAAAATGGAGTCACGCGATCAGTTTTACTGCAATCGCACTTTTTTTAAGTCAGATTCTTGATTGCAAAAACACGGTAAGAAATGTATCGATATTTGTGGATATGCCAATTAAAAATGTATTTAATATCAAACTCAAATAAAGAAAAACTGAATCGTTAGTTTTATGAACGTGTATTTTGTCCCAAATAGGTATTTTTTTAGTAACATGTTACAACAAAGATGAAGAGCATTTTAGAGAAGGTAATATAGAAGTCTAGTCATCTACAGGGCTTATAACCTGTCATTGGTTGATTTAAGTAGCTACTTCAAACAATACGTAACATTCACCATTTTGCTCATATTTAAACATCTTCTATATTCCTTCAATTCTTTCATCTATTAATGTTTGTGTAGTTAAAGAGCTGCAACCTTTATTGATGCGGGGAAGATTCATCTAATTGAATTATTTTACCTCCACACTAGGCAACGCCTGAAAATATATATTTTTAAAAATTTTCTACTTCTTTATGGAGCAGGTGGATTTTTCAACAATATTTTGAGTTTGTCCAAATTTTTGTTGACAAGAACTAGACTTAACTCCCTGGGAAGCTGTTAATATCAACATATTAAAACAACGATGAAAAACATTTTAGAGAAGGTAATATACAAGTCTAGGAATCTACAGGGCTTATGACCTGTCATTGGCATATTTAGGTGGCCACTTTAAACACTGTGAAATATTCACTATTCTGCCTATATTTAAACTTATTTCCATATTCCTTCAACTCTTTCATCTGTTAACGTTTGTGATTTTAATCATTGTTAAAATCTGCAGATATTTACAATGATTTGAAATGAAAACATCACTTAAAAAAACTTGTTTTATTTACTCTTTTTTTTGTTAAGTAAATATTGTGTTCTTGATTAACCTAATTATTTCAACACTCTTTCTTCTCTCAACTTCTTTTTGACGCTTTTGTAAAATGCAATATTTGGATTTATTTATTCGTTGAAATTCCTACGACGCATATGTTAGTACCTAAATTTGTAAGTATATGGATTATGCCAGTTTTTATAATAGGTAATATTTATATTTGCTTTATCGACAGATATCGACGTTTCTTTTATCGTCTCATTGTTATCGGATCCAAAAGTAATTAATGGTATTTCGCGAACAGTAGTAAGATAATGTGAGACCACTAATGGAGCCTCTATTCAAATTCGTGACCAAATTGCCAAAACTTGATCTTAGTCATGACAAAAAAAGACTAAAGTGTTCAGTCAATAAAATACTTTTTTGTTTTATCTAGTTGTTAACTCTTGTGTGGCTGTGATGTCACACTAGTCGACATAGGACACAAGACTTGACATATCTCTCTTATTTTTTAAAATGATGAACTCGTATTATTTGAAATCTTCAAATGGATATTTTTACAGTGAATTTAACAAGTATTTTTTAATAACTAAGCTAAATGTTAATACAAAAATTATTTATCCTTGCTACACGAAGAATGAATGTCCGCTAATTCAGCAACACACCTATACATATATCTTATACAAGAGAGAGCACGAAGATAGAAGTCATAACAAGGAAGACAGAGACGCTGTTCTGCGGTGGATGTTGTCTAAAACAGATTCAGTCTTTAGTTGGTTGATGGCAGTGATGGGGGACGCACGCGCGTAAGATGAGCGGGGTATTTGTGATGTTTAATTTATTTTGCCATAACAAGGCTAAATAATATTTTTATTTGCATAAATTATGGAAGAAGAATTATTAAACAGTATGTCTACATGCTTTTTTTAAATCTCTGAACTTTAGAATATTTCGTATTTTACTAGTGGTAACTCGATGTTACATCACCGCGCGCAAAGGGATTATTTATCACAGTCTTTTAAGAGTTAAAACAAAATGTCTTATTTTTAGATTCAGGATGTGGCCTCGTTGCTAGTGTTGTGGACTCACGGATCAGAGTCCTTTGGTTCAAACCCCACTCTACCCCAACTCGATTCCCAATTTTTAATAGTGAGTTATTTAAAACTCACTGAAAATGGCCCCAAAATAGAAAAAAATAATTTAAAGCTAGTTTTAAATACACATGCAATTTTTTTTTCAATGATTTTTTTTTCCAAAATACAAATGGGTTTAGAAAAACTATTAATAGTCTCATGCGTTTAAATAATGTTTTAATGTCATAAGACGTTTTAATAAGGGTGAGTTTCCTCTTGTAAAATGTAAAATGAAAATATAAGTTGGGACCTAGAGGGCCAATACTAATGTAGGGTGTTCTATTATTTTCGTATGCATGTGTAAGAGCCTGTTATAACCTCATGTCGTTGTTATCAAATAATAATAAAAATGGATACCTTCTCAAAGAGCTTCTTCAGCAGCACTTTAAACAAAAAAATTCAAAAACCGCTGCCTTACTTCCCAGGTAATTTTTGATGGATTTTCAGGACATTTCAATCAATTGCTTCTTGAAGGCATTGCATGTTTTGTATCAAAATTTTATCTGCTAATATTACTATCATTTCTGGACTTTGTACAATAATTGATCGTTTTTCGGGATGAATTAGTATTCAAAACATTACCATATATGTTTTTAAATACAATATCAACAAAATAAGTTTATGAGATGCATTACAAACACTATAGGTAAATGGGTATTTTGAGTTTAATTGGTTCGTCGTAATGCATATTTTTAAAAATAAATGTTTGCATTCTTATGATTTACTTAAACATTTCAAATCGTGGATGCACTTTTAAGTGCTTTTTTTAATGAGCTTAAGTCATGAGTGTAATGCTCTGGCAAAAAGCACCTGGTCAACACCTTACGAACGAATAGATAAAAGAGTACTCTCAAAGTTTTGGTTTTGACCTAATTAAGCTCAGCTGAAATCAAGTGAAGGTTATCACTAGAGCTCTTACAGGGCACTGCAGATTGAACAAACACCCTGCTAGAATGAACCTTTCCAAACCTTCTAGATGTAGGTTCTGCAGTGCAGATGAAGAAACACCTATAAACATTATATGTGAATGTGATGCTTTACGTCATAAAAGGAGCCTCACCCTCGGGTGACCACTGGTTAAACGTAAGGATGTTAAAGAACTCACCCCTTACCTAATAGCCCAATACTTAACGGATCTGGGCTTGGAGAGGGAGATTTAGCAAAATGTAAACTCTTGCTTTCCATACAGTAACCAGGCTCTTTTTAGACCTGGTCTTAGAAGGCAAGAACAATAAAATTCACGGGGACCCATCACATTAAATCTTTACAGGTCGCAGTGACGTCAGGAGCCTTCATAGCACTGACCCACACCAATACGAATAAAAATTAAACACAATGTGAATTTTTTTAATTTTTAAAATCTAGAGAGGATTGTCTTTATGATTTCGTGAAAAATGTTGTGTAACCTACCTGGCTGACGGGTCCAACTAACAAGTGCCTTAAAGGTTTTATTGCTTAAAGCAACAATAAATTAATAATTATGTGTTTATTTTTTCACTTTGAAGTCGATGAGTAAGCTCCTAGAACCCAAAAGCATTTGCCTATTTGGGTTTTCACTAGCACTGTTAGTCTACATAATAATGTATTATTTTGTACAAAAAAAGCTTAACGTTTTCTTATGTTACTTCGATAAGGACTGCAAGGTTTTCTTTTTAATTTAATATAATTTAATTTATGTGGATCTAAACTTTATCGGTCTTGTGGTGTAATAGTGAGCGCGTTTGCCTACCAAGCGAGAGGTCTTGGGTTTGATTTCCGACGTGGTTGATTTGAAATATTTATTTAAAGGGTGTTTTCACACCAGAATATTTTATATTTCATAGTCCTTGGACTGGTACCTGAAGCGAAAGACTGATCATCTTACCTTCATGTAACAAAAAATGATAAAGATACACTTTGATTGGTGTACCAATGTAGTTTTCTATGCACCATTGGGTGCAGAAAGGAAATAAAGAAGAAGAAAAAGAAAGGATCCAAATAATTCGATAAAAAAAAATATTTGGATATTTTAATTAATAAATATATACATTTTTTTTTATAACTGTAATTAATTTTCAAGTTTATATTGCGCACACAGTATACAAATATTTATTGCGTGATATTATTATTTCCTGAGAACATTTAGTTTTTTTTGACAATTTTACAAAATACGAATTAAAATGTAACAAAAAGTTTAAATAATACAAATTAAAATTTTACAGAAAGTTTAAATACGTATTTTGAAATAACCAAGATTGTTAATCTTTTTTGTTTGTTTAAAAAAAACTTGAAAAAAAAAGTCTGAATATTAACTTAAGGAGTTTATTTCTTTACATAAAACAGAAAATAAATAAAACATGAATTACAGGATAATGCTGTTGCTTTTTTATACCAAAAAATATTGTGAAAAATTCAGGCTATTTACGTTGAATAAACGTTTTGACATTAAGCAAGGAAAACAGTGTAAATCTTATTTATATTCAACATATTTTAAGACATCTTGCTATAAAAAATACCTTTTTAGGTTTATCTGTGACGCCAAGATGACGCGGCGGGAGACGCCTTAGCATATACATAATATTATATAAAAATATTCATTTAAATCATTGTGTCCTTATTCCGTCTCTTGTGTCTGGGTTTTCTTTGCATAAAGGACTTGAATGATAAGAGAATTTCATGACTGAATTAATTTCAGGAGGCGCAAGTCGATGGCGAAGAAGAATCTTATTAGAGAATTTTCTGCGTGGATTTCCAAAGGAACTATTGCATTACGACTTACACAACCACGGGATATTTTATTAAATTTTAAACGCGTTTAATTTTAAGAAAGATAAATATTTTCTAAATAAAAACACACGTTTTTCTAAATTTATTTGAAGTTCTTTTATAATAAAATTACCATCGTTACTGTCTCTCTTAAATACGCGTCTCATGTCTGAAGATAGTGGCCACGCCCGACACCAGGCATGGCTCGTCTGTGTAAGCATTTGCATTGATAGTTCTGGTAATTCAGTGACCAAAGCTATCTTGTCGGTTGAAATCCACCTGACTTTGTCCCTTTTACACTTTTTAGGAGGAATTTTTTTTCTAAAGTATCAAAGTTCCCTCTGGAAATATGTCCAAAAAACTGTAGGATTCTTTCCGTCAATATAAATCTAACCAAAAGTATTTCAACCAATATATTGAGTTATACCTGTAGAAATTTCTTGGTAGAATAGCATTTTAATTGTTATAAGAAACATTTTTGAAATATCATTAATATTTAAAGCATTACTTTGTGATCAAAATGTAAAATGTGCATGAAAGGGTTGCTAATTAAAATGCATGGCATGTAAGTTTCATATTTTTGTAGAACAACTATGGTGAAGGTGAATAGTGGGTTTTCACATTGGATTCATTGGTCTCATGACGAAGAGACGGGTTCGTCCCAAAACCGGTAGGCAAAGGAAGTTCGATAAGTTGTAAAATATAAATTTTTGATATAGTTTATTTTGATTTTATTTATATCTATTTTTTTTTACCTATGTTTTAACTAATCTGGTGACATCAATCATGACGAAATCAATATAATAATAAAATAAGAAAAAAAAAAAAACTGTTTTTTTATAATAGTTAAAAATGTAAAAGACAGGTTCTTATTGTTTGGAGAAGAGTAATAAAAAAAAGTCTTTGTATCAGTAGGCAAAGACGTTCTTTGCAAACAGAACCGCTTTCTCTACATTCGTTATTCGCACGTCGATTATTCTGAATTCTGACCATTAACATATTTATTTTCAAGTATAAGTCGAATTTGGTTACGTCATTTAGTTGACGGTTTTCCTTCAATCTATCAATGCTTGTATTTGACAAGACTATCTTTTGCTTCCCCTATGGTGAAGTATTATTTTATAATAAACAAATAAGTTATGAATATTTTTATATTTAAAAGCACCAACATTGTTTTCCATGCTAAATAATTTAGGTTTGAATTTTTTCTTTTTTGATGGCGCTACAGCTCAATTTGGCATCCTTTAACTTTTGCCTAAATCTTCGCCTGTCTTCAGCAGCCATATTCCAATGTGTAAATAGTAGAAACTGTGTTGCATCTTTTTTTACGTTCTCCTGCTATTTCAGCCTGGGTCATCCAATTCTTCTATTACCCTTTGGATATCTAGTCATAATTATTTGTGTAAAATCGTTAGAGCAAATTTAATATTCCATTTAAAGTTAACTTTATTTATAATTTTTCTGAAACTGGTTGGTATATTTATATTTTTGGGGAGCATTATTGTCAAAATCCAGGAATGACGCCCGTAGCACACCTCCGCTGCGAAACCATAACAGCGGAACCGCATTAATTTTGCCATGCCTTGTCCGTATA